>NC_050097.1:28844154-29147184 GCF_902167145.1 Zea mays | reverse complement strand
AGATCTCCGACGAGCAAGAGCAAGGAGGGCAGACGAGCAGCAGGCGGTTTGAGAAGGAAATTAGGGTTTTCGCGGAGCGCGGAAAGATAAGGTTCAAAACGCGCCCCCCGCCCCCTTTTATACATAGGGCGCGACGCTTTGGGAAACCCGCAATCCAACAGTACGGCGTCAATCAACGGTCATGTCAAAAACCCCCGCGGAACCACTTCGAGCGAGGGCAGCGTCTCCACCATCTAGTGACGCCTTCGGCACCAAATGACTTGGTCGAACTGGTCCCTCGGAGGGCAAATGTTGGGGCGAAGGCGAAGACGCTACCCTTCGCTCGATGCCTTCGCCAATCTCGTTGCGTCGACGGAGACGACGACCGGCAGTCTTCGCTCTTCGTCCGGCACGACGAAGGACGAAGACCCATGGCGAGGTCGCCCCATCCCGCGGTGTCGCCCAACACTGGAGCCCACGTGCAATCCGGCCCGTCATAACGGGCCACGCGCTATCACTGCGTAGTACGAGCCTAATTTGTAAAGGTTTTTCTGTTATTACAGTCTGTAACCCTGCTTTAATGAGAATATTCCAGGGGGAACCTAGGAACCTGAGGGCACATGCGTCCTTAATCCTGGACGCTGGGCACTCAGACACCTATAAATACCCCCGCACAGTGCCCTTGAGAGGCCAGATTAACAGAGCTTTTGTCATCTCGAACTGAAACCCTGTTTACGTTGTTTTTTCACTCCCGCGTTGGATCAACTGCTCGGGAGAGTAAGTTCCAACACAAGGATCTTTGCACAACATAAAACATGATATTTTTATTGTGTCTCATGCTGCAGGTATGCCAACATTTCGAAAATTCACATGATGTCAATAGCTCAGTCCCGACTCCCGAGGCTGCTACTGCGACAGTTCATTAGTTGTTGTTCTTTTTGTTTATAGATATACGTTGTTCTGCTATCGCGTAGCTATTTTAAGTGCGTAAGTATCGATCTAGCCTTAAATTTTCTTGTGCTGTTCTACAACCTAATCCTGCCACATCGTACCATGTACACGAACTCCTTTTCTGGAACATGACTTATGCAAAACACTAATGCATGAGTTAATTTGAACGTGTGAAGCATGCAACGCGAAAACAATCTCTCCAGTTTCTCGAGAGAGAAAAAAAAACAGAACAATCACTCCATTAACTGCACACCCTGCGGGAAGTCCTCGCAGTGTCGGATGTGCCGCACTATCCTGCCGGCGTCACCGTTGGCCTTGGCCCGGCAATTGTAGTTCGGCGGCGCATGGAAGCACGGCTCGATGGTAGCGGCGCGCCGGCACGGCGGCTCGGGCGCCTTCCCATCTGCGGGGCTCATGAGCACCCACGGTCTCAGACCCGCTAGTCCCTGGCCGACGTATCCAAATGTGGAGACGGCGGTGGTGACCACCGCGTCCGAGAAGCTGAGCAGCACCATCTCCGCGAGGGCCATCTGGTTGTGCTGCTGCTCGCCGGATTGCTGCCAGCCCAGTTGCGTCGGCTGGTACACGCTCACCACCTCCCCGCCCGATGGTCCGTGCTCGTGGTACAGGCCCCTGAGCTTCTCAGAGTACTCGCCGTGCAGGGACGCGACGAGTACGGCCTTCTGTTTTGCCGGCTGGCCGCTGGAGTTCGCGGCGCCGGTGGTTTTGTCGTCCGCGGGCACACGCACACCGACGCCGGGCAGGATGTCCTCGCGTTGCGAGCAGTTGAGGATCTGGCCGTAGAGCTCGTCGGTGGAGATGGGCGCCCACCAAGGGAACTTGCGCACCTGGATCCCCACGCGCTCGTCCGCCTTGGCGAAGTACGAGCCGTGGTACCGCATCACCATGTCCCACACCGTGTTGCTCGGGCTGAACAGGTAACGGCCGAGGTGATGGAACACGACGTCGCGGCGCGGGAACATGCGCGCGAGCTCCCCCACGTACCGCGGGATCAGGAACAGCCCCGGAACGATGTAGTTGTCCGACAAGAACACGAGCCATGGCACGCGCCTCAGCTGGGCCTGCACGTCGTCGCAGAAGAATAGCTGGTCGTGGTAGGCCCCGCTGTAGTCGTGGCGCAGGTGCAGGTAAAGCCATGGCGCCACGCCGGGGTCCTCGCCGCGCCTCAGCACGGAGCCGAGGCTCTCGTGGTGGTTCCGGTCGGTGAGCCGCTCGATGTCACGGATAGGGAAGTCCTTGTCTGCTGGCAGGATCCACGTGGAGCCCGGGAATGGCTCGCACAAGAGGTCGTCGAGGTCGTTGCCGCCGCGGTGGAGAAGGAGCACGCGGTCGGTGAGTAGCGCGTAGAGGAAGGCGGAGGTGATGGAGAGGATGCGGTTGCCCAGGCCCTCGGTCGGGTTCCACACGACGTAGCTGCACCCTCCTGCAGAGGAGTTAGTAGTAGTAGAGGAGGCGTTCGGCGGCGTGCGAAGGCGTTCGACGGCGCGCGCGTAGGCGGGGGTGCCGGGGCCGCAGCGGCGGTGCAGCGACTCGTAACGGCGGAGCGCGGAGACGAGGTAAGACGAGATGGCATGCAGTGACGGCCGCCTGTAGAGCGCGGCGCGGTAGCGGCTGAGGCAGGAGCTGTCATCGAAGTCTGGGGAAAGGAGGCCGCCTAGAAGCCGGTCGCGGGGATCTGGCACTGTCGCCATTGGACCGGCGCCTACCAAGCATGCAGACAGGGGGATCAGATCAATTCAGAGAGAGCAGCAATTGCATGCACGTTGCTTAAGCTAGTTCAGTAGTTCGTGCATATGCAGCTTAAATTTCATGGACGTGGAATGGGCGGAGTTGATTACGTACAGTTTATTGCTTAGCACATTAATCACAAAAGAAGAATTTTTTTCGAAAACAAAAAAACAAATTATGCGCAATGATACAGCGGGGTGCTATACGAATGTACTCTAAAACCTATACGGAGGGAGTATGTTGCTGACAGAGGGGTTCTATATGATGTATGCATGCATGATGCATCGCTTGTCCGCGGTTAGTGGCAAGCGAGCAGCACAGTCACGAAGCCGTGCGCACGTACCGGCGTTCACGGCGGCGCGTACTCCCGGCGGCACCCAGGTATTGCCGCCGGTGAACGGCATCAGCCGGCCGCAGACGGCGGCCATCATGAGCAGGGCAGCCACCACGCTCACCATGATCACCAGAACCGTCGGCCGCGCGGCCGCTCGAGACCACCGCCGTGGCGCCACCGATCCACGAGACGGTGACAAGTGAGATGCAGTTACATCCATCACTTGGCTGCCTAGAAAAGAACTTGCTGATTTGCTATGCATGATCTAGTTCCATCTATCTGTGATTCGGCCTGTTCCGGCCGGCTCACTGCTACCTGCTGACAGCTAGCGAGCTGATAGGCGTGCTTCTTAAGTTCGATAGCTAGCAGCTCGAAGACGCAACATGTAGGACGTCAGGCTTGCTATGTCAATGCTTCGATCGTGCCATGGCCCATGGTTAGCTAGCCAGCAGGGCATTGACGGAGGCACTATGCAGCTGTACTAGGCCATCCATGCAGGAGCAAGACTTCCTGGCAAGAAATGCGACTAGACGAGCCATGTGACAATGTGAGAGTACGTAACGACGAGACGAACTGGCTTTCGTTCAGGACGACGCGTACGGCGTACCCCGGCGGCTTGGCCGAGACCCAGGTATTGTTGCCGCCGCCGAGGGCGTCAACCGGGAACTGAACAGAGGACGGACCACGCTCACTATTGATCACCAGAACCGCCGGCCGCTAATCCACGACACGGTGACAAGTGAGGTTTTATTACCTTGTTCTGTTCTGACCCATCACTTGGCTGCTTTGGATCGTTTGATAGCTAGACATGGACTCTAAGTTGGCACGATCCGTCAGGTTTGTCATGCATGTCGCATTTTCAATCTGCAAACTACTGCAGTTAAGAAACACGCTGATCGCTAGCTAGAAGCACTTCAGCAGTCAGTAAACACTGCTTTTCACCTTTAACGCTTTATTTAAGTACTCTAGTATTAGCCTTAATCAACATGTGTTGAGTGGATTGGGATCTAAATTAGTTTAATTTACAGCTCAATCCACCTCAACAAATGTGGATTAGGGTGAATACACTAGAGTATCCAAACATGGCCTAAAGCTCACTTCTTATTTCATTAGGGCTTTCGGTTCTACCCCAATCCATATGGATTGAGGGGGTTTCAATCCCTAACAAGTCAAAATCACTCTGAATCCGTATCAATCCCCTCCAATCCATATGGATTGAAAATAACCGAACAAACCCTTAGGACTTGTTCGGTTTGAAGGGATTTAAGGGAGATTGAAGGGGATTAAATTCTCTCCTATTTAAATTTATATAGAAGGGGATTGAATTCTCTACAATCCCTCTTAATCCACCCCTAACCGAATAAGGTCTTAGGCCTTGTTCGTTTCTGTCGGATTGGTAGGCCGGAACGATTCTTATCCGGATTGTTTCTCTAATTTATATAAACTTTGATTAGCTAGAACGATTCCGGGTGCAATCCGACGGAAACGAACAAGGCCTTAAAGGGCTAGTGAGATCACGACCCGCCAAAGCATTTACCAAGTCCTAGGGGTTGGGGATCGGGATCCGCCAACATTAGGTGAGGGCACTGACACGTGGGCACCGCATGCACCTACAGTAACGTAGGGGATCCAAACACAAGAATGATATGGTCCCGGAACGGTCCCTAGTGAACTAACTAATGAGCAGCTGCATTATGTAAACGTGGAACACGGATACTTGCAGTCAAACAAACTGCAAGTAGAGGAGAGTTATTTCTTCTCTAAGTGCTTGTTCGGTTATAAGTGGATTAAAGGTGATTAAAAAGGGATTAAATATATTGGTAGTTAAAATTGAATAGGGAGAGATTTAATTTCTCAATCCCTCATATCCTCATGCAACCGAACAAGCCTTAAAGAGAACCAAATCTGTTATCACATGTTTGTGCAATTCATGACAACTGCACTTTTTACACTACATCAAAATCATACACTTCCTACGGTTTTTTAACTTCCTACAACTTTTATAACAAACCTTAGGAAATAAATAACTTCCGAGAGACAACTGGTACCTCAAAGAAATAAACATAACTTCTTATGGTTTTTTATAAAAGCTGTCGGAAGTTAAAACACCGTGGGAAGTTAGCCTCCTCTAGGAAGTTAAAACACTATTTTGGTGTAGTGTTATGAGTCATTTTTTATAAGTCATTTTTTCTGTTTAGCTGAGATTCTATAACAGATCTTAGGCTGAATCCAGAAGTAGCTCTATCAAATAACGTTTACTGATAAAGTGATAAGTGTTTTTATATTGATTTTATGAGCTTTTTTTTTAAAAAAAAAATCGACTAGGAAGTTGGGAGTTGAAAAAAGTGCATCTCTTGATTCACCCTACTACATCAATATTTTCAACAAGAGAATCGTGTGGGGACAAAGAAAAAAGACACAGGAGATCAATCATAAGGGTAAACTATACAGTTGGTCGTGCTTTGTTATGGTATAAAAATAATCATTAAAATATAATTTTTATTTATTTTTGAATACTAAGTTATGTGTGGTTTGGTAGTTAGCTTCAAATTTTTGGAGCATTTGGATGGGTTCGAGTGTTTAATCTGTACTATTTTTTTTGCAGATCGATGCTTGTCAGGCGCAGTAATTAGCTGCCTAAGGATGGACGCTGGACATGAGACCCATAAGGAGTTATTTAATTTTGAATCTAGTTTTAACGAGCATGCTCCCGTCGGACCTGGTTGACGATGGTGTCGAGAGCAGAGCACAAATGACAAGGTCGTCAGTTGCGCGCGAGCTATGGGGAGCATTTGTTTAGGGAACAATTGGAATTGCTCTTAAATTAGGGGCTCAAATGAGTCCGTTAAACCAGGGGCTCAACGAACTTCTCGTCAGCGGTGCCTCCTACTACGATTCTGCTTGGTTGCAAGTCAATGTTTGCCAAACCAAAATATAGGCAAGTTCAAAAGATTTGACATATATAATTAGTATGGTGCCACAACATTAGCAGTTCCTTGCAATATTTTGGTAAAAGCAACACTGTTCTCTGTTGCTAGTAACAAATCAAGTACCAACCTTAGTTATCGTATCAAAAAATTAGTTTGTGCTCTAATATTGGTGTACCTATATTTTGGCTTCTCTTAAAATTGGCGTGGCGAAAATTGATCTTCAACCAACCAAACAGTCGAGCATGGGTGGAGGGCCCTGCCTGCTGCGGCAGAGAGGGGAGCTCGATCCAGCCCGAGTAGAAAGAGCGAAAGAATCCGCCCACTCCTCTGCCTGGCGAAGTGGTGGCGAGGCGAGAGGTACAGACTAAACAGACCCCAGTCCTGCGCTCCTGCCCTGTTCCGCTCCTTTTGCTTTATTTAGCTTAGTAGTATTAGCTTTACTTCAGTTTGGGTCATTTGGTAGTAGTAATCAATTGCGGCCGCAATCACAACTGCAGCCGAACCGCATAAAGGGAAACCGTTAGGGTAAGGGCCGCCGTAATAGGCAGAGCAGGAATAGAACAAGGCACTGTTGACCTGCTATGCATTGATCGGGGAAGCGTCCTTTTTCCTTTCCGTTGTGGGGCTCGAGCTTCTCGCCACTGTGAAGAAAGGGTAGTTATCTCATCTCATAGCTGTCGTTGGTTAAATTCCCTTCCCGTGTATTGTTCTCTTGTTTGGGGGAGACGAGGGAGCATCAGATTTTAGTTGAGTTGGAGCTCACTGGGATTGGTAATGCAGGGGGAGGGGAATCTGATATCCCTCTGTCTTCGTCCCCTGCCTCCTCCGCCTTCTCTTGGGAGCGGTTCGTTCGGATCGCATGCGCCTTTGGTTTTGATCGGCATAACCTTTTAGAACTTTTGCCCTGCTCGGATTGTCTGTCTCCATCCTACGCACAATGCGCGGTTTATTCCCCTAACGACGGAATGCTGCATCTTCATCTTCCTCGGGTTTTTCTTCCCTCACAAGTGTCTCCGCCTTTCAGAAGACAAATTTCCCTTGGAAATAGTTCCTGCACCTGCGATAAGGGATGTCTGGTGTGAAAAAGCATTGTTTCTCCATGTGCATCATATTCGCACTTTGCTCAGCTGCAGACAGAGCTACTGTTTATGCTATATGTGAGCAGTTTCTAACTGAAAGTTTCATATTCGCACTTGCAAGAAACAATAATGTGAGAAGTTTCATATTCCTTGAGTTTTTTTTTATTCTCAGAAACATCTAATCATGGCATGACGTTCGGGAGGGTTTATGTTAGTTTTTGACTTTACACGTCTGAAACCGAGTAAAAAACAGTCAGGGAAGCAAGTTTAAGCATTCTTTAATTTCAGCAAAAGGGAAGCAGTCGTAGTTGAAATGGCCGCTAAGTGACGTGCTTTGGAAAAGGGTTCTCTGAATAGCGAGGGCTTGGGCGCTGATATATTTCTCGTAGTTTATGGGGTTCACCATGACTGTTCCTGCTGCCCTCTGAATTCTTATGGTTGCAAATTACAGGCACATGACCACCTCATAATTTTGCCCTCCTCAGCAGTTCCTTTTCTTCTCCTTTCCTTTTCCTTAGGAACTGGGCAGTTTCTTAGACATTGCCTTCTTCCTTGATCTCCAAGCCCAGGCAACGAACGAACCCGTTACCCAAACGTGTCCCCGTTTTGGTTTATCTGAGTTTGGAGAGCGTCATTGCTGACCAATCTGGCGCCTTCTCACTGACCACTTTGCCCCTTTATACGTGGCGTCTTTTTTCCTCGTGCGCTTCTAAACACGGTCCAAGAATCGATTTTTTTTTCTTCTCTCTCACTTGCCTTCTTCCGTCGTGCTCTCATTATCCCATAATTAATTACTTGCCACAGGCCTTGATCTCCCTCGCGTACACAGAGCGAGCGATGGTGGAGCACGAGATGGAGCAGAAGGGGTGTCTCTGCCGGATCAGGCTGCGCTGTCGAGCTCTTCTCGGCGATGGAGGAGGACCTGGACACGGACGACGAGGGCTCGTGGGACCTTGTTGGGAGGGACATCCGGCTAAAGGCCGCCTTCCTGTGCATTGACCTCGGCCGTGTGATCGCCTTGTGCGGGGGCGAAGAGCGCAAGAAGGCGCTCACTGCTCTTGCCAACAAGCTCTTCTACTCCATGGATGAGGTGAGGACCCTTTCCCCCTCCTCTCTCTTTTTTTCTTCTTCTTCATAAAAAAGCGTATCTTGGTCCACTGCAAGTTCAGGGTAGCATGCATGTGTTGAGTTTAGGTGTCATGATGATACTGTGATAAGGCAGCAAATTCAGGGTATCATGTGTTGATTCCGTTTGATGATGTCTTCCTGATTAACAAGACGCGCTTGCACAAATGGCATGCAGCTGGGCGACGCAGTGGAGAGCAGGAGCCTCCCTCTGACGCAGGCGCGCTACAGCGACACCGCTGACGCGCTCCGCGAGGTCGTCGCCGTCCTCGCGCTGTCCCTGGACCTGGAGTTCGGCCCGGATGATCCCGTGTGCCGTGTGCGAGATCACCTTCACGCGGCTTCACATGCTGTGTGGCCGTGTGGGTGTGGCTGTGTATACATTATTGGCTCATATTTGGGTTGGCGTCTTCCCCCGTTTGCGTTGCCGATGCTCCGCTGCTCTCTGATTCTGTAACCCTCTATGCGAAATGCTGCTGCATGCAGTGCTCCCCAGACATCCTGATTTGATGGCCGCGCGTTAGGCTAGCGCCGCCCTGATAATTTTGACGCATGGGTGGATGCAGTTTAATAGCATTAAAATAATTTATTTTGTATCTACTCATAAAGTCTGTGACTCTCATATACAATCAACCAAATATAATCTAAAACTAGGTGGGTGCCCGTGCGATGCCACGGAACATAAATTGCGAGCTTTTAACGGACTTAGAGCCCTGGCAGAGCTCTAGGTACGTGATCGTGCGTTGCCACGAGACAAGAAAAATGCCCGTGCATCGTGATATAATACCCGTGTATTGTGACGACGACATAATTACTCACTTCAAGTGGCATAGAGGAGCATCTAGGGCTAATGGATCCAAACAAGTTGTTATCCAAGCAAACATTATGCAAACATAGGCAGCCATTCCCCAAACTCACGCCAGGCAGAGAATCAACTAACATGCTCACATAATTTTTACAGTCACCAAAAGCAAAATCATTTCAAAAAAAATACATTCAACATGAACCCAACAAAATCGCAAAATCATTGCCACGAGAGTTAAAAATTAGTATAAACCATAGATACGGAACGACAAATATCACTATGATATACAAAATCTGTGTGATAAAATATTACTGTACCACTAATATCACTATGATATATAAAATCCGTGTGATACGGAACGACATCTTTAATTTTACGCTCTCAAATTCCAAATTATTTTTTCGAAAGGACGGCAAGAGGATTGCTGAATATATTAATAGAAGGAGAAAAACTAAATACAGGGACTACTGGCCAGCAAGGGACCAACTACAGCCTATTCAAGAAAAAATTAGATATATGATCTCCTCAAACATCGGGGAGGTCGCGTCCATATTCCTGACATCGGCTTTGGGTATTCCAGAAGGTCTCATCCCAGTGCAACTCCTATGGGTCAATCTAGTTACAGATGGCCCTCCAGCGACTGCTTTGGGGTTCAACCCGCCAGATAAAGATATCATGAAGAAACCTCCTCGAAGAAGTGATGACTCGTTGATCACTCCTTGGATCTTGTTTCGCTATATGGTTATTGGCCTTTATGTTGGGGTTGCAACAGTGGGAATCTTCATCATCTGGTACACGCATGACAGCTTCATGGGAATTGACCTGGCTAGTGATGGTCATACACTTGTGTCGTACTCCCAGCTCTCAAACTGGGACCAGTGCTCCTCATGGGAGGGCTTCAAGGTGTCGCCATTCACCGCAGGAGCGAGGACATTCAGCTTCGATGCAAATCCATGCGATTACTTCCAGGGTGGCAAGATTAAAGCAACGACCCTCTCTCTGTCAGTCTTGGTGGCCATTGAGATGTTCAAGTTCCAAATTATCAAAGTGCACTTTCTTCAAAGCAACAATCTTCAAGATCACGGGCTCTGTAAACATTACTATATGTACCCTGACCAATATGAATAAACCAAAGAATAATTCTTGAAAACAATTTCCAAGGCAATAAAATTTACATGTGGCAATCCTCACAGTGAGTTATTTCCATCGGAAGTACCCCTCAGGCCCTCACAACACTCGTGAACACATCTGAGCACATAATCTCAATAATTCAGTCCAAACCAAATTCTAGAAATGGTTTGAAGTATATCAGCCAAATAACAGTTCTCGTCTTTCACAGTTCAATGTCTAGACTTTAAGTATGAATCCAGAACAGAGCAAACAGAACAATACTATTTGTTATATTGTCGCCTTATTTCCAGAAATTCAGCAAAATCGAGCCGTCTTTGCCGCTCTTAGCAGAAAGGAATCCTTTTGTATCTCAAACTTCAAGTGCTTCCAGTACTGAATTACTCTAGAATGCCAAATCTCCTGGAAACAATATTTCAAGGTCAAATAGATCGCCACCAGGAAGTTATGTTTGCCCATATTGCAAAACGCTGATGTTTCATACTAAATTACTAACTCACATTGTCCTCTGAAAAATTGTTCGAACTGATTCCAAGCTGAAGCCTGTGTCTGAAGCTGATATTAAATCTACTATTGACATTTCACCACATGAGAAAACAGAAGACGTCGAATACTACATTACATTTGAGGATTAGGACAATGCCGGTGCAGAGTTATTAGCTACAGTTAGGATCAAAACAAGAGAAACGGCTGCTACGACAGATCTTGCACCGAGTGATTCCAGAGCTTTTTCCTCACGATCAAGACTCTTTCGTCACCTGTCGTGAGCGCATCTTTCTTAGGCCTCATCTCAAACGTCCAGTCGTCCCACCTTAGCGCTGGTAAAAGTTTCTTGATGTAGGTAACGACATCAACTTTGTCTCTGATGATGGCGTAACCATAAGTCCTTAGGATGCGGTCCATCTCGATCAGAAGATCCTCCAGGCTACATCCCTGCTTCTCTATCTCAGAAAACAGGAGCCAGGCGTGAAGGAGGTCGTAGGTGCCCGGGTATGTCGAGAATGATTCACACCTTCAGTTAAACAGGTCATAAATAAGGAAAATTAGCATCAGCCAGCCCTGTGTAACGGGAAGTAAGGCAGACACAGACACACAGAACAATGCACAAGAAATTTCTTCAGTAGTGAAGAGGTTAGAAATGAAAAGAATGGTCTTAAAAACTGGAAAGAAGCAACAGAATGGGGGCACCTATATCAGATATGTTGACAGGACTCTTTTTTTTTGCGAGGACCCATGTTTCTCGGTTTTGTTTAATTATAATAACAATAACAACGCAGTTAATCTTATAATGGGCAGAAGTATTGGCCTCAAGGCTCAAACACTACATCCATATTCCAAAATATGACAGCCAAACTACATCAATTTCTGAAAACCATGTTTACACGCGGTTGCATCTTAGAAATCAAACAAGATAATATCACCCCCTTCCACACGAGTTAAGAATTTTATATGGACAACCATGAGAAAACAATTTGTGAATTTATTTATGGATAATTAATTGCAGACTATAGTCACAATGAAACTCTTATCTGTATAGCACAAGACAAAACAAATGTAATAGTTCTAATTTCTAGGGATGCAAATTCCACCTTGAAACAGTAAAAAAATAGATGGGAAGTATGTCAAAAAAAACCTTACCAGTCATGGGTAGTCCCCATTAAACCACGATCATATATAATTTTTAGCTTTCCAGATTCCGTGAAAGGAACTACATTCATAACCCAGACATTCTTTTTCTTCAGAGATGCTGCAAATCCACCAAGGCTAGCACTCATATCCATAACGTATCGAAAGGAATCCTTTTGTATATCTCGAACTTCAAGTGCTTCCAGTACTGAATTACTCTAGAATGCCAAATCTCCTGCAAACAATATTTCAAGGTCAAATATATCGCCACCAGGAAGTTATGTTTGCCCATATTGCAAAACGCTGATGTTTCATACTAAATTACTAACTCACATTGTCCTCTGAAAAATTGTTCGAACTGATTCCAAGCTCTTCCAGGCGCGTATGAATCCAGAACAGAGCAAACAGAACAATACTATTTGTTATATTGTCGCCTTATTTCCAGAAATTCAGCAAAATCGAGCGGTCTTTGCCGCTCTTAGCAGAAATTATTTACTATTTGTAATTAAACAACATTTGCAGGGAAAAGACAAAAGTAATACGAAAAGTAGTGGTCTAGAGTTTAATTTCATTTCTTGTAAAAGACCAAACTTATATCAGTACTCGACCACATGAAACCACAACGTAGACCATCACAAGAACATGGAATAGTGAAAAAAACCTGACCATCAGAGCAGAACCTGGTACACTACAAATGTAGGATCTTAATACCATAGATGTGGTCTTCTACCTCTCAAATGGAAATGCATGTGTGTTAGTGGATTTGAACATATATGCACTGAATAGTTTAGATATGGCCAGTAGGCGCATCATAAAACATGTTGATCTTGCTTGCCTAGTAGAAGAGCAAGGAAAAACTGAAAGGGAAATGTGCCTTTGGGCCATTTCTAAGTATTTTGGTGATTGAGTGCAAACACAAGTGCTTAAATGTAAATCTATGCCCATGGATGAACAAAGTGAAAATCACAAGTAAAGGTATGTTTCTAAGCCTTAGTACATTGGTTTTGTGTACTAATATATTTGTCTAAGTGTTAGAAACAGAGAGAAGAAGAAAAGGAGAATGTTGGCTGTGTACAGCCAACAGGCTGTTTCGGTCTGGGGCACCGGACTGTCCGGTGGTGCACCGGACAGTGTCCGGTGCGCCAGGTTGCCTCGACCTGAAGACGCCGCTCTCGGGATTTTGCCGACGGCGTACGGCTAAAAATCACCGGACTGTCCGGTGTGCACCGGACTGTCCGGTGTGCACCGGACTGTCCGGTGAGCCAACGGTCGGTCGAGCCAACGGTCGGCCGCGGAATCTGCGCGCGACACGTGGTCTGGCCAACGGTCGGAAGGAGGCACCGGACTGTCCGGTGTGCACCGGACTGTCCGGTGCGCCAGATCTGCAACGGTCGGCAACGGTCGGCTGCGCCGGTTAAGGAAAGAAATCGGGCACCGGACAATGTCCGGTGTGCACCGGACTGTCCGGTGCGCCCGACGACAGAAGGCAAGGATGGCCTTCCAGATTTGTTCTCAACGGCTCCTAGCTGCCTTGGGGCTATAAAAGGGACCCCTAGGCGCATGGAGGAGGACACCAAGCATTCCTACAACATTCCTAAGCACCAAGACATCGATCTCACGCATTCGTTTCATTGTGATAGCATATAGAGCTCTTGTGGAGTTGTGAACTCTTTGAGTTGTGTTGCGAGCTCTTGTTGCTGCTTGTGTGCGTGTTGTTGCTCTGATCTTTTGAAGTCTTGTGTGCGTTGCTCATTCCCTCCCTTACTCCGTATTTCTCTGTGAATCTCAAGTGTAAGGGCAAGAGACTCCAAGTTGTGGAGATTCCTCGCAAACGGGATATTGAAAGGCAAAGCAAAACACCGTGGTATTCAAGTTGGTCTTTGGACCGCTTGAGAGGGGTTGATTGCAACCCTCGTCCGTTGGGACGCCACAACGTGGAGTAGGCAAGCGTTGGTCTTGGCCGAACCACGGGATAAACCACTGTGTCATCTCTGTGTTTGATCTCTTGTGGTAGTGTGTTTTGTTGAGACTCCTCTCTAGCCACTTGGCAATAATTGTGCTAACACTTAACAAGTTTTTGTGGCTATAAGTTTAAGTTTTACAGGATCACCTATTCACCCCCCCCCCCCCTCTAGGTGCTCTCAATTGGTATCGGAGCCGTTCTCTTCAAGAAAGGGACTAACCGCCCGAAGAGATGGATCCTAAGGGGAAGGGAATCGTGATCAACGATAAGGAGAAGGAGTCCTTCGTCAACGAGCCCAAAGATGACAAGCCTACCGACTCTGGCTCGGGCCATAGACGGAAGGAAGGGAAGAAGAAGAAGACAAGGCGCATCAAGGAGATCGTCTACTACGACGACAGCGACGAATCTTCCTCTTCCCAAAAGGACAACGACGACAACGACTATGGCAAACAAAAGACGGTTAATTCAAACTTTTCTTTTGATTATTCGCGCATTCCGCATAGCTCAAATGCTCATTTGCTCCCCATTCCACTTGGCAAGCCTCCTCACTTTGATGGAGAGGACTACGGATTTTGGAGTCACAAAATGCGTACTCACCTATTTTCTCTCCATCCAAGCATTTGGGAGATTGTGGAAAGTGGAATGAAGTTTGATAGCTCGGATAGCCCGTCGTTTATTAATGAACAGATCCATAAAAATGCACAAGCTACTACTGTGTTGCTAGCCTCTTTGTGCAGGGACGAGTATCACAAGGTGAGCGGCTTGGACAATGCCAAGCAGATTTGGGACACCCTCAAGATCTCTCATGAGGGGAATGATGTCACCTTACTCACCAAAATGGAATTGGTGGAAGGCGAGCTCGGACGATTCGCGATGATAAGGGGCGAGGAGCCGACACAAACATACAACCGGCTCAAGATCCTTATCAACAAAATAAGGAGCTACGGAAGCACGCAATGGACGGATCACGACGTCGTCCGCCTAATGCTAAGGTCATTTACCGTTCTTGATCCTCACTTGGTGAACAATATTCGTGAAAATCCTAGGTACATCAAGATGTCGCCCGAAGAAATTCTTGGAAAATTTGTAAGCGGGCGAATGATGATCAAGGAGGCGAGGTACGTGGACGACGCGTTGAATGGCCCAATCCATGAGCCTCAACATATTGCTCTCAAGGCAACAAGGAGCAAGGAGGCACTACCCAGCAAGGTGGCGCAAATTGAGGCGACCGGTCTTAATGATGAAGAGATGGCCCTCATCATCAAAAGATTCAAGACGGCACTAAAGGGTCGCAAGGGACAGCCAAGCAAGACTAAGACCAAGGGAAAGCGATCATGCTTCAAATGCGGTAAGCTTGGTCATTTTATTGCTAACTGTCCCGACAATGATAGTGACCAGGAACACGGGAGCAAGAGGGAAAAGAAGAAGCATTACAAGAAGGCCAAGGGCGAGGCACATATCGGAAAGGAGTGGGATTCGGATTGCTCCTCCTTCGACTCCGAAAATGAAGGACTCGCCGCCACTGCCTTCAACAAGTCATCCCTCTTCCCCAACGAGCATCACACATGCCTTATGGCAAGGGAGAAGAAGGTAAGTACTCGAGACACCACTTATGCTTCTTCTAGTGATGATGAGTCTAGCGATGAGGAAATAGATTACTCTAGCTTGTTCAAGGGATTGGATAGAAATAAGATTGATAAAATCAATGAATTGATTGATGCATTGAATGAGAAGGATAAACTCTTAGAGAAACAAGAGGATTTATTGTATGAAGAGCATGATAAATTTGTAGAAGCTCAAAGATCTCATGCTCTAGAAGTTAAAAGAAATGAAATGCTTTCTTGTGAATTATCTTCTTGCCATGAGACAATTTCTAAATTAAGGAGCATTAATGATGATATGAATGCTAAGTTAGAAATAGCAAATAAATCTAATTCTTGTGTAGAACATGTTATGATTTGCACTAGGTGTAAAGATTTTGATATTGATGCTTGTAGTGAACACCTGGCTTGCATTTCTAAATTAAATGAAGAGGTAGCTAGTCTTAATGCCCAACTTGAGACTAGCAAAAGTGATTTTAAGAAACTAAAATTTGCTAGGGATGCCTACACGGTTGGTAGACACCCCTCAATTAAGGATGGACTTGGCTTCAAAAGAGAAGCCAAGAACTTAACAAGCCATAAGGCTCCCATTCCCGCCAAGGAGAAAGGGAAGGCCCCTATGGCTAGTAGTGTGCAAAAGAATCATGCGTTTATGTACCATGATAAGAGACAAACTAGAAATGCTTATAGGAGTTACAATGCTTATGATGATTTTGATTCTCATGACATGTTTGCTTCTAGTTCTTTCTATGTGCATGATAAAAATGTTGGTAGGAGAAATGTTGTTCACAATATGCCTAGGAGAAATGTTGTTAATGTTCCTAGGAGAGTTAATGAACCTTCTACAATATATCATGCTTTAAATGCTTCCTTTGCTATTTGTAGAAAGGATAAGAAAATCGTTGCTAGGAAGTTAGGGGCAAAATGCAAGGGAGACAAAACTTGCATTTGGATCCCTAAGGATATTTGCACTAACCTTGTAGGACCCAACATGAGTTGGGTACCTAAGTCCCAAGCCTAAATTTGCCTTGCAGGTTTATGCATCCGGGGGTTCAAGCTGGATTATTGACAGCGGATGCACCAACCATATGACGGGGGAGAAGAAGATGTTCACCTCCTACGTCAAGAATAAGGATTCCCAAGATTCAATCATATTCGGCGATGGGAATCAAGGCAAGGTAAAAGGGTTAGGCAAAATTGCAATTTCTAATGAGCACTCTATCTCTAATGTGTTTTTAGTAGAGTCGCTTGGTTATAATTTGCTATCTGTTAGTCAATTATGCAACATGGGGTATAACTTTCTATTTACAAATGTAGATGTGTCTGTCTTTAGAAGAAGTGATGGTTCACTAGCTTTTAAGGGTGTATTAGACGGCAAACTTTATCTAGTTGATTTTGCAAAAGAAGAGGCCGGTCTAGATGCATGCTTAATAGCTAAGACTAGCATGGGCTGGCTGTGGCATCGCCGCTTAGCACATGTGGGGATGAAGAACCTTCACAAGCTTCTAAAGGGAGAACACGTGATAGGGTTGACTAACGTGCAATTCGAAAAAGATAGACCTTGTGCAGCTTGTCAAGCAGGTAAACAAGTGGGAGGAGCACATCATAGCAAGAATGTGATGACCACCTCAAGACCGTTGGAGCTGCTGCATATGGACCTCTTCGGACCCGTCGCCTATCTGATTATAGGAGGGAGTAAGTATGGTCTAGTTATTGTTGATGACTTTTCCCGCTTCACTTGGGTGTTCTTTTTGCAGGATAAGTCTGAAACCCAAGGGACCCTCAAGCGCTTCCTCAGGAGAGCTCAAAATGAGTTTGAGCTCAAGGTGAAGAAGATAAGGAGCGACAACGGGTCCGAGTTCAAGAACCTTCAAGTGGAGGAGTTCCTTGAGGAGGAAGGGATCAAGCACGAGTTCTCCGCTCCCTACACACCACAGCAAAATGGTGTGGTAGAGAGGAAGAACAGGACGCTAATCGATATGGCAAGAACGATGCTTGGAGAATTCAAGACCCCCGAGCATTTTTGGACGGAAGCCGTGAATACGGCTTGCCACGCCATCAACAGGGTCTACCTTCATCGACTCCTCAAGAAGACGTCGTATGAGCTACTAACCGGTAACAAACCCAATGTATCTTACTTTCGTGTATTTGGGAGCAAGTGCTACATTCTAGTGAAGAAGGGTAGAAATTCTAAGTTTGCTCCCAAAGCTGTAGAAGGGTTTTTGTTAGGTTATGACTCAAATACAAAGGCGTATAGAGTCTTCAACAAATCATCGGGTTTGGTTGAAGTCTCTAGCGACGTTGTATTTGATGAGACTAATGGCTCTCCAAGAGAGCAAGTTGTTGATCTTGATGATGTAGATGAAGAAGATGTTCCGACGACCGCTATACGAACCATGGCGATTGGAGAAGTGCAGCCACAGGAACAAGATGAACGAGATCAACCTTCTTCCTCAACAACGGTGCATCCCCCAACTCAAGACGATGAACAGGTTCATCAACAGGAGGCGCGTGATCAAGGGGGAGCACTAGATGATCATGTGATGGAGGAAGAAGCGCAACCGGCACCTCCAACCCAAGTTCGAACGATGATTCAAAGGGATCATCCCGTCGACCAAATTCTGGGTGACATTAGCAAGGGAGTAACTACTCGGTCTCGATTAGTTAATTTTTGTGAGCATTACTCCTTTGTCTCTTCTATTGAGCCTTTCAGGGTAGAGGAGGCCTTGCTAGATCCGGACTGGGTGTTGGCCATGCAAGAGGAGCTCAATAACTTCAGGAGGAATGAAGTTTGGACGCTGGTGCCTCATCCTAAGCAAAATGTTGTGGGAACCAAGTGGGTGTTCCGCAACAAACAAGACGAGCACGGAGTGGTGACGAGGAACAAGGCTCAACTTGTGGCAAAAGGTTATGCCCAAGTCGCAGGTCTGGACTTTGAGGAGACGTTTGCTCCTGTGGCTAGGCTAGAATCAATTTGTATCTTGCTAGCATATGCCGCTCACCATTCTTTCAGGTTGTACCAAATGGATGTGAAGAGCGCTTTCCTAAATGGGCCAATCAAGGAGGAGGTGTACGTGGAGCAACCCCCTGGCTTCGAGGATGAATGGTACCCCGACCACGTGTGTAAGCTCTCTAAGGCGCTCTATGGACTTAAGCAAGCCCCAAGAGCATGGTATGAATGCCTTAGAGATTTCTTAATTGCTAATGCTTTCAAGGTTGGGAAAGCCGATCCAACTCTTTTCACTAAGACATGTGATGGTGATTTGTTTGTGTGTCAAATTTATGTCGATGACATAATATTTGGCTCTACTAATAAAAAGTCTTGTGAAGAGTTTAGCAGGGTGATGACGCAGAAATTCGAAATGTCGATGATGGGCGAGTTGAACTACTTCCTTGGGTTCCAAGTGAAGCAACTCAAGGACGGCACCTTCATCTCCCAAACGAAGTACATGCAAGATCTGCTAAAGCGGTTTGGGATGAAGGACGCCAAGCCCGCAAAGACTCCGATGGGAACCGACGGACACACCGACCTCAACAAAGGAGGTAAGTCCGTTGATCAAAAAGCATACCGGTCAATGATAGGGTCATTACTTTATTTATGTGCTAGTAGACCGGATATTATGCTTAGTGTATGCATGTGTGCTAGATTTCAATCCGATCCTAAGGAGTGTCACTTAGTGGCGGTGAAGCGAATTCTTAGATATTTAGTTGCTACGCCTTGCTTCGGGCTCTGGTATTGTGGGGGATAGATATCCCCTGGGTCCACTAAAGAAGTAAAAGGCCTCACGAAAAGCCCAAGGGCCCAAATAATTCGTAAGGTCGTTCTTTCGTGGGCCTAGGGAAAGACAACCAATAAAGAAGACGTGGGACTGATTAGTGCAAACACAGGCGGCCCACAACGTCAAACGAATGAATCACAAACAGAGACCCGACTTTCCCGCGCTGAAGCCCCCATGCAACGGAGCCATGCGAGGATAAGTCGGCGGAGGTTACGTAAGGATAAACTCAAGAGGTTTACTATCTTTCAGCTACTTGTTGTTATCGTATCACATGTAATGCTCCACGGCCGAGTATATAAGGCCTAGGGGGCACCCCTTCAGATCGGGCCTATTCTACTTAGCCACCCGCAAACATTCTCTGTGCCTTCTATCCAGAGAATCCTCTTGTAACCACGCTCATATACTCACCAGGACGTAGGGTGTTACGCACTTCTAAGCGGCCCGAACCTGCAAACCTTGTCCATTGTCCCTCGTGCGATCGGCACGAACCATTTTGCTACAGTCGTCGACACCGTCCTACTCCTAAAAGCACCTAGAGGGGCAACCCCGGGTGTGCGGTCGGACCCAAAACACCGACAGCTGGCGCGCCAGGTAGGGGGTGTGTCGACGATCCAAGCTAGCTCAATGGCCGTCACCTTCCATAGCAAGATTACCATGCGCCCCGGATCCACATTCTGCTTCGGAACAATCTCATCCGTGGCGGACGAAGAAGGAATTCTACACCGCCTCGCGGATCTACCGGAACAGAAGTCTCCTCCAACAAACTCCGAGGATGCTGGAAAAGCACTACCTCCGGCTCTTCGGAACAAGATCGCCTCCGGGGAGGCTGGAGCTAGAAGCTCGCTGACCCGGAAGACTCCGCTGTCTACTTCCCCAATGAAAGAATGGACACAAGTCATAGGGAAGAAGGAGATCAGAGGGAGGCCAATCATTCTTCCCGTTCCTCCGACCTCAAAGGAGAACGGAAAGAAATCCGCCGCGGCAACAATGCCGTTCTACCCCGACATCCTCTTCATTGGGAGGGCAGAATCGCTCGCCGTCTCCGACGATGAACCGACTGCACCCGGAGAAGAACCGCCTCAGCGAGAGTCCCGCCGACGAAGGAACCGACGCAGGAACATCCGACGACATCACGCAGCTGGAGAACGGGATCCGGAGCAGCCTGTCTCGCGAGACGAGGTCTCAGAGATGGGAGAAACTCCGGAAGAACGCGTCTTCAGGGAACGAAGGAACTCCCGACGACGAGATCGCCGTCGGACTCAGGAGCAAGCCGAGCAAGATGCAAGGCAACGACGCGAGAATCCGCTCTTCGGGCGCAACCTGAACCCCGACTTCGCCCGAGCTATGAATACGCCGAGTGAAGTCGGAGGCGTTCTGGCCCGGATAGCCGACGGACTTCCTCGGACCCCCGACGCCGAGGGATACCGGCGCCTGTTCACTCAGGCAGCCAATCATCTTCTACCGCTCGCCCATCCGCCGAACGATCTGCGACACGCCATCAACAGTCGCCGAGACGCGCGAAGCTCTATCAATGCTTCGCGCGAACGGCGGCACGAGAACGAAATTCGCCGTCGGGAGGAGTATGACCGAGATCATGGCTTCCCGACTCAAAGCCAGGCCACCCGAACTGAGTCAGCAACGGCTTCAACCGGTGGAACCTCCCGGGAACGGTCGAGGAACCACCACCGCCACTCCCCTCCCCGGGACAGGCGCCATCCTCGACGACAGGAGGACACGTGCGGAGTATCTGCTCTTACTCCGCGCCTTAGGGCCATCCAATGGCCTCCAAACTTCAAGGTATCCAACGTCGACAAATATGAACCTAAGCAGGGCCCAGGGGGCTGGTTAGCCGTCTACACCACCGCCGCTCGGGCTGCCGGGGCATCTGAGGACGTCATGACTGCGTATCTGCCCATTGTCCTCGGGCAAGACGCACTGCAGTGGCTACGGCATCTACCCCGACACTGCATCGACGACTGGGGAGACTTCAGCCGACGTTTCACCGCCAACTTCCAGTCTCTCTCCGACAAGCCGGCGCAACCATGGGACCTCAAATCCATCAAGCGCCGGGGAGATGAGACTCTCCGGTCATACCTTAAAAGGTTCCAGACCATGAGAAACCGTATCCCCGAGGTCACGGAGGCGGCCGTGATCGAGGACTTCTACAGAGGATCTAATGACTCGGCTTTCGTTCGAACCATACTACAAAAGGCGCCAACCACCTCCGAGGAGCTGTTCCGGGAAGCCGACCTCTACATCACCGCTGACGAGCGGGCCCAGGACCTCATCGGAGGAACAAAACCCGTACCAGCGGCACCACGACGCGACGCGAACCAGCCGTCCGACAAGCGCTGGGAGAAGAGGCCTCGCGAAGAGGTACACGCCGCCGGACCACCCGCCTCTCGCGCCCGAGGAGGACCTCGTGGAGGCGAACGCACGCTGGACGACATCCTCGACGCCCAGTGCCCGTACCACAAGGATATGCGCCACACTCTCCGCAACTGCCGGGACTTCAAGCACTCCGTCGGGCATGGCCGACCCTTCCAACCTCTACCACCTCCTCCTCCGAGGGGAGGACCAGACGAACCACGACAACCCCATCAGCCGGAGGAAGGGGGAGGCGGAGCTTTCCCGCGCGTTGACAGGGAGGTCAACGTCATCTTCGGCGGACATGGGTCGCAGGAGAACAAGAGACAACAAAAGCTCAACGACCGCCAGATACTGGTGGCGACCACCGGCCCTCCCGCCCCGTACCGGTGGTCGGAGCACCCAATCACGTTCACTCGGGAGGATCAATGGCTCAACTTCGACCACCCAGGCAAATACCCGCTCCTCGTCGATCCGGTGATCCGAGAGAGCCGGGTGAAGAAGGTGCTAGTGGACGGGGGGAGCAGCATCAACGTCACCTTCCCCCGCACACTTCAAGGCTTGGGGGTTCACCTCAAAGAGCTCCACGAGTCAGACACTCCTTTCTTCGGCATCGTGCCGACGGAAGGGGAGTATCCGCTGGGCCACATCTACATGCCGGTCACCTTCGGGACTCCGGATAATTACAGAACCGAGTTCCTGAGGTTCGAGGTGGCGAACTTCGACTGCGGGTACAACGCCATCGTCGGGAGGCCAGGGCTGGCCAAGTTCATGGCCATTCCACACTACACGTACATGATACTGAAGATGCCAGGACCACGAGGAATCATAACTGTACGCGCCGACTTCCAAGGCGCCGCAGAGTGTTTCCGAGTGGCCATCCAGGCAGCCCTCACCACCAAGCCATCAGCGATTTCTTCTACACCGGCGAACTCTAAGCCTGACGAAGACCTCGCCGTGCCGGCAAACGAAGCTCAGGCCGCGACCTCTATGCGGCCGACTGAAGACACCAAGCGGATCAACCTGGGTTTCGCTGATGAGCGCAAGACGGCCATCATCAGCTCCAGTTTGAGTGACAAATAGGAAAGCGCGCTCGTCCAGTTCCTGCAAGATAACCGAGACGTATTCGCATGGCAACCTGCGGATATGCCGGGAGTCCCAAGAGAACTGACCGAGCACAAATTGAAGGTCTATCCCCAGGCGAGGCCAATCCGGCAAAAGCTGCGTCGTTTCACGCCCGACAAGAGAGAGGCCATTCGTGCCGAGTTAGCTCGCTTGGTCACGGCCGGATTTATTAGAGAAGTATTACACCCCGAGTGGTTAGCCAACCCTGTTCTTGCACTCAAAAAGAATAAAGTGGATTGGCGCATGTGCGTCGACTATACCGATCTCAACAAACACTGTCCGAAGGATCCCTTCGGGCTCCCAAGGATAGATCAAGTGGTGGATTCCACCGCTGGATGTTCGATGCTGTCTTTCTTAGATTGCTATTCCGGGTATCATCAGATCAGTTTGGCAAAAGAAGACGAGGAAAAAAACGGCATTTATCACCCCATTCGGTGCTTTCTGTTATACCTCCATGCCGTTTGGCCTCAAAAACGCTGGAGCGACTTATCAGAGAGCTATTCAAACATGCTTAGCCGATCACTGGGGCAAGCGTGTGGAAGCTTACGTGGACGATGTGGTGATCAAAACGGAGAATCCAGAAAACTTCATCGAAGACTTACAGCTGGTTTTCAACAGTTTGAGAAGATATAGATGGAAGCTCAATCCTGAAAAATGTGTCTTCGGGGTACCAGCAGGGAAGTTACTCGGATTTATTGTCAGCCACCGGGGAATTGAAGCTAATCCAGATAAGATCGAAGCTATCATGAAGATGGAAGCTCCTCGGTCACAGAAGAAGGTTCAGCGACTCACCGGATGTATGGCAGCCCTGAGCAGATTCATATCCAGACTGGGAGAAAAAGGTCTGCCATTTTATAAACTGCTGAAAAAGGTGGATAAGTTTCAATGGACTTCAGAGGCACAAGAAGCTCTAGACGCACTGAAGAAATTCCTGACAACACCGCCAGTATTGAAACCGCCCCGGCGAGCTATGCCGACTCAGCCGGCTGAAGATCTGCTGTTATATATCTCTTGCACGACTCACGTGGTAAGCACTGCGTTGGTAGTCGAGCGAGTGGAAGAAGGGCATGCCTACCCGGTCCAACACCCCGTCTATTTCATCAGTGAGGTTCTAGGCCCATCGAAGAAAAAGTATCCTCAAGTTCAGAAGCTATTATATGCAGTACTTCTAACTGCCCGCAAGTTGCGTCACTACTTTGACGACCACAAAGTCATAGTAGTTACTGGTTTTCCAATAGGGGACATTCTTCACAACAAGGAAGCCATTGGCCGAATAGCCAAGTGGGCTTGCGAGTTGGGGTCCCACGATATCGAGTTCCGACCTCGCACTGCCATCAAAACTCAAGCACTGGTCGACTTCGTATCAGAATGGACAGAACAGCAAGTGCCGGATAATCCAGAAACCGCAGAAGTATGGCGAATGTATTTTGATGGCTCGCTGAAGCTGCAAGGAGCAGGAGCAGGAATTCTCTTCACTGCACCGGGAGGCGAACACCTCAAGTACGCTCTCCAATTGCTATTCCCGGCCTCTAACAACGCAGCCGAGTATGAAGCTTTGATACACGGATTAAACATCGCCATATCACTGGGTGTCAAGAGACTGATGGTATATGGGGATTCTCTGGTAGTCGTCAGTCAGATAAACAAGGAATGGGATTGTTCAAATGATTCAATGGGGAGATACTGCGCCGCCGTCCGAAAGCTAGAAGATAAATTCGAAGGTCTGGAGTTTCATCATATAGAAAGAGATCGGAACACGGCGGCTGATATACTGTCAAAGCTCGGATCTGGTCGAACTCAAGTCCCGCCCGGGGTCTTCGTGCAAGAAATCCTTCAGCCGAGCATCTCGATGGATCAAAGGGAAGAGTGCAACATCATAGACCAACCCGAGCCAGACTCTGATGACTGGAGGCAACCGATTATTAAGTATATAAAGAATGAAGAAGAGCCAGATGACAAGAAATCAGCAGAGCGCATTGCCAGACAATCAGCTCACTACACACTCATTGGGGAGGTATTATATCGGAGGGGCGCGTCAGGCGTCCTCATGAAGTGCGTTCTCCCGTCCACCGGGAAGCAACTTCTGGAGGAAGTCCATGCAGGGCAGTGCGGAATACATGCAGCATCCAGAACATTAGTTGGGAAGGTTTTCAGGTCGGGATTCTATTGGCCGACAGCAAAGAATGATGCAGCCGAGCTAGTTCAGAGATGCGAAGCTTGCCAGTACCTGTCAAAACAACAGCACCTGCCAGCACAGCAACTACAAACCATACCAGTAACTTGGCCTTTTGCATGCTGGGGATTGGATATGATTGGACCTTTCAAGAAAGCTCAAGGAGGATACACCCATGTACTGGTGGCAATTGACAAGTTCACTAAATGGATAGAGTTTCAGCCCATTGCCTCTTTAACCTCTGCTAAAGCCGTGGAATTCATACAAAGCATAATATTCAGATTTGGGATACCAAACAGTATCATCACTGACTTGGGATCCAACTTTACCAGCTCAGAATTCTTTGACTTCTGCGAGCAGAAAAGCATTCAGATCAAGTATGCATCTGTAGCCCATCCGAGAGCCAATGGGCAGGTTGAGCGAGCCAACGGAATGATATTGGAGGCACTCAGAAAGAGGGTCTTTGATAAAAACGAAAAATTCGCAGGAAAATGGATAAGAGAATTGCCTTATGTTGTTTGGAGCTTGAGAACTCAACCTAGCCGGGCCCTGCATGGAAACACTCCTTTTTTCATGGTCTATGGATCAGAAGCAGTGCTACCCGCCGATCTCAAGTTTGGGGCGCCAAGATTGATTTTCGAAAGCATAGCGAAAGCTGAGGCCACCAGGCTGGAAGATATTGATATACTTGAGGAAGAACGACTGAATGCAGTAATACAGTCAGCGCGATACCAGCAGACTCTAAGGCGCTATCACGATAAGGCTGTGCGGCAAAGGTTCTTTTCAGTAGGGGACCTCGTCCTCCGCCGAATTCTAACGGGGGAGGGACGACACAAGCTATCACCCTTATGGGAAGGACCCTTCATAGTGGCAGAGGTCACTCGACCCGGATCGTATCGCCTCACCCAGATGGATGGTACAGAAGTCGGGAACTCTTGGAACATAGAACACCTCAGAAAGTTTTACCCCTAGCTGTACTTCAAAACAGCCGGGGCGGCCATGTACTCTGTAAAGTGGAAATATGTCATCAATAAAGAGAAATTTCAAAGATACTTGATTCATTTATGATTGACCTGCATTCTTACTTAACTCGGGGTGGCCACTATACCCTACAAACGGAGCAATCGGCTTAAGTCGGCAACGACTTAAGGCGGTGCAACATGCTCACGCTTACTTACCTCGGGGTGACCACTATGCCCTACAAACGGAGCAATCGGCTTAAGTCAGCAACGACTTAAGGCGGTGCAACATGCTCACGCTTACTTAACTCGGGGTGACCACTATGCCCTACAAACGGAGCAATCGGCTTAAGTCGGCAACGACTTAAGGCGGTGCAACATGCTCACGCTTACTTAACTCGGGGTGACCACTATGCCCTACAAACGGAGCAATCAGCTTAAGTCGGCAACGACTTAAGGCGGTGCAACATGCTCACGCTTATTTAACTCAGGGGTGACCACTATGCCCTACTAACGGAAATTACCGGCTAAAAGTAATTGATGGTTTAAACCAGTATAACATACTCACGCTTATGCAGTTCAAGGGATGATCTCCATATCCCACAAACAGACTTCATAATTATCATGTAGCATACCACAAATTTGCAAACTAATTCTGATATGATAAGAAAGAAATCATAACATTCGAGTGATAAGCTGATGTCCTCTAAATAAATACTCGCTCATGCTAACTGCGCGCTCAGAGCACGCGAACTGTTTCTTTATCTTCCAATGTCTCTTTCAGGAACGACTGACGAAGAAGGGCGATTCGATGAATCAGGGGCAGCAACCACATCGGCTCTTATATCCTCGGGGACAACCACGCCAGGTCTTCTCATCAAAATTCGTCCCGCCCGAATGGCCTTGTCCAGGGCCTTATCGCGCTGAGTTTTGAAAGTGACAGCAGCCTCTTCAGCAACTTTAACAGCCTGCTGAGCAGTTTCCAACTCCCGGGCAATGGTTTTCTTGGAAGCTCGGAGTTCCTTGATGGAGGCATCTTTTGCTGATAGCAACTGTGTAAGGCGGGCCACTTCGTCCGAAGATTCTTGCAGTTGACGGCGCTGATTGTCAAGTTCCTCCATCGTAAAGCGGTGGCTCCTCTCCAAGATGGTCAGCGAATTACTGGAATCCCGGTACAATCTGTCCAAGTTGTCGCGAGAAGCAGCAAGGCTACGTTTCTCTTCCTACAAGCAAAAATCAAGCTCATTCAGAATCCAAGATCGTGATAAGGCGAAGCACAGGCTCGTAAGCTACCTTCTCAGAGTTAAGCTGAACATGAAGAGAAGAGCTCAGAGCGTTAGCGTCATCCAAAGCCGCAGAGACCTGACTCAACTCGATCTGACTTTGAGAATACTTCTCCTCGAAGTCAGCACATCGTTGAGTCATCTCGGCTTGATCTTGAGAATGTTTTTCTTCAAGAACTATGATCTGCCGAGTCATCCCTATCAAGAAGTATTCAAACAAAACGAGATCAGAAGGTAAAACAACCTACGGACAAGAGCAAAGAAGAAGAAGAAAGGACACTGACCAGCATTGATGGCCTCCAACTCAGATACACGACGGCGAAGCGACACTGGATTCCAACACTCGAGAGATGATGCCACTTCTGGGGTAGAAGCACCCTGTGATTTCAGTTGACTGACCAATCCATTCACCAAAGCCTGACGAGAAGAACAGATGAGTATAATGACAGCAATTCATGCAACATAGAGATCAAATTAAAGCACGGCACCGCACCTGGAGGTTGGAAAAAAACGAAGAGATCCCCAGGTCAGGAGAAATCAGCTGGTAATCAGGTATCAGACCACCACCCGAAGCAGCTCGTAGTAGGCCAGCAGGAACAAGCTCAGTACATTCAGCAGAGTTCAACTTCAGACCAGTGGGGATGCTGCCCTCCAAAGCGACCCCCTGATCCGAAGTCCGAGCCACCGTCATGCCGCCAGAATGTGGAGGCGAACCCACATGAACATCCATAGAAGTGCAGGAGGGAGACCCCACTCGGACACCCTCGGGGGCTGGGTCAAGGTTGGCACTACCCACTTGAGCCGGGTCACCCCCGGCAACACCCTCGGGGGCTGGGTAGTGGCCTACACTCCTCACCTGAGTTGAGTCCTCCCCGGCGACACCCTCGGGGGCTGGGCACATGTCAGCACTGTTCAAAGGATCCAAGCTCTCCGCCGTGACCACCTCTAAGGTCGACGGGCCTTCAGCTGTTTCCACAGGATCAGGACGATCCAAGTCATTATCCCGGCCCTCAAGATCGTGCTCTAAGGTCGACGAGGCACGGGACGACCTCAACCCTGCATCTGGCACGGCTGCGCAAATTTCTGTTGCATCAACGTCTGCAGGTTCCAACAGCAAGTTCTCAGGGACCATATCCTCTAGAGCTTGATCAAAATTGGTCATGGACAGTTCTTGCAGACCAATAAGAGCAGACAAGGCAGGAGAAGGAACCCCACTACTACCACCGCTAGTGACGAGCTGCCGACTGTTCTTCCGAGTTAATGGAGTTTCATTCTCTTCCTCCTCATCTTCCACAGCAGCAGCGCAGACAGCATCCTCATTAGGGTCAGCAACAGGTGGAGCACACCCATTGGGATCAACGTCAGCTAGACCAGTTGCAGTCATTTCTTCAGTAGTAGGAGCTAAGGTGCTGGCGTCCTCATCAAAGCTAGACACTCGCCGGAGGCGTCTTCTTTTCCTTTTCTGATCATCAGCAGAAGGCTCGGGCTGACTGGTTCGGCTAGGACGCCTCGGGCGAATATTGGCAGGTTTCGAGACATCCAAGGTCGCAACAACCTCTGGAGGCGGCACCACTGCCAGTGTACCATCAGGAACAGTATCAGACGAATCCTCAGCTAGCAGATCGAGCATGTCATTTATGTCTGCGTCACTAGGGTTCAGGGGCACTTCAAAATAAATCTGTCGTTCATCATCAGGTATCTCCCCGAGCGAAGCAACTAAGGAACGGACATCTTCAGCAGAAGGTCGAACTCTAAGACCCAAATTGCTATCTGTCACGGGCGGATTGGACACAAAAAGAGTGAAATCTTTGGGAGAAGGCAGATTCCAAGCCGAGTATGCCACTGGAGCTCCAACGTTTGAAACCTTACCCCTGAGGATCATCTCGAGTCGGCTCACCAAATCAACAGAAGGAATTCTCCTATTAGTAACTCGAGTTGGGTCGGCCAGCCCTCGGTAAAGATATGCTGGATAGGCCCTGTCCTTCAGCGGCTGAATGTTTTTGAAAACAAAATCTGTGACCACAGCTTCGGCAGTCAGACCTCTCTCTTTCAGTAATCCAACCTCAGTAAGCAACACGCCCGCCTCGGCTACTTCTTGGTCCGTGGGAGATTCAGTCCAACTCGGAGTGCGAACGTCTGCCTGTCTCCCTGAACGAGGAGGAAGAGAGTTTCCATAATTGTCCACTATAAACCACTCCAGACGCCAGCCTTTAATGCTATCCTTGAGGGGTATCTCGAGATACTCGGTCTTCCGCCCCCGGCGCATCTCTAAACTGGCACCTCCGACCAATTGATGTTGCCCCCCGGCCATCCCAGGACGGCAGTGATACAAATATTTCCACAAGCCAAAATGCGGCAGCACGCCAAGAAAAGCTTCGCAAAGGTGAACGAAAATAGAGATTTGGAGAATGGAGTTAGGGTTCAGGTGAGTCAGGTTGATATGATAAAAATCAAGGATGCCACGGAAAAAAGGAGATATGGGAAGGCCGAGGCCGCGAAGAAGGAAAGGGGTATAGACCACTGATTCGTGGGTATCTTCGGTTGGGACAGTAGTCCCATGGCAAGAACGCCAAGAACAGAGTTCCCGTGGAGGGAGAACCCCGACGGAAACAAGGCGGAGAAGCTCAACTTCAGAAATCACAGACATATGGTTACCTGCGAAGGGTAACTGACTGTTGGGATCGATGGCGGGGATCACTGCAGCAGACGAGTTCGCGGTTTTCCTCTTGGGCGCCATTCTTGCTTCTCGCTAGCGAAACAGAGTGGGAGGCGAGTGGCAGAGAAGATTCAGATGCGGAAATGCAAGAACTAGGGCACGGAAAGCAAAGGCGGCTGAAAGCGCGACACTTAAGGGATATTCTTGAGCCAGATACCTTTTGAAAAAGTGCCCGGTCATCACCCAGCGGTCATCTCCGAAATCTCAGCACGCCACGTGGATATCTAACAGTTATTTCCAAGAAAGCCGATGTGCCACCTCATCACTCGGCCATTTTCCTCAAAGAAACTTGAAGAAGCTGGCTATCACTCGGCGTTGCCTCTAAAAACGCCGACCATGGGTTCAATCGCTCGGCGTTACTTCTAAAATGCCGACGCCGACTTGCTATCACTCGGCGTTGCCTCTAAAACGCCGACCACGTGTTCAATCGCTCGGCATTACTTCTAAAATGCCGACGCCGACTTTCAACCACTCGGCGCTGTCTCTAAAACGCCGACCATGTGTTCAATCGCTCGGCATTGCTTCTAAAATGCCGACGCCGACCTTCAATCACTCGGCGTTGCCTCTAAAACGCCGACCACGTGTTCACACGCCCAGCATTACTTCTAAAATGCTGATGCCGGTATACTATCACTCGGCGTTATTTCTAAAATGCTGGTCTTGTGTTCGATTGCTCAGTGTTACTTCTAAAACGCTGATGTCAATCTTCACAACTGCTCGGCGTTATTTCTACTACATCAAAAGAATCGATTCAACATTTAGCAAAACCAGTGAAGAGTCATCAAAAAGAGGAAATAAACGACAACTTTCATTGAAGGGAAGTCAACAAGTTACAAACCAACTCTTTATGAGTTGATACTTCCCTAATTCTACTCTACACTACTACTACTACTAAACTACATTATACTACTACTACTACTAAATTACACTAATTACTACTACATTATATACTAAACTATACTAAAATCTAAAAAGACCAGTGGCACCTAGCCACTGGCCCTGCCCCTGCCGCCGCCGCCGCCCCGGGTGCTGCCCCTGCTGCTGCCCCTGGTGCTGTCTCCGCTGCCGCCGCTGCCGCCCTTGGTGCCGCCTCTGCCGTCGCCGTCGCCCCCGCCACTGCTGCCGCCGTCGTCATCGTCGTCGTCGTCGTCGTCGTCGTCTTCACCCTCCTCGCCGTCGTCCGAGTCCTCCTCATCCGAGGAGTACTCCGACTCATCCGAGCCTTCGAGCCCGGCGCGCTCGACGGCCCGGATGTATGTCCAGACCTCCGCGGCTATCCCCTGGGAGTCGTCCGAGTCATCGGACGACGCCGGGGGAGAGACGGGAGCCGGAGACCCCTCGGGCTCGGAGGAGAACTCCTCCTCCGAGTACTCCGAGTCGCCAAACTCCTCTGATGGAGGAGTCGGCTCACGCTTACGCTTGTTGTTCTTGCCCATGGTTGAGAGCTTTGGGAGAGAAGAAGGAGAAGAGGCAGTAAGAAGCAACGAAGAGATGCGAAGAAACCAGAGAAGCAAAAGGGTTATTTATAGAAGGAAAAGGCAACCGCTCACTTCTAACCGCGGTCACTGAACAGTCGCAAGGCATTCAATAAGCACTTCCACCCACCCGAAGACACGTCAGGCGGCGGACGCCGTTTCATGCAACACTACACCCATTGGGACTCCAGTCAACAGCGCAAAGGATATGATTACACTAGCCGTCCCATCGCATTACTACTCAGAGGCAACCAGGCTAAAACACTCAGCGTACCAAGCCATCTCTTGCCCACACCCATTGGGGGGGGGGACGCCCAGGAATTATCAGTATATTTTTCAAACGGTCACATCCGTGCAGGGCGTGCAGTGAATACCTCAAGACAAAAATGAGATATCAACAAGAGTTAGAGGGAAGCCAAATATAGCCAGTGGAGTGCAAAATATGGTCGACAGAAATGACTTGAAGACTAGACAGAGAACGTCCATCAAATGTCCAATCAGTCACAGAGCAAATAAATTACACTACCTAGCGAGATATGGATGGATTGCGAACTCGGCTGCAAAAGACAGAAAACATGCTGACCTCTGAAGCATAAAAACTGATGACATAGCTCAATCAGTCACAGAAGGAAGACCTTCGAGTGGATTATCCTCAAAAATCCACTTGAAGGTCGGGGGCTACACCCATTGGGTGCACCTTCGGTGCACCCCATGGATTACCATTCTAAATCAATATAGTGCCGACCTCTAAGGCGTAGAACAAGATTGGAAAGGTCAATCCTCAACTGAGATACAGGAACGCGAATGGAGATAATCTTTGGAGAAGACCTTTGAGTACATTATCTTGTAAAATCTACTCAAAGGTCGGGGGCTACACCCATTGGGTGCACCTCCGGTGCACCCAATGAAGTCTAGAGTCTTACAATCCAAAATGCCGACCTCTAAGGCACAAGCACAAAACCAAACTTTGGTCGAACGAGTGATCAGAGCCAGAGAAGACAGCAGGAAGTCATTTTCCGGACCTTGGATCTTTGAGTTGATTACCTCTAAATTAACTCAAAGATCGGGGGCTTGTGGGGGATAGATATCCCCTGGGTCCACTAAAGAAGTAAAAGGCCTCACGAAAAGCCCAAGGGCCCAAATAATTCGTAAGGTCGTTCTTTCGTGGGCCTAGGGAAAGACAACCAATAAAGAAGACGTGGGACTGATTAGTGCAAACACAGGCGGCCCACAACGTCAAACGAATGAATCACAAACAGAGACCCGACTTTCCCGCGCTGAAGCCCCCATGCAACGGAGCCATGCGAGGATAAGTCGGCGGAGGTTACGTAAGGATAAACTCAAGAGGTTTACTATCTTTCAGCTACTTGTTGTTATCGTATCACATGTAATGCTCCACGGCCGAGTATATAAGGCCTAGGGGGCACCCCTTCAGATCGGGCCTATTCTACTTAGCCACCCGCAAACATTCTCTGTGCCTTCTATCCAGAGAATCCTCTTGTAACCACGCTCATATACTCACCAGGACGTAGGGTGTTACGCACTTCTAAGCGGCCCGAACCTGCAAACCTTGTCCATTGTCCCTCGTGCGATCGGCACGAACCATTTTGCTACAGTCGTCGACACCGTCCTACTCCTAAAAGCACCTAGAGGGGCAACCCCGGGTGTGCGGTCGGACCCAAAACACCGACAGGTATCCAAAGGGGTCTACCTTTGACTTGATTGGATATTCAGACTCCGACTATGCTGGATGTAAGGTCGATAGGAAGAGTACATCGGGGACGTGCCAATTCTTAGGAAGGTCCCTGGTGTCGTGGAAATCTAAGAAACAAACCTCCATTGCCCTATCCACCGCTGAGGCCGAGTATGTTGCCGCTGGACAGTGTTGCGCGCAACTACTTTGGATGAGGCAAACCCTCAGGGACTTTGGCTACAATATGAGCGAAGTCCCACTCCTATGTGATAATGAGAGTGCTATCCGCATGGCGGAAAATCCTGTTGAGCACAGCTGCACAAAGCACATAGACATCCGGCATCACTTTTTAAGAGACCACCAGCAAAAGGGAGATATCGAAGTGTTTCATGTTAGCACCGAGAACCAGCTAGCCGATATCTTTACCAAGCCTCTAGATGAGAAGACCTTTTGCAGGCTGCGTAGTGAGCTAAATGTCTTAGATTCACGGAACTTGGATTGAACTGTAGCATACATGTGTTTATGCCTTTGATCATGTTCATTCTGCATTTTGTTGCTTATTGTGGTGCTCAAGTTGTACAAACACTCCCTGGACCTCACAAGTCCGTTGCAAAGTGATGCACATGTTTAGGGGGAGATGTGTTACAACTTGACCCTTTGAGACTAACCATATGCTTGAGTTTGCTTGATTTAGTCTCAAAGGAGGTTTGAAAGGGAAAAGGTGAACTTGGACCATGAAAGACTTCCACTGCACTCCGATGAGAGGGTAACTTATTCCAAGTTCATCTCATGAACTCTTATTGCCATTTGATCTTAATTAAAGACTTTGGTGAGGCAATGGGGTTAAAGGGCCAAGATTGATCCTGTTTTGGTGCTTGATGCCAAAGGGGGAGAAAATAAAGGCCAAAGCAATAAATGGATCAGCTACCACTTGAGAGATTTGAAAATAGTAGAGTAGAGTTTTTGGTTTGTCAAAACTCTTGTATTGTCTCTTTTGTGAAAAGTTGGCTTCTTGTGGGGAGAAGTAGTGATTATGGAAAAAGGGGGAGTTTTTGAAATCTTTGATCAATCTCTTTTGGAATGACTCTCTTTATGCTTCAACATGTGTGTTTGACTTAGAGATAGAGATTTGAGTTTGATTTGCAAAAACAAACCAAGTGGTGGTAAAGGATGATCCATATATGCCAAAATTGAATAAAACTCGAATTATTTTATTTGAAGTGATTTTGCACTTGTTCTAGTTGCTTTATGTTGTGTTGGCATAAATCACCAAAAAGGGGGAGATTGAAAGGGAAATGTGCCTTTGGGCCATTTCTAAGTATTTTGGTGATTGAGTGCAAACACAAGTGCTTAAATGTAAATCTATGCCCATGGATGAACAAAGTGAAAATCACAAGTAAAGGTATGTTTCTAAGCCTTAGTACATTGGTTTTGTGTACTAATATATTTGTCTAAGTGTTAGAAACAGAGAGAAGAAGAAAAGGAGAATGTTGGCTGTGTACAGCCAACAGGCTGTTTCGGTCTGGGGCACCGGACTGTCCGGTGGTGCACCGGACAGTGTCCGGTGCGCCAGGCTGCCTCGACCTGAAGACGCCGCTCTCGGGATTTTGCCGACGGCGTACGGCTAAAAATCACCGGACTGTCCGGTGTGCACCGGACTGTCCGGTGAGCCAACGGTCGGTCGAGCCAACGGTCGGCCGCGGAATCTGCGCGCGACACGTGGTCTGGCCAACGGTCGGAAGGAGGCACCGGACTGTCCGGTGTGCACCGGACTGTCCGGTGTGCACCGGACTGTCCGGTGCGCCAGATCTGCAACGGTCGGCAACGGTCGGCTGCGCCGGTTAAGGAAAGAAATCGGGCACCGGACAGTGTCCGGTGTGCACCGGACTGTCCAGTGCGCCCGACGACAGAAGGCAAGGATGGCCTTCCAGATTTGTTCTCAACGGCTCCTAGCTGCCTTGGGGCTATAAAAGGGACCCCTAGGCGCATGGAGGAGGACACCAAGCATTCCTACAACATTCCTAAGCACCAAGACATCGATCTCACGCATTTGTTTCATTGTGATAGCATATAGAGCTCTTGTGGAGTTGTGAACTCTTTGAGTTGTGTTGCGAGCTCTTGTTGCTGCTTGTGTGCGTGTTGTTGCTCTGATCTTTTGAAGTCTTGTGTGCGTTGCTCATTCCCTCCCTTACTCCGTATTTCTCTGTGAATCTCAAGTGTAAGGGCGAGAGACTCCAAGTTGTGGAGATTCCTCGCAAACGGGATATTGAAAGGCAAAGCAAAACACCGTGGTATTCAAGTTGGTCTTTGGACCGCTTGAGAGGGGTTGATTGCAACCCTCGTCCGTTGGGACGCCACAACGTGGAGTAGGCAAGCGTTGGTCTTGGCCGAACCACGGGATAAACCACTGTGTCATCTCTGTGTTTGATCTCTTGTGGTAGTGTGTTTTGTTGAGACTCCTCTCTAGCCACTTGGCAATAATTGTGCTAACACTTAACAAGTTTTTGTGGCTATAAGTTTAAGTTTTACAGGATCACCTATTCACCCCCCCCTCTAGGTGCTCTCAAAAACACTTCACAATAACAATGTATACTACCTCCATTTTTATTTATTTGACGCCACTTTATTCAATTTTGTACTAACCGGCAACAAATAACAATGAATGGTGGGAGTACCTATATAAGCAATTATATCATGTTTAATGATAGACCCAACAATTGCATTTGACATTACTCTTACCCATAACTTGTACAAATACACACCTTTTCTTCTCTGTCGTCAAACCTTTGTGTAAGCCTTGAAACGCTTCATTCTTTAGCAGAGAATATTTCAAATGATAAATTTTCCCTGTTACAAGATCAAGTCATCTTCCAGCCACCCTTTCAACAAGGAGTTAATCTGGAACCTATAACAATAAAGAATGGATTAAATGCACAAATTCTACATTCATGAAATCTAGAAAAGGTGAATAAATTGTTATTCACAGTGATGCTCTTTACTGATTCTTGGCAGACAAATAGGGCATCACTGTGAATAATTGTTCAGATTCATTTATTCAGAAAAAACTAAAAAAGAATATATGCAAGTCATATGCCATACAAGTTACTAAGATATGTGATTGTCCCAACCACTACACCCTGAATGGCTGAATCAAACCAGCACAAGTATGAACTATTAACATTTAGGTGCATAAAAACAAATTGGTAATTTTTTAGCATCACAAAGGTATTCGGATGAATCTTTCCATTAGGACGGCAACAAACCAGCAGACGAATTAGCTGGTCATGGAGTGCCGGCATTGGCTCCAATCACCTGGTGCTTTGCTAGAGACCAGAGGCTTCGCTGGTTGGACCACTTCCACTCACACTCACATCTGAGTTGGTTGCAATAGGAGCACCTGCTATGGTTGGGGCCCTCCATTCTGTCGGACCCGCTTCAGAAGGAAGGCCACAACTAACATGAAGGTTGAGTCAGATAAGAAATCTCTACTGTGGGACTGGTTACCGGTGGCATGATGGAATCCTATGGCTCTTTGTCATCCCTGTGCTCCCGGAAGACCTTTCATGGTGGCGTGGGAGGTGAGGTACCTGAATGGAGAGGGCAGCCACGACAACACGATGGAGGTGGCTATGGAGCTGGCGCTCCTCGAACACGTTCCGCGCGGCGCGGCGCGGCGCGTGTGATCTCCCTCGCGCTGGACCCCCACAGGGACACCTGCAGAAGCGGAAAAACAATAGAAAGATAGAGAGCGAGGGAGGGAGCTACGGAGGGCGAGATGAAGGAGCCGGGGACTGTCACACACACAAAAAGATTCTCACCCAACATGCAGAGCTTCACACGAGTGGCCTTATCCCCGACACCCCATGTCTCGAGGGCCCCATCCCCGACGATCCGCTCGGCTGCCGCCTCGAGCAGCAACAGCCCAATCGTGCCCCACTCATTGACGATGCCCCCATACCCGTACAAATCGTCCTCTTCGCAAGAGGCGTCGTGGCGCTGGTGACTGGGAGGCCACATAGGGGGCGATGAATGTTGCATGGAAGAAGTCGCATGGAGTAATCGGGGAGTCAGAGGCAAGCATCGGAGGAGGAGCCGCGGCGGTGGGTGCATGTGACGATAGATAACCGCAGTGTGCCCGCTGCACGAAATCGCAAAATCGTGAGGTTGTTACTTTGTTAGAGGGGTAGGGTGAGACTCTAGTCCAGGACGGGATCGAGGCGGCGGCGGCGAGGAGGAGGAGGAAGAGGAGCTGGATGGATACCTGCGGGGGGCGGGACGGTCGCCCCCGAAGTCGGAGGAGTCGGTCCTCACCCAGTGCATCTGCTTCGGTTGCAGCTGCTGCATCCTTTCCCTCGTCTCCTTGTCCTCGCTCCAACTCCCCAGTCTACGCGCCTCTCTTCGTGAAGGAACTGGACACGGCTGCGACCGGGAGGATGAGCCCTGTACCGGCGGCTGGATGGCGGCCGAGGGCGGCGAGCGGTGGACGGCGGGGAGTCTGGCAGGTGGGGGAGAGGGGATCAGATGAAGCAGAGAAGTCAGAGTAGGAGGATGGAAACAGTAGCGCCCCACGGTTGGCCCAAACGAAACGACCACGACCGGAGACACACGCGCGACCTCGCCCACCCTGCCTCCCACGATGGGCGCCATCAGCGGCGAGATGGATGGGAGCGCGGGGTCGCCGCGGGATGCAGGGAAGGAAGTCGGCGCGGTTGAGGGCGGGATGCAGGGAAGACGGCGCGGGCGGGGGCGGGATTGCAGGAAGGAAGACAGCGTGGGCGGGGGCTGGAGCGGGGGCACGGTCAGGTTGGTGGACGCCCTCGCTCCAGCCTTAAGGCTGGAGTTGCCCAAACGGGCGGCCCGGCACGGGCCCGTTAGGCCCGACACATAATCGGGCCGTGCCCGATCGGCCCACGTGCCGCAGACGCGGCCCAGGCACGGCACGCCGGCCTGGTAGCCGTGCCGGGCCGGCCCGTTTAACGTGTCCAGGTTCACCCACCCTGCCTCCCACGATGGGCGCCATCAGCGGCGAGATGGATGGGAGCGCGGGGTCGCCGCGGGATACCCTGCCTCCCACGATGGGCGCCATCAGCGGCGAGATGGATGGGAGCGCGGGGTCGCCGCGGGATGCAGGGAAGGAAGTCGGCGCGGTTGAGGGCGGGATGCAGGGAAGACGGCGCGGGCGGGGGCGGGATTGCAGGAAGGAAGACAGCGTGGGCGGGGGCACGGTCAGGTTGGTGGACGCCCTCGCTCCAGCCTTAAGGCAGAGTTGCCCAAACGGGCGGCCCGGCACGGGCCCGTTAGGCCCAACACATAATCGGGCCGTGCCCGATCGGCCCACGTGCCGCAGACGCGGCCCAGGCACGGCACGCCGGCCTGGTAGCCGTGCCGGGCCGGCCCGTTTAACGTGTCCAGGTTCCCATTAAATCAGAAAAATGTCAAAAAAACTGTGTGGAATTGAGGTTTTGAACCCACACCCTCCTTCTACACGGCTGAGAGCACTATCTGTAAGCGACTAACCACCAGAACTCTAGTGTTTTTTTGAAAATAGCAAATATAAAATCTTAATATATATATACTATATTTTATAAAATAAAAAAATATAATCGTGCCGGGCCGGCCCGGCACTGCGGGCCGAGGCAGCGGCCCAAGCACGGCACGGCTGTCGTGCCGGGCCCGGCACGACACTATTAAATGGGCCGTGCTTCGGGCCGGCCCGTCAAGCACGGCCCATTTGGCCATCTATACCTTAAGGTGTAGTAGAGATAAAGTCAACGTATGCCGTGATCTATGATAAGACCGTCTTCCGGGCAGATCTAGGATGTGAGCTTTGGTGCGCAGATCAGTGGGGAGTAGTTCCGGTGTCAACGTAGCACCATAATCCCAATGATTTTTTAGCATGCATAACGTGCCCATGCAGCATTACTATAGATTAAAATCATTTAATCTATAGTAAACAAAACAAATAGCATTTCCTATCGTGAGCATGCAAGCAAAACATTTGAAAAGCGTCGCGCCGATGCGATGCAAAACAAAGTAACGGCAGTGTACCATACTACCTGTCAAGCTCGAGGATACGATTTGCCAGACCACCGAGTCCCCATATCGAGCGTGACCTACGCCTTGCGCCTGCCACGTTATCCGAACTGTCTGGCTGAACAAAACCTCACCCCGTCCGTCCATCCATCGAGAAGGCGAGAACCACAGCCGGTGCACGAGCTCCGCCTCCGCAATGGCATCGCGGCTCGCTGTACAGGCGCTGTCCGCGAGCCTGTTGTCGCTTGCGGAAACTACGTCCCCCAAACCACCGAAGCAACAGTCGCAGAGGCCAAGGGCAGCCAGCAGCAGCAGCAGCAGCCGGAGGAGGCTAGCAGCGACGGCGGGGGCGATAATCCTGGCGTCCCAGCTACTGCCGCCCGTGGCGAGTAGCGCCGCCGGCACGTTCGACCTGCAGCTCATGCTGCCGGAGAAGTCCAGCGAGGAGGCCGAGGCCGTGGTGCGGATCCACGCGCGCAACCTGCTGGGGGTGAAGCGCTTCATCGACGCCGGGGCGTGGCGGGAGCTGCAGGCGGCGCTGCGCTCCAATGCGTCCAACCTCAAGCAGGACCTGTACGCCATCATACAGGCGAGGCCCACGGGGCAGCGCTCTGAGCTCCGCAGGCTCTACTCCGACCTCTTCAACAGCGTCACCAGCGTAAGCGTGCGGCTCGGTGTCTTATCGTTCCGTTGCCCGTGGGCAATGGCATAGTGCGCTTGCTCAACGCTCATCGTGTGTTCTGCTCTTGACCGCAGCTGGATTACGCCGCCAGAGACAAGGACGCGCTCCAGGTGCAGGAGCACTACGGCAACATCGTCTCCGCTCTCGACGAGATTTTCTCCAAGATCACGTAGGATACTCAGAAATCTATATTTCCAGTTCGTGGATACAAAGGCGGAGCACGGATAAGAGAGAACTAGGAACTTAGATCACGTTCACATGAAGGAAGAACTAGCAGCAAATGGCGACAGGCAAAAAGGATCCTTCTTGCTATGTAGCGACATTTTTTTTCTTCTAGAGAGAACTATTTAGCTAGTTCTTGTGAGCTTCCTCCGCTACATCTATTTACCCTACTGTCTGAAGGGGAAACCAGAAAGAATCACAGTTTTTTACAGGTGCAGCAAGGCCACAAAAACTGCAGTTCCTAAAACCCTCGCTGTGTAGCCACCAACGTCTAAGGGTAGCTGCAGGGCAGCTGAACGGTTTCATCCACCTCTCCTTTCGCTTTCAGATAGAGAAAGCAGGGGGTCCTTGGTGAATGGTGACCCTATTCACCGCCACTTGGTGTGCAAAATGAAGCAGTAGTTCTCCATATGGTCCATCCATCTACCAATAAACTGAAACATGCTGGCAGTGGATCTACCATCCTCTTGGCTCCTCCTTCAAATCGTTGCTTCCAAGAACTTGATCCTGATAATAAGGAACATAAATTGGGCAGTAAGCCAAGAAGAACACATGTGTGCAATTTGAAGTAAACAAAAAAAACATGAAAGGACCTGAAATCTCAAGATAAAATGCAGCTGTCTGTGCGAAAAGAGTGCTAATTAGCGTTACGTCACTTCAAATTCTTACCATTGTAATGCCAGGAAGCACGAAGCTAGCAAGATTTTCATCTATTGCCACAGTAAGTGGAGGCATCTTGGTCCTCAGCCCAGGCAGTTGGGTCGTGCTGTTTACATAAGCATTATCATCAGTGAGAGAAGCAGCTGTATCACAAAACCAAACCCTTACAAGCATAACTCTAGTATTCGTGCAAAACAAACCGCCAACATGTTTCATTAGATGATGCTTACATTTGTACAAGATCATTAATGTTCCTTCTTGCCCGATGGAAGAGATCGATGTTGTTATGAGGCTGCAAGGGAGAATAAAGATAACTATTAAATAATGCCTGTCATGTATTATTGGAGGGAAAAAAAAGTAATTTTCCTTATGCAGTCTAACTGAAATGGAAGGGGTCATGCTGTTCTAAAAGCAATATATGCTTTTCTATCAGACGTACATTTCTCATAATGTTGTATAATGGAAAGGATGAATAAAAAAACTGTAAAACAGAGTAAAATAAGAAAAGGGGGACTATACAAACCTGAAATCTCTGAATATTTGTTTCGATTTGATTAAGAAGCCTATTATTTTCCTCCAGCAGATGCAGCACTGGACGATCTATCTCTGAGGCTACATAATACAAAAAACGGCATTGTCATATCATATTACAGACAAAGCATTGGTTAAATCTTGCCAAAGTTTAGGACATGAATCTGTTATGGTGCACTACTGAAAAGTACAAGGATCTAAAGTGCAATTTATATGATGAACAAAATCAACTGATTAATCAAGGAAGAAACAGCACGCTACATGTTTGTGTGTACTTTTGAATAGTAGCAAGTAGAAGGCTGTGTAATCCCAAATTTGTTCTAACAAGTTCCACATGCCCAAAGCTATTCTCATTCATGTTCTTGAACAGTAAACATCCAAAGTGTCAACTTTTTTTATCCCTTTCAGCCACTCGACACTAGAAACTCTGACAATATATATCATTACAGGCATACAGGACTTACAAGTAAAAACAGATGCATTATGATTATATATTAAATATCAAGCTCCGGTGGGGTGCCTACCTGCGATAAACTTGGCAATGGAGTCATTAATAAAATGAAGTAGTTCAGTCACTCTAGTATTGGCAGCAGTATTTATATATCCTCTCAAATGCAAAAAATTCAAATGCCGGATCATGATATTGATAATTGCACGAGACAGTTAACAGCATATAACAAGAAACAAAGAAGATAGATGGAAGCAAACAATTAGACATGATACTCATGTAATCAAGTGACCTACCAACCTCCAGATATAAACATAGCGTTTTGGCCATTATGCGGCACAAATGAAGAGGCTGTCATGCCTGTTTGAAGAGGATGATTTGTTCCCCACAGCGCAGGCTCTACAAATTTATCCTGATAAACAACCATAACGGCCACCATTTAAAAACATATAAATGCAAATGATGTATGAATAGACCCAATAGAGAACTGACATGGTATATATTGATGGGAATGAATTTGAGCTCAACCCCCTTAGGCTATCTCCAGCAGCGTTCCTATCCCACCCATATCTCACTACTTATTTTAAACTTCACTCTACAAACAATACACTCTACAGTACAAAACAATGTTTTGCACGACCATATGCACGCTCTGTTGAGCACGATCTTAGGTGCTCCAATGATTTCACAAAATAAAAAAGTGCACGAACACTTCCACCAGAAACATGGACGGATAGTGATGCAATGATCTATGATGCAAACTTTGAGATTGAACAAAACTTTGTGCAAACGAAAAGAGAAAAAAAAAACTAAAGGTCAGCATGCAATTGGGTCGGGTGCAGTTTTATCTGGATCAGCAACCCACACCAAATCACATGCTGATCCTCTTTTTTTTTGTTTCTTCTTGAAATTTTTTTGAACTTCAATATTGTTTTCCCTTGAATCTATCATTGCATCATCTAAATTCTAAACATCCATATTTTGGTGGAACCGTAATGTGCATCGACCTCAAAATTGGATTTGGAAACACGCCTTAACTTTTCGAACTGAATTATTTTCTATTTTTCGTATAATCAGTGGCAGTAAATAAATATAAAGAGCACAATACAGAACAAAATTCATCAAATAGAAAAGAATATTAATACCTTTCTTTCTTTTGTATTTCTCCCAGTATGGTGTTCTTGGGGTTTCCTTCGTCTTGTATTTACTTTCTTCTACAAGATATATCCAAATTGTTGGTAATATTAATACTAATACTAAATAAAATGAGCAGAACAGTTAAGTTGGACAGAAAATGCTCATTCAAGTAGAGACGGATTGGTGCAGAAATTATCTGTTTTTAAAATGGAAATGGAAAAATATATTTGTTATTCAGCTAGCTATATTTATGATGGAAGTTCCAAATATAAAACAAATTTAGTTCATCATATACATCAAATGAAATAGTTATCACACATTCATACCTTAGTTGAATTTGAATATTAGTGTCCATAGCAATCAAAAGGAATATGTAAGTGATGGTCAGTTTATTTTAGCAGTAGACCTGTTGCAGCTAACAAACATATAGAACAAAAAAGCTGGAATACTGCCAATAGAGAGATAAGTGTGCTTTGTCATGAAATAAGGTCATGTTGTCTTTTGATATCCCTTCCCTTTTCTTCAGAATACAAATAAAAAGCGATACAATAATAGACCAAAATGGTACAGCGATTGCCAACTCAGGTCTCACTATGATCATGGTCCAAATGCTCAAGTCCTATTTTGTAAATATAGATTGAAAACAAGTTCGTCTATCATTCATGCTAGTATTAGTATATGCACACATGGTTAATGGAATCCTATATTCAGATCAACTTTCAGATGTAAGATAAGTTTTGGCATGGCAAGTAGGAAAACAGATCAAGGAACAAAAGGAACTATGTAAATCTATACACAAGGAAGTGGTTGATATTCATGAACATTTTTGCACAAGTTGCATACATTCAGTGTTCTTCCGTATTATGCATCTTAAGCGGATAGTATCCTTGTAGTCAGAAATGGGACAAAATGGATCCTTATTTAAAGAATAAATATCATTGTACAGCAGCATGTACGGGCTAGAGACTGCTTACCCCTACCCACTGGCACCTCATTGCGACATCTCTTACTGTCTTGTTCGGTAACGATGCTGCTATCTTTATATACTTCATGATGCCTTGTTCATGAACATATCTGAGAGTTTTTCATGATAGTGGGCAAAAGAAAACAAAGGGAAACATATCAGCAACGAGTAAAATGGATCCAAACTTCAACAACAATAGAAAAACTTTGTAGCAGCATCGTTCATATAATACGAATCCGTTTGGACACAGCGTTAAGATTAAAAAAACAATACATGGAAAAAGGAACAGAATTGCAAAACAGTGCATGCATATGATAGTTGAGATGGCTTACTTCTCCATGCCATCTCTCAGAATTTCAAGCTCGACCTGTGTCCAATCCGCAGCCAGTGGCCCTCCATATTTGAGGCTCTGCCCGGAATCTGCTGGCATATTAGATGAACCAGTGGAAACAACCACTGAAGGTGTGGTCAGCATCCCCACGCTGGCATCCATCCCAGTGGAACAATCCAGGTATGTTGGCATGCCTCCTGAGCCGCTAGTGGCTACGCTTGTCTGAAATGAAACTACATGCTGGTTGCAGAGTGACTGGGAGAATGCCCCAAAATTCATGTTAGGATCGTCTGCCATTTGCAGGTACAGTAAATTTTCAAGAACAGATGTTGGATCTTCCAGCCTTGGAGATTCAGCTTCCAGACAACTTAAGAAATGCCACAGTACAAGATGAGAGAGCTCCGTTAGCTACTGGTTAAACTGCATTTTTGCCCAACCTGGACCAGTTTGGTGCCTACTGCTCCAAGAACCTGCACATGGCATTAAAAATATCAAAGAAAGTTAACCTTCCGAACTACCCATTCCAAATATACACACATCTCGCTTCCCGACGAATCAAACGTCTTAAAATTTAATCAAATTTATATAAAATGTATGATAAGTAGTATTATCAAGTACACTTTTATAATAAGTTCATGCTAGATATTCAGTTTTTTTTTCTATGTTTTTAGTCAAACTTCAAAAACTATGACTTCTCGTGAAGCGAGATGTGTATTTATTTTGGGCCAGAAAGAGTAACAGATTTGCTTTGACATAGGAATGAATCTCGAAACTTCTACGTGAAGACTACTGGCAAAAAAAGAAGCTCAAGAAACATGAAGATGAAGACGTATGCTTTAGAAACAGATTTTCTTTCGCTCCGCTAGTCTCTGAATCAAATTGAAACGATCAGTCAGTTGTGCAACTGACAAATTTGCATAAACCGTACGGAGAGCACAACACTAGAACACCAAGTGATCAAATCGGTAGGCAAAATTAAGCATAACTGAGTATGCTGGCTGCATACAAATCCTCGGAACAACAAAGGTAAGCTCATTAAAAAAGAAAGATAATTGTGGACAGGGACCTGGACAGCCTACACCTGCAGTTCATAAGTACTAGAAAATGACCTAGGGAAACCAAATCTAGCGGTGACAATGATTAGTAAAGTACTACAGAAAGTCAGACACCGCCAATCAACTGTGGCCGTACAATCTGCATGCAAGGCGCTGGCAAGGAACTGAATTTTCACACGAGAGTTCATATACCAAATCCAAAACCTAGTTAAACTACGCACGCGATTCCGGCGAAAGAAGCAATCCAAAAGAACGCGGGGCAAAGGGATGCCGGTCCAGATCCTGCCGGGCCAGGATCAACCAGCTAGAAGCACGGGCGGCACGAATAATCCTTCTCAACAAACTTACCCGGCACAAATCCGATCCAATATATCTGTTCTCGCGCCGCGGCAAGCAGGAACCCCAACGGAGAAGGCAAGCTCCGGCCGGTCTGATCCTCGCCTGCCTGCGCGTTATAGATCGTGTGGCGTGGCGGTGCGCTTGGTGGTGGTGCCTTGGTGCTGCTAATGGTGGAGTGCAGTTTGCTTCTTTAAATGGTGCCGCCCAGCTTTGCGCGCTCCAATGGGACGGCCGGGGAGAGGCCAGCGGGAAAAGCGGCGGCCCCGGGCGCACCAGTAAACCGTATATGCCCCTCTCCACTCCAAAAGCGGAGGCCGTGTGCCGATTTAACAACTTGCACACGCAAAAGGAATCACAGATGGATGACCGACGGATGGAGGAGGTGGTCTCTGTTGGAGTTCACCGGAGGTCCGGAGAGGCAGAGACGAGAGCTTCAGCTGCTGCCTCCTCGCTGCTAATACAGGGGAAGGGGAAGCCACCGCCCACCAGCGGCGATGGCCTCCGAACAATAATTGCCACTATTGGTTTCTAGCTTAGGTTCCCCCTCGTCTGCACCTTTCCCTTCTTGGTTGGTACCGTTGCAGCTCCCTCGTGTGGTCATGCCATGAAAGCAACACGCTCATGATTTTTAAAATCCCAACTCCTTTTTCTCTGTTTTGCACTTCCAGTCTCAGCTTGAGAAATTGTATTGCGGTTTCTCTGTGTAGATTTCATAACCAGTTCAAAACAAGAGCACCAGAATTTACAAAAACTAAGGATGCGTTTAGCAGAATTAGGGTGACAATGTGCTCTAAATTTTATACTATAAGACAGCTTTTGACAGGATGCCGATTCTCAAGTGAAACGTTTTTCTTGTAGCCTAAGTATTTGATAGGTGCTTCTACTGATTCCCGCAAGAATTGGAAATGTTTCTGGTTGCAAAACATGGCCTATGACTCTATGAGACAGCTTCCGAATCTTTCTCTACCTTGAAAAACTTTTTTTTGTTGGGCTGCCAAACTTTTTTCGGTGTATGTTGGTTGATTTTATCTACCTTTTTGAATTAATTACAAAAGTACTGCTATTCATATTTTAGAAATGTTTTTTATTTCATCGAGGACCACACGGTGCAAATTTTAGTACTCCTTGCTTTGTTTACGTGAATCAGATGTGCACATTCAGTTCAATAGATGAATTTCCAATATAACTATACACGGTTGTTAAGAAAAAAATCCACAAAAAATTATAGGACGGAACACGAGATCAAGAACTTAACGTGAATACACAAAGACCACGAGGATTTATACAGATTCAAGATCTCAATACGATATAATACTGTGAATATTGTCTATACAATATGATCAGATAATTTGTTCTACATATGTGTTACCACCCCCATTTTATAGTTCAAGAAGTACGGTTGATTACAGAAAGCCTATCTAAACTCTAGCTAGATAAGGATGAAGAACAAACTGATTGACACCTCCTACATGTGGACTCCCTTATAGATCAGAATGTGCTAAAGATGTCTTATGTTATCTATTTCATGTAGGCGGATCTTGTTCTGACATGTGGGCCGAGTACCCTAGTGTCTGAGTCCAAGTCCCCGAGGCCCACAAATCAACCTCTTTTTTTGTTGGAATGTATTAGGCACCCCTAGTATATATTTTTAATAGTAGCCTTCGAGTCTGACTTAACAGAGTGATCAACTCGAGTATATTTGACTCTGAAAATTGGATCTTATTAATACTCATTATAATTGGCCTGAGTTATCCTCCTTGGTAGCCGAGTTATCTACATTAGATGCAGCCCCCGATTCCTAGGACTCGGCACAACTCAACAAAAATCCACCGGACCAGCACTTCTGATTTTGTGTAATGCTTCAGCTTCTAGCTCGGCTTTCGGCTTCAGCTTCATGCGATACTTTGCACCCCTCTGTTATGTTACAAATTAAATCATCCACTACTTTTAGGGTTACGCAAATGCTAACCTTCAGTGCCCACACTCTCACCTCCATTGTAGCCTTTGTGAGCACCTTCCGGCTTCCACCACCGCCATAATGCTCATATAAACTGATTTTGTAGAATAAATTATCTAGTAAACGGTTTGCCAAAGCACCGGTCGATCTAGTAGATCACTAAAAATTAGGAAATTTGGTTTGGGGAGATAGGTTCAATATTGTGTTATTGGCCTTGACCTAGGGGTTGGTAATATTTTGTAGGGAGCTCAGGAAGGTTATTTGGCATTCATTTTAGAGTATTTTTATCAAGTCCAACCATAGGTTAACTAGGATTGACCCTTAGTTGATTTAGGTTGATTGGAGGGAAAGGTGATGTTGGATAGCAAATTTGGAGTCCTTCCCTAGTAGCGAGCACTAGGATGCTTCCAAATAGAGCGATGAGATGGTTCTTAATTTGGCCAAGAGGGTATATGCAAGGTCATCAAGGAGGTTTTTAGGAAAGTGATTATTTGGAGTGACCATTGGGTCGTGACAATGACAAACAACTAAAATGTTTAAACTGTCCAAATATAGAAATAAACACCATTTGATTGAAATGTGAGTAGGTGTCTTTAATCTTAACTATACAATCAGAGTTTCATGACTACATCATTGATTTTATTTCCTAATGAACCCATTATAGTAACATCGCAATAAGACGTTAAACCTATGTCTATAATAGGCTTATTTGTGTATAAGCCACATGGATTATGTGGGTTATTTTGCTAGGAGAATGGCGGAGAGAGGACAACCAAACAGGAAGGGGAAATGCAACATGAAATTCACTAAAACCAAGATGATCTGACAATTTGCATTGACATCCAAGAGCAACTCCAACATGCCCCTCACTTTTGGCCCTCAAACTCATTTTCTGATAGGTAGATCTAAAACACAGGGTCTAGCAGAGTCCCAACTTGGCTCTAAAAAGCGAGACAACTCCCAAATGAGGCTTCATAACCCTCATTCTTTGGATCTATCCTTCAGGCGCTCAAACTACCATTAATTTTCTTCTATTACGTGGCCCGAATCCTCCCCCCCACTTGTTAAACCTTGTGCATGCCACGTTGGCATACCACCACCTCCCTCTCGCCACCTAATTGCTTTGTCCTAACCATACCGTTGCTCCTCCCCGCACGCATCATCACTACCCTCTAGTGCAATCTCTGATGATGATGGTAGGGCACCTTCCTCATTGGCTCCTCCTCTCCCTTCCTAGCGGGGAAGATCTCACAACAGATAGGTACATGGCGAACATGGGTGACTCACTATGAAGAATGAAAGAGAAAAAAAAAGGAAAACTTGTTTTACATGATGATAAGTAGTTTCTATGTACCATTATAATGAATTTGAGGGTTTTAATTTAGAAGTTATTGTTAGAGTAAGTAAAAAAAACTAAACCATACAAAATAAAGGACCTCTCAAATTAAAAGTATTACCCCCACCCAAAAAAAATTTAGAGGGCTCCATGCTGACCTTAAACGGAAAGCTTATTTGGATAGTTGCCCGAGCGTGCGGTGCTTTAAGCTAGGTATCACATTTGTTATTAGATCGGTGGTCTGCCATACACCTAAAATCCATTCTCTCTCCGCTTAGTCCAACCAAGATACCCGGTAACTATATATTTTTTTGTTAGATATTGCTGCTGTTGAGGTAAAAGTTTCTTTTGCAAGAAAACATTTGGTAAAACTACTTCAACTAGCTAATATATCCCGAAATACTTAAACTATACTAGTATATTAGTCAAAGGAGATTTTTATTTTGAAGTGTCGAGTGATGATGTTCTTGGCGCCCTCTCTCTCGCTTCACAAACTTGCACGTCCTTTTTTACGAGTGACCGAACCTAAAACTTGCATGTCCTTTTTATATATATATGTTTTTGACTATTCTTTAGCTGTTTTTTTTTCTTTCTAGTGCAACCTGAGGCTGAGTGGCCGTTCCATTCTGTCTGTCATGGAGAAGCTCCTCCCTTTTGATCTGAATGTGGACTTGGAGTCGGATCCTACTAAATTTTCCCGAGAACCAAAACTTAATCAAGATCGCATGTAAAGGCAGCACGCTATTTGAGCGTGACTCATCAGCTACTCCAGTTACCGTCTAGCTCTAGCAGCAGGCGGAATATTATTATATATCTGCCCTGGGGGGCCCGTCGGCTGCGCACAAGCACAATAGATTCACCACCACCACCACCAGGGGCGATCCTGGCCGTTAAGAGCAAAGATCTGACGGACAGGGGCATCGATCTCTCGTCTGCAAGTTGAGACAAATTGGCGTTCGCGGACAGGATCACGCAAACAAAAGCCGAGAGCGCCACATGTGACCGTTGCAGGAGGAATCAGTTCGGTGGAGGAGCGATCGAGTTTACCAGAGTAAAGTGGGTGGCGGGTGTTATTGGCTAGCATTAGTAGTAGTAGGGTATAATGTTGTTTTGAATACGAATCACAGCAGCCTGCCTCAGAGATTTCTGCTGCTGGGAGGACCAGGACCAGGTTCACATTCCGTCGGCACGTGTCAAGCCCGGCCACTACTGGTAAAGACCAGAGAATCTGGGCATGGCCACTCGTTCCCCGCAACGCGAATCGCCACCGTGCAATTTGCATTTGGTCGTACACATACATACATCCATGGCAATAATGTTCCGTGGCTCGGCCGCTTGTCCACCTGCGCGTGCCTAGCCTAATAAACGCTAAATAAAAAGGCATGGGCCGGCGGCGCCCGCGGGCAGACGGCACCCAGCGGGAACGGCCCACTCCGGGGCGGGGCGGTGGCAGGAAATCACCAACCCCGGCGCGAGCACGGAGCGCGGGCGGGCGGGCGGGCGGGCGTCTGTGTGTGTGAGAGAGGTTCGGTTCGGTGCATCGCATCGCGTCGCTCGACCCCGCGCGCATTATTGTGTGCAGACCGGCCCCATCTGGTACGGTAGTGCTGCTACAGTGTGGAATGGTACTGCTACCAACAACAATCGTGGCGCTGCCGTTCGTCCGTGGCCTGTTGTCGCGCACTATCGCTGTGCATCACACGGATCTGGAAGGACACGCTCGGCAGGACCTCCTGCCACGTACTGCACGCTGTCTCTCTTAAAAAAAACTGTACTGCCAGCAACCTGGGCGGCTGCGACGATCCGATCAGGGCATCAGGCCAGCCAACGTGTTAAACGTTGGTGCGTGGTCCACGGCACACTGTCACGCAGGCAGCCTGGTGTCAGGCAGCCTGTCACGTGTCGCCAAGCTTCGGTGCCTTTCCTTTTTTTTTTTTTGAAAAAAAATAAAATAAAACGGTGCGAGGCGGTGGAACAAGTGTTGTTTGTTGTTCCAGGAGTATTTCCATGTAACATACATATTTTATAGTACTAGTTTCCGCTAATAACCTGCAGCCGGTGCCAGCTGACTTTCCTCGCAGAATCTCGTTGTAGGCTTTTTGGCTGAAGGGGCCTGGGCGACTTTTTGTTACCGATCTGCCTTTGCTCTTTTTTTTGTCCCCATATCTTTTTTTCCTTCCTTCCTTGTGTGAGAGGACGCCACTCGCGACGTGCAGTTTTATTTCCTTTTTAAACTTTGCAGTTTGGTGTACCGGAAATTGGACCGGCACAAACACCAGAGGAAAATAAAAACCCGCTCCCCTGAAGTGACACCCTTGTTCCGTTTATTCGGCGATCGTGTGAAACGTACACTCAACTCTTCTACAGTGAGTGACGGATTACCATCCTGACCGCATTTTAAACTATACTCTGTCCATATTCTACAGTAACGTGTATTTACTATTGAGAACTACGTTACCACGGATCACCAGATCCGCTCCCTTCCCTCCCGTCAGCAGTAGAGGCGCAAGAATATGTAGAGAACCCGTCTCCCTTCCCATAAGCACGACAGAGGAAACACACGAGACACTGGATATAGGGTTGGGCCTCTGGCCTCTTTCTCTTCTCTATTCCATATGAGGGGTACATGTTCTATATATAGAAACGTGATTGCCCTCAGGGGCATATTCGGTATTTGCCCACATAACCCTTCATTAGGGTTTCTCAACACTCCCCCTTGGGCGAATACCGCGACCAACACATGCCTCATTAAAACTCCCAAAAAAACCCAGTGGGAAAATATGGAGAAAGAGCGCATGGTGACGCATATTGCATTTGCACTTTGTTGCCTCGTTAAAAACCTCATGTGAGAAACTTCAGGAAAACTCACCAAGGAAAAAGAGTACAACAACTGTCATCAGGACATATTTCGATCTTCTATATCTAGATTCAATTGAATCTTCTATAAAGGCTAACTTTAGAAATGTGCTCCCCCTGATCCTTGCAAAACCGTATCAATAAGGCAAAACATCTTCTTCTGGAAGTATATGCATATAAAGATTTAGCAAACAGATTGCATATCCTTGCAAGGACTATTTCAGGAACTTTACCTCTACTCACTTCTAGGACATACGAGGTAAGTGCACGTATCAATATAAATAAGCCACTTTGACTGATGGTGTTCGATCGACTGGATCTATATATTTGATAGAAAGTTCCATAAATGTTCACATATTGATCATCAAGCTCACGCCTTCAGGGCATAGAATATGACATTTATTGTCTCACGGTTGTGATCAATATAAGCATTCGCTCCCCCTGACGATGACATCTGTCAAAGTCGTTATCCCTCATAACTCAAGCATATTCTTCAAGATATATGTCTCATTGTTTATCTGGAATAACGAGAATGGATGAGGTTGGGGTGCTATCATTTTCTATCTTACACCTCAATTTATACATAATTGTGCAAAGCAAATAACATGTCCTTCAATAGAACTTAGGGGATAATATAGTTGCAATAGTACATATTCTAAATATGCCACATCGCTCCAGGCGTTCATCCTTTGCAACATATATGATGGTGTAACAAAAGTCCATAAAGATCATAATCCATCAGGGATTTTTCATCGATCAGATATATCGTTATAGTCTGTAATTCTGGCACAATGGGGATATTTTACCAGTAACACCTAAACCTTATAGGTTTCTGCCATCGGGGCTTTAGAGGATACCGTAATTCCACATCAAGTGGAAAATACCATGAGTAAAACTCGTGGAATGCACATGTGCTTATTCGGTGAACTTCAAGTCCTTTGGTACCTCATCTTATTCCTTTTCGGATCTGTATGGGTCTTTATCCCTTTATAGGGATTATCAAACTTTGGTGTTTAACACAGACTTTATTTCTTCTGGAAAGGTTCCATCAAAACTATAATCTCATCTAGGAGATATTCTCTCTACATAGGAGAGTGTTCATTCGCCAGGAATGTATTATTCGGTACGAGATTTATATGTTGCATATTTATAATTCAAAGATATGAGTCCTCCTAGGATCTCATGACGGATCTTCAGAATCCTATTAACTGCATATTTTAATTCATGCCATTTGCCATATATATTACATAGCAGAATTGTGTTTACTCAACACATATGTGGGATGGGTCTCTCACAAGACCACTTGAACCATCGCATTCACCACACAATATTTCAATAGTGCTCATAAATGTCCGAACTTCAAGCTCGTGACTTTCATTTTGCGATTTATTGGTTCAGCCTCGATTGCATTTATCAATGACCCGATAAGAGAGCTTAAAGCACTCATGCCTAGGACTTTGTTTTGGATCCCTTTGCAATCTAGAGAGGCAAGATAGGTGTCGACACATTTGTCTCCCACATTTAATAATGATCTCCGTCATTTCCCAAAACGAAAGATTCATTGTTCCGTATTCCCAGCACAATGATATAGCGCGCATTGCTAGGAATTTCATCGTCAAGATGAACCTCTTCGTGAGGCAAATCACCAGCAGGGCGAGTTCATCGGAGGAGAGTTATTTACAGACCACGTGAATCTGCAATAAGAACATATGCTTTGACTAAGGCTGATGGATCATATTCGCAGGCGTCCCCGAGAATAGATCAAATACCAATAAGTCAAATGTGGATATGATATTAATCCCGGGTATATCCACATCTACATCAGGTAGAAGCATTCAGACCAATATGGTTACTCCTCAACGATTTCTGGCAAACTCTATGCACACAGGAGTACACACCGAACGACAGGTTCAGTTTGGCTTTTGTGCGTTTAATAGAATATTGAGGCATTACATTGTATGGGCATTCCTCCCCCTAATGCCGAGATGTTCTAAAAACATACAGATAAAATCCCCAACCACAATTATCCAGTTGTGGCCAATGTATGCTATTGTGGTGATTTATTTGGGAAATCTTACGCACATTACAGATAGGGGTTTTATGCAGTGAGCTTTGGACTTAGATTAATGTAGTGGCATGGATACTACATATTTGTCCTTCAACATGAAGGGTTAGTCTCAACATCCAGCGAGACACGCAACAACAAGTTGTTTCATGGTTACAATTCTGCAAACTTATTGTTATTACTACCAAATGCATAGTCAATCATTAAGATTTAGACTGATATGTGCAACACTATTTTATCCATAAGGGTCCTTCGGGGGCTCATGCATACCATTCGTTTGGAGCCATTAGTTGACTTCAGATCAACAAGTAAAATGACCATCAGGGTCCGCTCACAAAGTCATTCACTGGTTGCATTGTGCTTTTAAGCACATAGGAAAAATATGTGTGTTTATATTGGTAGTGAAGTGCACGGCATCAGGCCAATGCTGCCAAGCAGAGATTTTTATGTGCAGAAATGTATAGTCCAGCTCGTTTTATCATTGCCCATGGTTTACCCAATTATTCATACCGCTATAAAATTGGGTATCGATTTATGCAACATTTTTAGGTATTATAATTTTGAGAGAGAATTTATAACAATAGTTAATAAATTGTGATGCTTTCAGCAGGGCAAACATTTCTCCTCATATTATATACCAATTTGTTCTATATAGCATTATTTCGATCTCTTTATTGTTCAGCAAAAAGAGAAGCTTTGGAATAGAACAGACAGGGCCAAGAATTCATTCTATCTGGGAAAATCACCATATTACTAGCTTTTGATGAAGCAAATGATGATAACTGCTTGGCAAGAACGAAACAAGACTGGTATCTGCCTAGGATCCATCTTCAACAACAGATAGTACTGCTCTCATACGAAGAAATCATCAGGAGTAGAGAGGATACAACATGTCTCTACAAGATCTTCATATTTCTATCACAAATTATCATCACTAGTAGTCTAGTGGTCAAGACATATGGCTCTTCTGGCTCCGAGGACCAAGGACATGTTAATGTCTAATTTAGCTTCAAGCTCTGAGGTGATGTGTGATTTCATAGTTATTTGTCTACTCTTCTCACTTCTGGTAGATCGGAGGTAGATAATGGTAAGCATGCCAAAGGGTGGAATTCAGTGTAGTTCGGCTACATAAACCCCAGGTCTGTGTCCATTCAGGACCGACCTTTACCATTTAGCTTACAATGTATACCAAACTTGTCAAAGGACTATCCCGAGTCAATTCAGTGACTATAAGTATTTACAATTCTGAGAGATGTATGCGACACAAGCATAGAGGTCCTAGATGGAACAAGTAAAGTGGTTCGACGGGAACTCACTATGGTTTTCACACCAACATAGTGAAAAATTTCTCAGAATAACCTCTTGGTATACTCGCAACTTCGTGTTGTTAGCGGTTAAATGTCCTTTTATCTCATAGTTTGCTTCATGTCATCCAGCGACAAAGAGAGCAATGTGCTAACATCTGGTTGAGCAATGTATGACTGAGATTTCTGATCTTAAATCATTTGGTAAGGTCTTTTTGCTTACTAATATAATCCCAATTTGTGATATCTTCTATGCCAAAAAGGCTTTGATGCATTATATTATATATCTTCGGGCTACTTCGGGTAAAATTTTATGCATGAGGAGAGAGCAAAGAATTAACTTATCTATGTGTTTCATTGTATTTCGATTTAATTTCCCAGATTTGATATAGTTGTTATGGCCACTTGGCGATATATATAAATATACGATGCCACACAACACAATCAAAGAAAATATAGAGCGAAAACAAAATTGTTTACGAAGGTTGCACATAATGTGACTTCAGGACCTTGAACAACCCACCACAATCCACGCGAGTACAAGCTCTAGCGTATCTGGCGTCAACGCGTGTGCGGCCATCAGGGCTACGACAGTATAGCAAGCATTCGTAATAAGCGCAACAGGCACGATTATGGCTCGGTAATTGGGGTACACGATAAATCCACGCAACGTGCGCAACAGGCGCAATTGTGGCTCGATGATCACGACAGACAGACAGTGCCTACAGGGCATGCGAAAAATACGCAACTCAGCGATGGCGATTTGACTCAACGGGAGCGATCCGATTAATGGAGAGCACGACATAGCAATCACAGGACGCAGCCAAGTTCGAACGACACAAATATTGCGTCGTGTTGCCAGGGCGCAGTCAATATTCAGCTAATGCCATAACTCAGCCGATTACCAACGCAACCTGATCGGCGTGTCTGAGTACCCATTATACAATTTAATCGCTCGACGTGAGTACAAAGGCTCCACGCAACATGAATATTTAGAGCGATTTGAATATATACAGACAATACAATATTGCCTTCACATGCATTCTAATATTTCTACTATATATTTACCATGAGAATAGAGCAGAAAGATAATACTAGAATTAATGCATGAGCATAAGTTTATCAGCTGCAAGAAGGCATTTTTCATATATATAATCATTCAATTTTTTTTTACTAATTATTTGCTACAGAAATTAAATAATTAATACAGAGATTACTAAAAAACATGCATACATACTCCTGCCCAACGTGGGAAGCACTAAAAATAAAAAGAAGTCATGGCATGCAAGCTCTCTTTCCACATCACACGACCAATGAAAAAGAAAACAAGTGATGGAGGAAGATGCATGGAGAACGAACGATACAGGAGCAAAGAAGTCTGGGACTGTGACCGGGCCTAACACTGGAAACTTCAGCACACGGAAGGCCAGGGGATGAATCCATCCACCCATGCCGCGCACGCACGGTCAGTCCTAATCTCGGACGGCCCATGTGTCAGCACTCAGCAGAGGGCATCAACAATCTAAACCACTTCCAGAAGATGCATGCATCACATTTGACCGTGTCACGGCATGCGAATGACCAGAGAGAGCAGAATCATGCCTAGATCCTCGGCACACAGTTCTCGCTTGGGCCCACCAAAAAAAGGAACAAGGGCCGATTTGTTTCTTTTGGCAGGGGAAAAATCCCAGACGGTTTCGTCGAGATCGAGACGCCGTCGATCGCAACAGCCCCGTTTCCTCGCCCTCCAGGTTGCCGCTCCGCCACAGCGTGAGTCAGCAATTAGCGGGAGCCGCCATGCAGGGGCTTGGCCACTGCACGTGAGTTCGGGCGCTCGGCCGCAGGCCACAAACGCTAGCCTGAGCTCAGAGCTGGTCTGTCGGGCGTGGGTGCAGCCTCCGTCACAGGCGTGACCTCCAGCGCGGTGCGATTTCCGGCGCGAGCGCGGCTCCAGCAAGGCACGCGGGCTTCTCCGGTATGCGAGCGCGACTTCCGGCGTTGCTCCGCGGTGACGTGCGATTATTGCTCTTCCGATTATCCGAATAGATCTAGAAGAACAGAAAACATACCGCTTAATTGAGTAGATGAATCAAAAACCTGTCGCGTAGGACAGTTCGGCTAGGCCAGTGACCTGCCAGCTTGACGGAGAGTTGGTGCAGATCTAATCCCGCAGCAACGTCGAGGTAGAGCGTGCTGATAACGTATTGAGAACTACGTTACCACGGATCACCAGATCCGCTCCCTTCCCTCCCGTCAGCAGTAGAGGCGCAAGAATATGTAGAGAACCCGTCTCCCTTCCCATAAGCACGACAGAGGAAACACACGAGACACTGGATATAGGGTTGGGCCTCTGGCCTCTTTCTCTTCTCTATTCCATATGAGGGGGTACATGTTCTATATATAGAAACGTGATTGCCCTCAGGGGCATATTCGGTATTTACCCACGTAACCCTTCATTAGGGTTTCTTAACATTTACAACACTCGACAAGTCGCCAGTGAGTGACTGAGAGCCAGCCGGCTGTAGACTACAGTAGCAGTGGCCCAGCGTTGCCCGTTTCGGCCTTTCGGGTGGTCCCTCGACCCCCTCCTTCCTTCCCTCCCTCGGAAGTGGGAGCCCGGGCCCACCGAAAACCGCGACGCGGCCCATCAGCCCATCACACCACCGGGCACGCGTTCTTCCTTTCCCGCTGCAGCGCCACGTCCGTTTTCCTGGGGGCACCGTCACGCTCAGCTCAGACAACATGGCTCAGCAGTCAGCAACGACGACGTTTCTATCTACGTATTGATTCGCGCGCCTGGAAGCTGTAGCCGGCGTCATCGCTCACCACCCTGTGGCACCCGAGCCGCGTAGGTAGGAGACGGCGACCGGTCGATCCACCGAGCGAACCACAGTGAAGTCCGAAGCGACGATGGGACGCACACTATGGCCTTATTTATTCGTACGCGCAAAGCAAAGCACCAGTAGAACAAATAGGGGGGCGGGGTGAAGGGTATATGTAGTATGATGCTTGGACTACTTGGAGGCACGCTGCGCTGGCTTTATCCATTCCAACCAGGGCAGAGAAGAGTAGAGAGTGTGCGTGTGGGAGCAGGAGCCACGATCGGATCGCTTTATTCGGTCCGGCCAAAAGATGCAGCGCAAAATATAGAGGCGATGAAACCAACACCAACTTGGCGCAGAATCTAACGCCTATAGTTTGCTTCTAGTATTCCAGATCCCTCCACTCCACGAGCACATCAGGTTCCTTGGTTGCAGGCCTTGCAGGAGAGAAAGGGAGAGAGGAGAAAAAGGCTGCTGGGCGCGAGCGAGTGGCAGCCACGCTGACAGAATCCACTTGGGGCACGGAGATTCCAGAGGCCACCCAGGCACTGTTCCCTCCCAGTCTTTCCCCGGCAGAGTGCGCTGGTGCTCCCGCAACTATGGGTGGCCGCCTTTCCTCGCCGCCTGCAACTTGCTCGCCGCAGCTGTCACTCGCTCGCTCGCTCCCAGCCTGCGCTTGCCCCTGCGACTCTGGACATGGATCCGATCCGCCCAGGCGGGGGGCCGCGCGATTCCATATATTCGCGTAAAGGAGGCCCTCTGAGATCGATTCCGATTCCGTTGCTCCGACAGAACTTGTTCGGTTACATGGGATAAAAATTCCATCATAAATTTAATATAGGTATGAATTGAGTGAATCCATACCTCCTACTCAATCCCATTACGGCCTCGTTTGGCAACGGGTGTAAAAGCAAGTATTGAGGCCCAATACACGTCCCGCGTGTATTCAGGTCCACGATGGGAGCATGTTCCCTGTGTGGCCCATATTTGTCTTTGGCAAATCGGGTGTCGGAGTGGATTAGGGTCACATACACGCCAATACGCCGGGGATAGAAAAATCTCCACCGAGACGTGGAAGACAGCCCGTCGTTCTCGCGTGGCGGCGTCACTAGCTAACCCTAGATCAAGACGAGTGCATCCACCGCTCTCCACGCCGCCGCCGATCTCGTCGAGAGGCATCCACGACTCTCCACGCCGCCGCCGATCTCGTTCGTCCAGCGTGTGAGTTTTAATTCATCCCGTACTGCATTTCTTCCTGTTCCGTAGCGGCACTGGCTGGGCGCCGGCACCTGCGCAAGCGGCGGCTGGGCGTCTGGCACTAGAAAAATACCCAAGGTGAGCGGCACTAGCTGGGCGCCGGCACCTGCGCGAGCCGCGGCTGGGCGTCTGGCACTAGAAAAGGGCGTCTGGCAGCTGGGCGTCTGGCACTAGAATAGACGGCGCTTCAGATTGATAGACAGAACCTCCAGAGGAGAACACAAAAGCTAGCCAAGATCCATGTGATCTGTACGTACGTACCTTTTTTTCCCTAATTCTTCTCAGATCCTTGCCAGTTCATTGGAATTTATTAGCCATATACAATGACTCTTAACCAAAAGCTGGGCGTGTGATTTATTAGCTATCTACGTAGTGGCTGGGCTGTGATCTGTGGATGAACAAGACCAAGCAGGAACGGATGGGAATGAATAGAAGGGTTCGAGATCTAATTAACCATATACAATGACTCTTAACCTTTGATTTGTTATATTCTAAAATTTATTAGCCCATTTCTTTGTTTTGTATGCTATGATATCAGATTGCATTGTACCAAGGATAAGAAAAAATGGATCAACTAATTAGGAAGAGAAGAGAAGAGGAGGACGAGGAGTTAATGCTCTTTCTTTTCCCTGCTCTTTATTTAATTAGTAATAGAGGGAGAGAGAAAAGAGCAAGGCATGCTTCTATTCTATCTGGCAAGGAGAGACTTAATGAGATTCTCGAAGGACATGAGAAGAATTGTCTTGTCGCATTCCGTATGGAGCCTAGTATATTCAAAAATATAGCATCATTTCTTAGAGAAGAACACATCCTACGTGATACAAGGGGTGTAACTGTGGAAGAAAAATTGGGAATGTTCCTTTTCATGTTGTCCCATAATGCTAGTTATGAGGATTTACAACATGAATTCAAACATAGTGGTGAAACTATCCATCGACACATCCAGTCATTTTTCCATATAATCCCATCTCTCATGTATAGATTTGTGAAGCCTGCCACTGGAATTTCAGTTCATTGGAAGATTACCACGGATGAACGGTTCTTTCCTTACTTCCAGAATTGCATTGGAGCTATTGATGGAACACATGTTCCAATTACCATTTCAGCAGAAAAGCAAGCTCCCTATAGGAATAGAAAAGGCACACTAAGTCAAAATGTAATGTTGGTTTGTGATTTTGACTTGAACTTTACTTTTATATCATCTGGTTGGGAGGGATCAGCTACAGATGCTAGGGTTCTAAGGTCTGCGCTACTTGGAGGATTCCATGTTCCTGAGGGAAAGTATTATCTTGTCGATGGGGGATATGCTAACACACCATCATTCATTGCACCGTACCGTGGTGTTCGATACCACTTGAAAGAATTTGGCCACGGTCACCAACGACCAAGAAACTATAAGGAATTATTTAATCACCGGCATGCTTTATTGCGGAACCACATAGAGAGAGCAATAGGAGTTTTGAAGAAGCGTTTCCCTATTCTAAAAGTTGGAACACACCACCCAATTAGGAACCAAGTGAAAATACCAGCTGCGGCAGTGTTGTTCCATAATATTATACGGATGCATAATGGGGATGAAGATTGGTTGAATAGCCAAACAAGTAACATATCGCCAGAAACTTTTGTTGATCTTCCTGGAGGAGACAATTACTATAGCAATGATGTCGTGTCGCTTAATAGCCAAGTGGATAATGGGAACTCTGTTAGAGATATGATTGCATTGAATATGTGGAATGATTATAGTCAACATCGTTCATGATATATGTAAGTCTCACTTGTTTGGATGTTTAAACTCATATATTTCTATATATGTAAGTCTCAATCGTTTGGATGTTTATATATGCAGCAAGAATGTTTGGAAGAGGATCTCCTAGGATGAACCTGATCCAAGCTGCAGCTATGCAAAGAGTATCCCCTAGATCTACTACTAACAAGCGCAAGAAGAGAACATCACCAAAAGGTATTTTGTTACCTATTCTTGCTTATTTTATACCGTCACCTACTCACTTGCTTTATTTTCTTGTCATAGTTGGTCGTCTTAGAGCAAACTGGAATAGTGGACTAGAAAAGGGTTTAGTTGAAATTCTTCAAGACCACAACAATGACTGTTATAAGGGCCAAAATGGGTGGTCATCGGAAGCATGGAATAGAATTGTCAAGTTATTCCATGAGAAATTCCCTTATGTCACATTTACAAAATGCCAAATCCAAGATAAAGAGAAAGAGTTAAAGAGAGACTACAAGGCTCTTAAAGAGGCAAGACAACAAAGTGGGGTATCATGGGATGAGCGGTTGTGTAGAATAGAGGCAGAAGAACCCATTTGGAATAACCTCACCATTGTAAGTTAATTCTGTTGAAATCTGGATTTTTATTTTGATTATTTTTGTTATAATTGACTAACTCAAGTGAACCACTTTCTTGCTTTGTTTAGAGTAACGAGAGACTTAAGAAGTTTCGGACTAAATCTTTCCCACTATTTGAGGCTTTAGGAGAGCTACATGATGGTATGTTATCTATGTTTTTCTTATTTTTATCCTAGTATTGAAGTCTTAAAGACTTACAACGCTTCTTGGTTTAGGGAATATTGCTGAGGGAACCATGAATTTTACTTCTATTGAGCCTTATCGACCTCCAGTCACACAACCTTGTCAAGGTGCTGCTACACATCCTTCTCAAGCTGCTTTTATGCTCACACAGCCTTCTCAACCGTCTTTCACACAACCTTCTCAACCCGCTTTCACACAACCTTCTCGAATTGCTTACACACAACCTTCTCAAGCCGCTTTCGCACAGCCTTCTCAAGCCGCTTTCGCACAGCCTTCTCAAGCCGCTTTCACACAGCCTTCTCAAGCCGCTTTCGCACATCCTTCTCAAGCTACAATCACACAAGCCATTTCTAATGAAGATGATGACCTCAGAGTATTAGATCCAATAGCCCCTACATCAGTGAGCAAAAGGGCAAAAAATGTTGGTGCTGGTAGTTCAAGGACAAGAATTGACAAGCGTGGACAAGATGGGAAGGTGGTTGAGATGATGGAAAGGTTTCTAGAGATGAAAGAAAAACAAGATGAGGTGGAGAAAAGGGCGACAACTAATGCAAATGAGGATGATTTCCCTATTACAACATGCATTGCTATTGTGGATGGAATGGAAGAGCTTTCTGATGATGAGAAGGTTGATGCTTATGATGTGTTTAAGGATGCCCAAAACAGGGCCATTTTCATGATTGCCAAAGATGCTACACGCATAAAATGGTTGAGGAAGAAGATTGCTAGAACATGATATATGGTACTGATCTTCTTGTTATCCCTCTTATACTGTTTACTAAATATTGTTTGGATATTGAAAGTTGGGGTGTTTGCAGCAACTACTCTGATAGCAGCAAAAAATAGTGTTTAACTAGTCTTCTAATTGACAGCAGCAAATACTGCCTCTGCTATAATCTGGTAGCATACCATCTGGTTATGATGTTGTTTAATTATCTCTTTTAATTGATAGCAGCAAATGTTGCCTTCTAATTGATAGCAGAAAATAGTTCATACTTTGATATTATCTTGTCTAATCCCTTTTGTGGTCTTTATCTCCTGCAGATACTGCTTATGATGTTGTTTGAAACTTGAGGGATCAAAGAAAATGCAACGAAGAATTTGGAAGACCTTGAAATTATTACTAGCAATTGTTTGAAAGCAATCTAGTAAGCGAACTTTCAGTTGGAACCTGTCATGGCACTTGTGAAATCTTCATTTTTTATAAGCACCTCTGAATGTGATCCTTCTTGTCATTAAATCAAGACTACAAAGATGGATGTTTATTTAATTTGCCATAAGCACCTCTGATTGTAATACTTCTTGTTATTAAATCAGGACTAGAACGATGAATGTTTTTTTCTAAGCACTTTTGAATGCTATGTTAATTTGCACATTCGATGTGCCATGGTCAGTATTTGTGCTAATTTTTCAGTGTTATTTTAAATTTCAATATGAATATTAGTTTTTTTGTTTTATTTTAAGTTTCAAATATGAATATTACAATGCTTATTTAGTATATAACGCTAGCAAAGCATATTATAATGTTTTTTATAGTTATGGCAAACAGTCAGTATGTTACACTTGTACTCGTATGGAAATCAATACACGTGTGTGGGGATCGGTTGGAGAGGGATTGGGTGGCTGGACGGGATCCATCTTATCCACGGGTGGTTTAGGTCACATGTGTAATAGATCCTAGACTTGCCAAACGAGGCCTACGGGATTAAATGCATCAACTAATCCATGTGTCTTTTAAAGCTAGTTATTTTTTTGATACATGAATTTTTTCCATACCTAACGAGCTATAGATAGAATCTATGTCTTCCATAGTTTAAAAAATTTCTAAACTCTTGAGTTATATTCCATGATGGGTTTAACCGAATAAAAAAATTTAATTATTCTTTAATTATTTTGAGACATGGATTGTGACATGGATTTAATTTTAATCCATGTTAGGGCCTGTTCGTTTAATGCTCAATCCATGTGGATTGAACATGATTGAGTGGGATTAAATCCCGAGTAAGTCAAAATCCTTCATAATTTTTTCCAATCCTATTCAATCCACATGTGATGGGAATAACCGAACAAGGCCTTAATCTAAAGCTGGATTGGTGTAAACGAACAAATATAGTACTACCGACCTCTTTCAACAACAAAAAAAAAATAGTGCATAGCACTACCGATTTCATGCAGCCTCCCTAGGCACACAACACAACAAAGGTTATCCGATCGGTGCCACAAGTGCGAGCCTGAAGAACAGGGAGGCCACAGAGCGCGCTGGGTTCCGAGCCGTAATCATGCATGGACGCGCTTCGTTCCAGATGCCCTTCCCTGTACGTCTGCAGGCGTCGGACGTGACGTCCGACACGTCACAGCAGCAGGTTCGTGCGTGCCGTGGTGGGCGTCGCCACCAGACCAATTTGGCCATTTGGGCACCGCCGCGCGACCCCATTGGGCGACAGATCGGGCTCGGGCTCGTCACTCCCTGGCTCGCTCGGGCCGCGCCCGCACTCGTTTTCTCCCTCGCGATTGTTGGGCGCAACGCAAAGGAAGTAGCGAGCAATGCCAGTCATGGCAGACATGCACGGATGGCAGTGTACAGGGGGGGGGGGGGGGGGGGGGGGGGGGAAGAATAATCATGGAGTGTTGAAAGCATAAACATGGTAATAGGAGGCACCAGGAGCATGTGCAGCGTAAATAATATGAGTAAGCAGGGCAGCGAAGGAGAGACTTTACATCTGAAGAAGAAAATTGTACGAAAATTCTCGTGCTCAGATCATGCGCGCCATAAGCATCCTGACATCTGACAGAGCAAACATGAGAGTCAACTAACTGTTCAAGGTCGCCGGGTCCAGGGTTGCACTGCAAGGCATCGGTTGAGGAGCTAGTGGATACGAGATTACCTGATCTGAGGTAGTAGTGAAAACGGTCCTGTGTACAAGCATAGCAACATAAACAAACTAGTTCCACATACCACGAGCCAACTCCTGATGCAAACCGTTCTCACGTCGCACAACTCCTGATGCAAATACGTTCATGGAACGATACTGAGGTGGCTCTTTCCTGGGGCAAACCATTACCAAACCAAACCATGAACGCAGTGGCATCAGCTCACCTCCCTTCCATAGCCACGGAAGAACCCACCAGCAACCCAAGTAGTGCCGCTGTGCTGCACTGTACACCACCACCTCTGTTTGGGCCGTCCCAGATAACGCGACCAGCAGGGTGCTCGTCAGTCCTTCCTCCTTGACACCAGCCGTTCCCACTTCCTGGCGAACGCTCCGTTCAGTTCTTCTTCTTCTTCCTACCTTTCGTTGTATCCAAGAATTTTCCGCTTCATGTTCTGCTTCTCCTCGAGCTCAGCAGCATTCTGTTGCTCTGGCACCAGTGGGGCAGTCCCCCCCGGATGGGCATTTGCTTTGTCTGCTGCTTATGTCCTTCCTTCACAAGCACCTTGAATGCACACCTCGCTAACACCACCGGATTCCCACACATCTTTTGTCCGCTGCTTCAGTAGTCAGCTTACGTGACTCCAAGCTTGAATGGCTTTCAGTGCCCTGTCAAAGTCTTCTTGATCCTTAGGGTCGACCTGCACCTTCTTCTGTTGAACCCTCTTCATCATCGGAACCAACACATACAGCAATGTCCTCGATACAATCTTCATTTTTCCAACCTGTCTTCCAATCTCTCTTAGCGCGGAAAATCTTCATGACCATTCCGATATCTGCTTGTGCTAACTGCAGAGTTCTCACAGTTTGCTGCTTCGTCATGGTCCCTACCTTTTTCTTTCTTGGACATGTTTGAGGTCATATTGTCATTGACATCAAAAACAACATTTTCAGATCGTTTCGGCTGTGATTCGCTGTCCAACTAACTTGCATCTCCACCTTTCCTAGCTGCAGCCACACGCTCATTTTGTTCAAATTTAACTAGCACATTATTCGATCCTTCCAGAGATGAGTGCCTCATCACGTTGGATCGCAGCTCAGCAAACATATCCTTCAGCACACACAAATGAATCAGAATTCAGAATCTATCAGTGTTATTAAAACTACGTTTAAACATCAAAACTCTAATTAGAGGTTGAAACAGCGTTTTACCGTTTTGGCATTCTAAACTATAAAACACACTTCAATATGTGGTGCTTCTGCGTCTGCCGCCCCTACGATACGCACACCCGACGCCACCCGTTCTGCCCAGCCAGAGGTGTGGCTCCCTGTTTTTTATTTATGCATGATCTCCTATGATCCAAGGCTCCAATATGTGGTGCTTCTGCACTTTGCTCTTCTCCTACGATCCAGAGGTGCTGCTGCTGCGCTTTGTTCTTGTCCATCGGAAGTCGTAGTGGTGCTGATAGCTGCCCGCGCAATGGTGCTTGCGTACGAACTAATTTCATAATATGGTAGATCTATTTGTCCACATATTTGTTCTAGGTTTTAATTATTTTTAGCAATATGGGTGATAAGTGTTGATCGGAATGAAGCGAACACCGCTCTAGTGTGTGAATTGTTCGCCGAACAAGTGAAGGCTCACAACCGTTCCGGCACCCACTTGAATAAAATGGGGTACAAAAATGTGGTGGACAAATTCAAAGAAAAGACTGGGTTGTCCTACACCAAAATGCAGTTCAAGAACAAATGGGACAAGATGAGGATTGAGTACACGAATTGGAAAAGATTATCGAAAGAAACCGGATTAGGATGGGACACCGGGTTTGAGACCATCTCACGCACTACTATAATGGGAATATTTTATATGTTATTGTTTCGTAATTTTTTTTCGTATATGCATTCTTGTTATTTGTTTGTAACAAAGTTGGACTGCAAAGGGTAAAACAGACAATCACCACAGACCACCAACTCTCAGCAGACAAGAATCGGTTTACTTGGCAAACGGTTTAAAAAATGGTTCTTATTCTCTAGGAGAATCAAGAGATGGAGCTAAAGAATCAGGAGACAGAGCTATGCCAAACGAGCCCTAAATCGACTTAGATATGTATGAATCCTCCTAACAAAACAGCATAGGTCACCTGCTAGACACATGACCCTACGAACTGGAACAAAAACAGTCTCTACTACTATAAAGCACCAAGCTAAAGAATCAGGAGACAGAGCTATGCCAAACGAGCCCTAAATCGACTTAGATATGTATGAATCCTCCTAACAAAACAGCATAGGTCACCTGCTAGACACATGACCCTACGAACTGGAACAAAAACAGTCTCTACTACTATAAAGCACCAATTTCCACTATTTCCATTGTCGTGCGTCAACTCCCCCATCACCACCACCACACGCGCACACACGTTTAAATGGTAAAAAAAACTAAAATTATATACAAATGAGGATTGGAACCATGATTGGTAGCTTCAAACTCACGTTCATACACACCTAGCCAACAGAATACACATATCTTTGTGTTTTATACTTTATAGTTAAGTATAAAAGAAAATCGTAGTCGTAGCAACCTACGAGCAGCTAACTTGTAGAATGAATGACCCACTACCGGCACTCGTGTGTATTAGTATTACTAAATTCTAAACTGTGAAAGGCGAAGGGTTGGTTAGGTGTAGGTAAGCCCCGTTTTAAGGCTAAAGCACAGAGAAACAAAGTTATCCGATCTGTTTAAAGCAGCGTCATTGCGAGTGTGCGATCTAACAGAATATATATCTCAAAACTGCGAAAAAAAAACAAAGGGGAAGGTAATCACCGTTTGGGGGAGCGCCTCAACCTAGCGGGGAAAAGCTGTCAGAATGGCGCTGCATTCTGAGACCTGAGGACGCGTAGAAACCGGCGCCGGACCTCTATCAATTAGCCCACGAGACGTGGAAGCGGATGCTTACCATCGTGGTGGTGGACTGGTGGTTGCCGCCGACGAACGCGAAGCGGCTACTCGGCGAGGGGAGAACTTCAGACGTGATGCAAGTACTGGTGGAACGATAGTAATGAGCATTGGACCCTTGGTGGACTTCAAACTTATGCCGCTCCAAACTCTTGGGCTGACACTTTAGTGATGGGCCTTTTTTTTTCGTTGCTGTTTTAAACGGCCCAGTTTTGCATGGATGTCAACATCTTCTTAGAGCATTTCCAACAACGTGACCTATAAAATATCTTATAATTTAAAAATGAGTATATTTTATATAATTTAGGGCACCAAAAAAACATCTCGCTCCAACAGTAAAGCCCTAGATCTAGATTATAGGGCAGTCCACTACGATGTAGTATATTTGAGTCACTTGAGAGGGTGCCCTATAGTTTTTTGACAAAATTTTATGAAATAAGACACTGTTGGAGTAGTTTTTCCTGTGTAAAGCCCTATATTTCAATTTGAGACACTAGTTTGAGGTATTGTTGGAGATGCTCTTAGCGTCGTTAGTTTTTTTTTGAGATACATTGCAAAGTGAAGGAGTTTAACAGCCGGTTAAAGTGATCTACGACCATGACTTGAAAGGGTCGATCTTTGTATAATCCTCTAGCTGAAAGTTTGATCTCGAGTTCGAATTGAAAGTGACCAAAAGTAAGCGAGGGCTTGGAGTGTGCTGGATTGAAAAGGTGCTCCCCGAGCTCACCAACCAACGTTATTGATGTCCTCTAAATTAAAGGATTATTTCAGGCTCATATTAGGTGAACCTGTCAGAATGGATATGCACTTGTCAGCTACAAATAACTTTTGGATACGGTGATGCCATCACCCACGGATATGGGTGGTAATGGATCATGACCCTAATACTTCCTTCACAAACCAACAAGACCCTTAATTTTGTTAGTTCAAAATTGTATTGTTTTATAATCCGGCCCTAACTTGACCCGATCCTTAAATTTGCTAGGCTAAATTAAATGGCCCGTTACCACCCCTACCCACGGAGCAGGTGGCATTAGGATTAATATCACAAAGTCACCCTTTTGGCATCTAAAATAATGGAACAGCATGCTCGGCCCTAGCTAATTCTGTACACATTGTCAGGGAGCTTCTTCCTAATCGACAAGTCTTACAATTAGTAAATATTTTTTCTTTGTTTGTTAATGTAAGTTCTCCCTTCAGGTATGGCCATTGTAATAGCTTCTTCAGGTCTGGTCTTATATTGGTATTCTTCAGCGAACATCAGGGGTGAGGAGGGTGAGGTACGCAGGCCTTTGGTTAGTTTGGTGTTAAGTGTAGCCGTGTAGGTAGGCTATTAGTTGGACAATTACCGTTGGCCCCTTCATCATATAGTATAAGGAAGGATTGGACTAGTGACCTAACAAGATCTTAATCTGGAATTTTTCAGAAGCGTATGGCTCATCAATACGCAAGCATACAATCTAGTACAAGATCTGAAAACCAGCCAAATATATGGCTCATCAAACACGCAGAGTATTTGGTTGGATGAAAACAACCAGATAGCATATCCGAAGGATATTGATCTTAGGCTTAAAACTTGGATGAGGCTGCTAGAAATATTTCAACGCTAACACTAACATGACAAGCAGGAAACTGACACCGGTTAGATGGCGGAGGCCCAATATGTTTAAATATGTCTACCAGTGAGGACGAGAGATCAATATACAACTATTACAACACTAGTACCACCTTCCAGCATAGAGGCCCACAGATGGGCCAATGGCGGCGGCATGGACACGGGCGCCTTTTGTCTTAACGCAGCTAAGGCTCCCTTTGGCAGGGCTCTCTCGGTGGCTCTTTTTGTGGCTCTTCGTGAAGCCGTACCAAACGGTCTTAAAAAAACGGCTCCTCACCGAGAGCCATCAAAGAGCCAGAGCCGTTTTGCTATTGGGAGTCGAAGCACGAGAAAACAGGCTTCTAACGGCTCCTTCTATCCGGCACACAATAATGTTTCACGAAATTACAGTCTCTGCCACAGTCTTCACGTTAGAAGCTGTTTTACCAAATGAATTACAAAACGGCTCTGACTCCTCTATAGAAGCCAAGAAGCCAGAAGAGTCAGAGACGAAGCTGTTAGAAACCCTGCCAAAGGGAGCCTAAATCCGGCGGCTTGTTCTACTCTACACCTACTCGTGGGTCCAGAGGCATGCATGCAGGGGCGCCCAATCTCTGCGCTATAGATGTCCAAACGGGCCACCCGGCACGGACCCGGCCCGAACCCGTTTCGGCCCGTTACGAATAGGGCCGGGCCAGGCACGGCCCGTTGATGCTTCGGGCCGGGTCGGGCTGGCCCACGTGCCTAGAGACATGCCCAAACCCGGCACGCACAGGGAAAAATCGTGCCGGGCCGGCCCGTTGGCCCGGTGGGCCTCAACGGACCGGGCCGGGCACTGGCCCGAACCAACAGTAGAACGGTATATAAATACATATATTTAACATAATTAATCATATATAATAACATATTATTTATATATATTAAGACAACAAAATATTTATGTATGCATTTTATATTTATGTATGCATTTTATATATGTTTGGCCGCGTATTTAGTATTTACATACTATGAGAGAATTAAATGTATTTACATATTTAGTATTTACATAAATATGCGGGCCACCGTCGTGCCGACCCATTTATCGTGCCGGGCCGGGCCAAAGCACGCGGGCCGCCGTATGTGCCCATACCCGGCCCGCTAAACGGGCCGTGCCGGCCCGGGCCCGTAACCGACCGTGCCGGGCCGTGTTTGGACCGGGCTAAATTCGTGCCGTGCCACGGGCCAAACGGACGGCCCGCACTGTTTGGACATCTATACTCTGCGCCAAAGATCCCGAGCCCGCATGGCCGGATGGATGCCTGCCTGTTCGAAAGGTTCATGGAACCCTGCGCTTGTCCAGCGGGCGATCGAGCAAGCGAGATGACAGCCTGCGACGACGACGACTGAAATCGCAAGCGGATCGGACGCGGCCGTCGTCTGGTCCGGCCGGCCTCAAATCTAGCTACCAGCCATACTCCTTTGTCTTCCTGCTTTCGTAGTGCCTGTCGCGTAGTAGTAGTAGTAGTGAAAACCAGACGACGCAAGTACTGACACGAGTGTGGTGGATCGATACTAGGCTAGCTGTATATATGCTGTGGGCTGTGGCCGTGCTGGGTGCTCTGTTGACCGGGACACCAGGTAGTAGATGAACTGCTGTTGCTGGAGTGGACGACCGGCCGGCCCGTGTGGTAGTAGTGTTTATGCGGGCATGCGGCTGTGGTCATGTGAGCGGCTAGAACAGTTGTGTTTCTGGACGCTCCGTTGGGCATGTGTGATGTCCACATCTACTGTGCATGCAACTGCCCGCGTATCCTCCTTGGTTTGGTCCTTGCATTTGCATGTGACTGACTACGCGCGCGACTCGTTCGTGGAGATCCCCGGCATGCGTGCACGGCACGTCCAGCCGCGAGGATCCTGCGCCTTACGGGTAGATTTGCTCTGATCATGGCGGATCTACACCGCAGCCGCAGGGGCAGATGTGTCTGCCTAAACTGGGCGCCTGATTCGACGCCAGAGGAGTCACCATAGCTGTAGACGCTTTCTCTCTCTCTGCCGTCGCTTCGCCGGCTCGCCGCGCGTGCCATGCCAGTGCTTGCACGGACGAAGCAGGGGCACGGGCACGGACGGACGGTGGCCGGGCGGCACTCTCAAGTCTCACTGTGCCGGGATGTTGCTGACTATTGATCCGTGCATTGCTGATCTAGCTACCTCGGGCTTGTACACAGGATAGGCGACAAGATTTTGCTGCTGTTTGCTCGTGAGAACAGTGTCAGCCAAAAAAAAAAAAGAGTTCCCGAGACGCTGCAGACAATAATAGCAGAGCCAGCCACACAGTGCGTCAGTAAACACTGCGATCTCAGCCTTCGAGTTGTGATGCGCTGATGCCCAGCTGCGGATCGGACACGGACACGACTGACTGCCTCACACAGGTTCCAATTCCATGCAAGCACCACCATATATACCACTGCCACTGATTTCCAGCGGCAGCGCATCCAGCATTTTGTTTTCGTCTGCACTGCACACATCCTGGAAAACTACAGAAGAGAACAATACGATGGGGACATGAGGCGTATGGCAGCAGGCACACTGTACACATCGAAGTTGATCGCTTCTTGTCCGTTCAAAGACCGGGGTATACAACCTCATTTAATATCCTACTTAAGTGTGTCCGAAGCTAGCTCTAACAGGCCAAGAGTATTTGGCCACGCAAAGCTAATTTTGGACGTGTTCGTTTTGTTCTTAATTCATGTGGACTGGATGGGATTAAGTGAGTTTTAATCTCAAATAAATTAAAATCTTTCATAATTTTTTTAATATCATTCAATCCATATAAAATAAAAAAAAAATAACAGAATAAGACCTCCAGCCTATACTGTAGTGGCCCCAACAGGCCAGGAGCCCAGGAATAAATTCCATGGGAGGAGATCAGGAGAGTGAAATGGCAAATTAGCTGGCGTTGGCACGTACGCCAGGCATTTGTCTCAAACACAGCCGCCAGTTCGGACCTCGTGAGAGAATCTGCGGCGGCGCGGTTCCGTCGACGACCAGGATGCTTTGATGAAATGGAGATAAAGCAAATTGGGCCAACCGCCACAGCCAGTTATCCCGTTTGTTGCAAACGGGAGGCCCATTGCAGGCCGAGTAAAATGTAGGTGGCAGGTATAAGTTGGCAATATAGATGCCCACGGTTGGAGTCACTTCAAAAAATACTAGAGATGGTCTATACGACTCTCTATAAATATTGTCGCTTAACTATATTTATTTATGGTGTTGTTTCTTAATTGTCTCTTCTACTTAAAAAACGATTAAAAGGCTCTTGGTTATATATGTCCTAAAGGCCGTCTCCAGCGGAGCGTGCATATATGGATGTACAAAACGTTATTTTGTACTGTAGATCACATTGTTTATATAGTGGAATTTAAAATATTGAGTGTGATAGTGAGTAGGATATGGAGACTGTTGGATATATATATAGCATAGCTTGTTAGGAGTAACTTCTTCCTTAGGCCTTGTTCGGTTATTTCTACACCACATGAATTGGATGAGATTGTAAAGAAATTAGTAGAGATTTTAACTTGCTATGAATTTAAACTCACACAATCTCATCCAATCCACATGGATTCAACTGAAAACGAACAAGCCTTTAATGGGTAGGACCAGCGAACTCATTATAGCTAATTATAAACTACAACTTAGGGAATACAGGACCATACCATGGCTAAAATTTTGTATCAATGGCTAGTTAGTAGTTAGATACCATGAGCTATATTTAAAAAGTACGACAAGAGTTTTTTTATTTTTAATAGTAGAAAAAGGAATAATGACGGCAACAACAGACTACTTACATCTAGCCGATCAACCTGGACCCACAAGAGAAGGGGGAAATAAGACCCCAAAAAAACAAGTTACGCATTTTGAGTATAGTGTGACTTGGCTAAATGATGTTGATCCACTGCCCCTTCGGTTAAGACAGCAATATCGGATAAATCTCTTGAAATTTTCAAGAAAGTCTTCTTGTTCCATATGTTTCATAAGGAGTAAATTGTTATCTCATTAAAATCCCTTATGAAATGTTTATCAGCTTTTGCTCTACTTCTTCTCCCCAATCTGTAGATGGAAGATGGAACCATCTGATCTAGAATTTCGAAAGGACACCGTGCATGTTTCCCCACAACGAAATTTATTTTTACACGCTTTGCAACCTGAAAGGACAATGTTTGAGCAGATGAGTGACTGCCGTTTAGTAACTTGTCCATAATTAGGATCTTTCTATGTAGAAATGTATATCCATGCAAAATAATAATAATCGAGGTTTAGGCTTGGCCTGCTTGCACTCCAAATCGGATTTACCCTCAATTGTTTGTATCCCATGAAAGTATGAGGTAGCCACTATGGGCGGTGTATATGCCATTGGGTTCTACCTCCAACTAATTTTGTCTTCTACTTGGATATCTAGCTATAAACGTGCAATATCTACTCAAAATATAGTTGCCGAAAGGTATGAGGTCTGATAGCCCAACTTAGGCACAACATGGCACATGCCGACTCGAACCAAAGCAACGGTCGACATGCGGGGGCTCGATCGTAGCTCGACTTGGTATATAGCCCCCGTAGGCTTGACCCTGTATCCGCCTACCGACTACCATATATAAATATAGTGCTCTCTGTGAGCTCTCTCCACTATATCATTTGATTCAGTCTCTATCTCCGTGTGCCTACCCTAGTTAGAGAACAAATATGTCAGTCGTCGTTGTTGCTCGTCTCCAACCATCAACGGTGAGATTCTTTCACCTCATCTAAGCCCTTGAGGTCGCCTTCTTGTCGAATATACGATTAGGCCATCAAAGTTACCTCGATGACTCCTCTTGTTGTCGCCTCCATGTCAAAACATAAGAGTGATGGCACAGCTCTTATGAATTGGACGGATCCATTTATCCACGTGAGCAATGCAATGCACAACTATAACGAACGAGATGAGGACTGTGGAAATGCAGCAGTATGCATGGTGCACTGAGCATTGGCAAACATCCTTCGAGGGGTTGCTAGCTAACCATACTGTATGTTCCACGACGATCACGGCAATGAAATAGAGTATAGAAAATTCGAATTAAATGCTACTCCAGTTGCTTCTTGGCTTGTGTTTGGGAAGGATGAGCAGTTGAGCATGGCGTAAATAAACGGTCAAAGCTCCCCGTCAAATATCTGTCACAGACAGGCCGCACAGTCTGTCGTTGGAGCACAATGCCTTTTTCGCGCAGGAGAAGGTACAATCACCGGGATCTTGTGGGATTCAGACGCTAGCGCGCGCCCCCGCATGGAGCCAAGCAACGACGGCCAGCGTCTCTGCTCCGCCAGCCTCCGCGATCCTGGACGCCATGGGGTACGTGCGTCTCCTTGTAGCCACGCGCCTTGATCTGAGCTGTACTAATCAGTCACATGCGAATTTTGTGCGCCTCTCGATCGTCTGCCGACCACAGACAATGCCGCAGAGCAGCTAGCAGCAGCGTTGCGCCGGCCGTTTCCATCCCTAGCGTCCTTGGGGCTTGGGCCATGTCGCGACAATCCGATCCCTAGCGCGCGCAAGCTACAAAAGCACTTGGCTTTCGTATCCGTAGGTATCTATACCTTGAACCGACGGGCCATGCCGCAAGCAGCGCGACGGCCGGCGTAGGGCCGGCCATGCATGTGCACATGACAGCAGGCGCGGGTATGCACGAGACGAGAGCAAACACGCAACGTGCCTGCACCCGTCGGAGACTCTGGTCGCGTGCGCTCGGCGTCGTCGGCAGGGTAGCAGCCTTTAGCCGCGGCAGCCGGCAGCACCGGTCGGGGCCTTGAGAAGCCAGCCAATCCGGCGGCGCGAAGCCTGAAGGCGCATGCACGTAGACTCATCCTGCACTCCCTCGGCGCCTCACCGGCGCCCTCACGCGTGGATGACCGCGCGCGCACGACAGGGCGTGATGTAGTATGCTCTGCGCATCGACTATTATGTTGCGCAGTGCCCCCGTGGCCTCGTGGATCACCGGCTCTACGTTTGATCGATGCAAAAGCCAGATCGTTGTTGGCACCGATCTGTCACCAATAATCACTAACAAAGGTGTACCAGCGGCAGCGCGGACGGTCCACGACCCTGCGGCAAGAGCGGGTCTTTCCTACATCGAGCCGAACGGTCCACGTGTGATGTCGGAGGGTCCGTGTGTAATGTCCGACGGTCCGTGTGTGCGCAGAGCGGTGCCTGTTATCAACGGTACCTAGATCTCGTCCTCCGAGAGGGACCCTGTAAGGGAGGAGAGATACTAGAATTTATCTTGAACTCGAGCAAGCCACCCAAGACGTCTCCAGACGACGTAGAGTCGAAGAGAGCTAAAGATGAGGATGAAAAAAACTATGTTACTGCTACTCATACGACAAGAGTGTAAAGTAATGAAATATAGATTGATTGTTTCGATTGTTGGTGTCCATAATCGGTCGTACCCCTTCATATATATAGGGAGAGGTTTGGATCCGTCCTAGATGTTCCCCAACTAAATCCTCGGATTTAGATGGATATAGGGCGAGGTCTGGACCGTCCTACTTCTTAGGTGACTTGATTAGTCTAGTAGGCTGGTTATGAGGTCTATTTATGCCCCCAAACCTCCAAAGAGTAGTTGAGAGGTAACTATCCAGATCTACTCTTGATGGGTGCACCAGACATGTTCCTATAGCCCAATCCGTGGGATGCTGATTGGCGTCTTCCTTCTAAGGTGGCAGTGGACTAGTCTGGTGCACCATCGAACCATGTGCCATGTCAACTAGCCGTTGCGCCGCCCATAGAGACAGAGGTAGCCATTGCCCATTGGACCCTAGCGGTTTGGTACCACCGAACTGGCCGGTGTGCTCGAGTCTTCGTGTCCGTATGCATCTCTCTGGTGGAAAAGTGGTATGTCACACCACCAAATTGGTCCAATGCGCTAGACGTCGAAGCCCTTCTACAGGACTCTCTAGAAAAGTGGTTCGGTATGCCTAGAAAGTTGTGCCTTTTCTTCTTTAAATATTTTCTTTTCTAAATTAATTGTACCTTTTTCAAGAGTGTTACTATGACTTAGATAAATAATTCTAGTGACAATCCAACTAACCTAAATCATGTGTTTTCACTTATTTGAATTCTCGAACTTATTTTTTGCTTATCTGAGTTAATTTTCTACACACACTTAGCAAACATGTTTGTCCATATTGTTGTGTTGGTCGTTAATCACTAAAAACATTTTATAGAAATGGTTGAAGACACATTTTCCTTTCACAAATTAAAGGCCCTAATAGAGATACCACGCCAGTTTTTATCTGATATGCTAGAAAAAAGATGAACGACGGAAATTGTCACAATGAACAGAGACATCTTGGCTTTGATTTGCTAGACTCTAATCATCACTGATAATAGTCATAGGATAAAAAGGATAAAACTACAGAAATTCTCATAATAAACTGAAACATCTATCTTTTCCATGGTCACCGAGAACTGTTATATGGAATGACCCATAATCAGATTCCGACTCTTTAATCAAAGTATGCACATATGGAAGCCCTTGCTAGTTCTAATTTTGATACACTTAGGTGTCATTTGGTTCACATATTTGTAACATAATGGGTAACTGATAACGTTAAATCAAGTTTGTTTTAGTCCAACCGTATTCAGATACCACACTAAAATTTGATACTAGACTATTCAAATTTGTTACCGCAAGTAATCGAGCGTAAACCATTACCATTACCATTACCATTTGTGTTACATTTTTTGAACCAAACAACACCTGACCTCGCGACCATGACCTTCATAGATTATTTTTCGAAATTCCTTACGTATTTTTAAAATTCAAGTTGTTGAAACTAAATGAACGAAAGTTTGCCACGTGATCACCAGACCGTCAACAGCGAACATGGCCGCAACACGTCGGTCGGTGTCGTCGTCAATATCGATATCCACCGGCAATCTCCAAGGATGTGTTTGGTTACAATGACAGGACGGGACGAGATAAGACGATCCCTCAAATAATGTTGTTTGATTCAGGGTTAAAGGTTGGGATAGGACTATCCCAGTGTTGTCCCCAGTTGTCCCACAAAATTGGAGGGACGAGAGAGCACGTCAGCGGACGTCCCTGTCCTGACTATACATGTCCATCCGGACCGGGCCGAATGGGCAACCCGTGGCACGGCACGAAATTGGCCCGTCACGGGCACGACACGGCACGGAGCAAAATGGGCTCGGGCCAGCCCGGCACGCCCGCCGTGTCGTGCTTGGGCTGGTGTAGCAGCCCGCGTGGCGGCACGGGCCCGGCCCGGAAATTTGGTAGGCACGGTACCGGCCCGAGAAAACCCTAGGCGCCCCCAAATCTTTCACTCGCATGGTCCACAAACACGGCGGCCGCCTCACGCCCTCACTCTCCCAGTCTCCCTCGGTCTCTCCTTCTCTTGGCGACTGGCGAGTGGCGACTGTCTAAACCCTAGCCCCAAATCCCCAATCTCGCCGACCGTCGCTGGCCGCCTCATCTCGCTCGCGGCTCGGTCGTCGTCGTGGCCTCGTCGTCGTCGCTGTGGCCTCTTCTCGGCTACTCGGTCGTCGTCGTCGCATCGCCGGTTTCGCCGTTGAGGAACCACCGAACCGGAGCCTCTTCTCTCCCTCCGGTCATCCACGTCGACGCGTTGGTATGGACTAGGTCTTTTCTTCCTTGGCTTCATCCCTTCGCGTCTTCCCATGCTCATAGCTCGGTCGTCGTCGTCCGATCGTCGCATCACCATTTGAGTTGAGCCGTTGAGGAACCGCCGAACCAGAGCCTCTTCTCTCCCTCCTATGTACTGTGGAGTGTGGACTGTGGTTGTGGATCTACCTCTACTGTCTACTCGGCTACTCCCAACCCCAAGCAGCTACCGCTAATGGCTAACCCTAACCCTAAGTCCCTAACCCTAACCGTCGTCGGTGGATCTCCATCTTCCTCTCTTCTCCGGTGCTCTGGCTGTGCAGGTAATCTCCAATCTCCATCTTCCTCTCCTCTCTAATCCACTAATTGTCGCTAATCCTCTCTTGTTTTGTGCTCAGGCCGCCGACCGATTAGGTTGGTGCCGCTCGCCGTTGAGGAACCGGAGCCGCAGAGGAATTGGGGGTCCAGCAGGTGTGCGGCCATGGAAATGGACTTAGATCCAGCCGCCGAGGCCGCGGAGATGAGGCTGCAGGACCACAACGATGCTGAGGATGCTCGACATTTCATCCTCGGCAGCAGCGCAGATGCTGCTGTCAATGTGGACCTTGAGCCAGAGCCTGTTGGTGGTGGTACTGGGACGGGATCGACGAGCCCGACCGATGAGAGCACGGTTGAAGGTGATAGACCAGGGAAGAAGAGGTCTAAAGCTTGGAATGACTTCACAGAGGTAAAAGATTTGGTGAATGGTAGGAGGGTAAGGGTCTCTGCCATATGCATCCACTGTAAGGCTACATTTTCTGCTAAATCCTCTGGTGGCACTGGACATTTGCTACGCCATGTTGATACTTGTGCTGCTAAGAAAGAAAAGGAACGATCTGGTAGAATTCAATCTATGCTTAAATATAATCCTGATGGTTCACTAATGCATTGGGAGTACTCTGATGCTAGGGCACATATTGAATTGTGTCGTTTGATTGCTAGAACAGATTTACCTATTTCCTTTGTTGAATGTGATGCATTTGAAGAATATATTGTGAATGCTCATAATCCTAGATTTGTTAAAACATCTAGACAAACTATTGCTAGAGAGCTAATCAAGCTTTATAATGAACGTATGGACAAATTAATGGAAACTTTGAAAAAGTCTGTGTCATCTATTGCTATTACATCTGATATCTGGTCAGGAAAGACTAAAGAAGATTACATAAGTGTAGTTGCTCATTACGTCAATTCTGATTGGGAGTTAGAAAAAAGGTTGCTAGGTTTAAGACCAATTGAAGTGGCTCATACTGGAAGGAACATTGCTGATAGAATTCTATCTTTTCTTGAGTTATTTTATGATACAACTGTTGCTTTGTCTGGAATTTATTATCCTACTTCAACATTGATGCTTCATCATATACTTAAAATTGCTAGACATCTAAATGCTTTTGAAAATGATGCTTTGCTTAGAGATGCTATTGTTCCTATGAAAACAAAATATTTGAAATATTGGAGGAAGATACCTGTTTTATATTGCTTTGCTTTTGTATTGGATCCTAGAGCAAAAATGAGGGGGTTTAATAAGCTTCTTATGAGGTTGTCTGGACTTAATGGAACTGATTATTCAAGGTATCCTACATACATTCGGTCTAAACTAACTAAGATTTTTCAGATATATGAATTGAAATTTGGTGAAGTGTGCTTGAGTGCACAACAACATAAGAGTGCTGGTACGGCAGGTAAGGCTACAGAGGCATGGGATGACATATATGGGGATGATATCCTTATGCCTTCCCAATCTACTAGAGCTACTCCTACAGCTGTATCATCTACTGCTGCTGCTATATCTGAGTTGTCATCATATCTTGATAGTGATACTGTCACCCAGTTTGACTCTGATTTCATTCTTCTAAACTGGTGGCAGCGACACAAGTTGACATATCCTGTGCTTTCTATACTTGCTAAAGATGTTATAATTGTGCCTGCTTCCACTGTATCATCAGAGTCCACTTTCAGTTTAGCTGGCAGGGTGCTTGAAGACCGACGGCGGCGCCTAACTCCTGATATGGTTGAAGTTTTGTCTTGCATAAAGGACTGGGAGCTTGCTGACTTGCATAGTCAGCACACGGTGGAGAAAGATACCAAAGAACTTGAAGTTGTTTTTGAAGCAATGTACCTAGAAGAAACTGGTGGAGGCAAAGAAAGAAGAGGTGGAGGATCTGGTGGAGCGGGTAGATCTTGAGCAGCTGAATTATTGCTATTACTATACTCTGTTCTTCTGTTGTAACTTGTGATGAACTATTAAACTCTGGACTTAAATTGAACCTATATAGGAGCTGGCTCTACTCTTTTTCTTCCTAGGGTTTTCTCACGAGGTGTGAGTTTTTACCTAGGAAGGTTTTTAATGAGGCAGCATTGCACTAAGGCTCCATTAGTATATTGTTTGCATAAACTTTTGTGAACTGTGATTTTGTTTCTGAGATGTTTTGTGAACTGTGTGAATTGACTGAAATCTGATATAGGAACTGTGTGAAATCTGATATAGGAACTGTGTGAATTGACTGAAATTTGATATATGAACTGTGTGAAATTTGATTCAGCTGTTTATTGTGAAATTACTGTGCTTCGGGTCAGCCCGGCCCTATGGGCTGACCGGGCCAGAGGCACGGCACGACACAACCCGTTTAAGCCACTTTCGTGCCGTGCTTGTGCCAACAGTTTAGCCCGCGGGCCAGCACGGCACGGCACGGAAGTAGGATCGTGCCGTGCCCGGCACGCACAGTAACGTGCTGTGCTTGGCCGTGCCCGTGCCGTGCCGGCCCGACACACACGAATGGACATGTATAGTCCTGACTGTCCCGTAACCAAACGGACCCCAACATACTCGATGTTGTTTAGACCGACCGACTGATCGTGCCACATTGCACTGCGCGTGAAGAGGTCGATACCGATCGTTTAGACCACCATGTCAGCTGATGGTACTGTCCCACGTTGGCATTGGAGCAGCTTACCTATCATACATATCATCTTATTTTTTATTTAAAAATTTACTATAAATAGTGTAGTATACAATATAAAATAGTATCATATGCACAATATGCTTGAGACAGCTTTAATAGGATCAAACTAAGATTCTCGGGCCCGGCATCGGTAGCGACGACACCGGCTATATATAATGCACTCAGTGAGCTTCCTGGTGGCTCTTGCTGCTTCTTCCTTGCTGTTCCATCCGTCCACAGTTCTTGTGGGAACCCAAGATCGATCTTGACGGGGACGTGAGCACGGCACGTCGCGACCTTATTCTTCCGTCTTGGCCCCGTGCACCGGCAAGCGGCAACCAAATGCGCATGCCCCTGTGAAAGCTAATAGTAGCTACATCACACAGCAAGACACTATAGCCAGCTAGCCATGGAGGGCAAGGTGCTGTGCACGTACGCCGGGATCGTGGCCCTACTGCTCTGCTCGTCGGTGAATTTCATACAGAGCCCCTCCGACGTGTTCGGCCCCGTGGCGCTGCTGGAGCCGACAGCATCCGCGGCACGCGACTTCGGCGGCGTGGTCTCGGAGGCGGCCATCGCGGTCATGCAGCCCGGGTCCCCCGCCGACATCGCGCGGCTCCTGGGCGCGCTGTCGTCGACGGGGCCGGGGCCGGGGCCGAAGGCGGCCGTGGCGGCGCGCGGCGCGGGGCACTCGCTCCACGGGCAGGCCCAGGCGCGCGGCGGCATTGTGGTGGAGACGCGCGCCCTGCCGCGCCTCGTGGAGGTGGTGCGACGCGGGGACGGGGACGGCGGCGGCGCGGCGTACGCGGACGTGGGCGGCGGCGCGCTGTGGGTGGAGGTGCTGGAGGAGTGCCTGAGGGCCGGGCTGGCGCCGCGGTCGTGGACGGACTACCTGTACCTGACCGTGGGCGGGACGCTGTCGAACGGCGGCATCAGCGGGCAGGCGTTCAAGCACGGCCCGCAGATCAGCAACGTGCTGCAGCTGGAGGTGGTCACAGGTACGTTACGCGCGCCGTACACGCATCATGCACTTCCGCACGGCCTCGCTGCTCGCGTGCACCATCTGCCGCGCGCCTAATTGATCTCTCTTTTCCGTGTCTCTCTCTCTCCCTCCCTTTTCTTCGGTGAAAGAAAGAAAGAAAGAAAGAAAAGATACGGGTGATCGGTGGCCTTTGTTCCTTTGCCGGTTGTTTATGTGTTGTTTGTCCCGTCGGTTGCAGGCACAGGGGAGGTGGTGACATGCTCGCCCACCCAGAGCCCGGAGCTTTTCTTCGCCGTACTTGGTGGGCTTGGCCAGTTCGGTATCATAACCCGCGCAAGGATTCCGCTGCAAGTTGCTCCGCCCAAGGTACACAGACACAATTGCGCACGCCCTCGATCTGCTTCCTCTCTAGCTGGTAGCAGAAATAGAAAGAAATCAGGAAAGCTGGTAACTAAAAGCAGCTTTGGCCGATAATTTTCTATGATTATTAGGTGAGATGGGTGAGGGCCTTCTACGACAGCTTCGAGACGTTCACCAAGGACCAGGAGCTGCTGGTCTCAATGCCAGAGCTGGTGGACTACGTGGAGGGGTTCATGGTCCTGAACGAGCAGTCCCTCCGCAGCTCCTCCGTGGCCTTCCCCGCCCAGGTCAACTTCAGACCGGACTTCGGCTCCGACGACGGCACCAACAAGAAGGTCTGCTACTACTACTGCATCGAGTTCGCGGTGCATGACTTCCAACGGCAGGACTCCGCTGCTGACCATGTCAGTCTCTACTAGCTCATCGTCTCTACCACTCTATCAGGAGCGCGTGACAGTATCCCCGTCACGTTAGCATCGTCAACAGTAGCCTCGAGAAGGAAAGCACTCACTGAACGACCGGCCGGGCTTGTGGCCTGCCTCCGAATTTTGCTCTGTGCAGGTTGTGGACCTGGTGTCGGGGAAGCTGAGCTATCTGAGGCCCCACGCGTACAGCGTGGAGGTGGCCTACTGGGATTTCCTCAACAGGGTGCGGATGGAGGAGGAGAGCCTCAGGAGGCGGGGCCTCTGGGACGTGCCGCACCCCTGGCTCAACCTCTTCGTGCCCAGGCATGGCGTCGCGCGGTTCATGGACCTGCTCATGGCCACCATCGCGCAGGGGGACTTCGAGGGGCCCGTCCTCGTCTACCCCCTCCTCACTCACAGGTACGGTGCGACCCACGTCCACTCATATTTTTTTTTTATTTTATACGTATGAAAGACGGCATGCTTGGTCCATTGGTTGCATGGATGCATGAACTATAGTGGCTTAGGATGGATTAGCCAGTCATAAAAGATGTTCATCATACTGTACTATATATTAGTAAGAGTATATATTTATTCATAAAAGTAGTTCTTCAAACTGTAAAAAGGGTTCAGTGGTTTATTTATTTTTTGAAAAAAAAAAGAAGTGATGGCCACGGCCCTCGTGGTCGTGGGTGGGTAGATAAAGGAGTCCGTCCCTTTCACACCACACTGGTATTAATCTGCATGATTTTCCTGCGCAAAAAAAAAACGTTTGGATGGTGTGGCCGGCGTGATCGCCTTGTCATCACCCGCAGGGAATCTCAAAGCATTCCAAAAACATGAGACAAAAGCTCGTGCCTCCTTTTTTTTCTTTCATCTGCGTGATCTATGAACACGGCCAGGCAGATTGCACATCGTCAGGTGCAGCCTAGCTCGAGGTACCTGGCCCGTTGTTTTTCCTCCCAGAAATGGGTTGCCAAACACCAAGCGCAACATGTTGGTCCAATTGTGACAATGCTATGGCATATCGCCGGCTCTCCCTCTCAGTCGTCGTCACAGGGGCGTCGTAGCGGTGGTCACCTCATAGGCCGTGTCCTTTCCCAGCAGGACTGCACCTTTGCGTCGCTTGTCAACGATCACACTCACACGTCTTTATGCACAGTGAAAACTAGACATTTTATTTTTTTCACTTTCAGAAAAGAAAAGAAACTATACGTAGCCATTTCTTCTCGCAAACTTTGCACTGCAGTGTACGCTGCTGCTATAGTAGTGCACAATTAGGATCGGTAATGCATCACGATTCTAATGTTTCTTTACAATTTTGTTTGAGACATTAATAAATTTTAGTCCAAAAATAAATAGAAAATAAACTCGATTCTAGTCTAATCCGATTTTTTATATTGTAAAATTTAGAGACTATTATTGATCCGATGCACAAGCCAAGCCCAGCCGTGATGGCCTTGCATATTTTCTGAAAGGCGTCGTCTCTCCATAGCTACCCTACCTTAGGAATATCGTGAATCTCTGTGTAGTCGCCTGGGCGCCTGGCCTTTTGCAAGTTGCAGCGCTTGCTTGCACGTGACGGTATAAATGGTCATATAAAATACTATTTGTAATGTAGATTACACTGTTTGCGAAGTGAAATTTGAAACAACTGGTAATAGAGTGTGATAGTGATTCTTGTGAAGATAAGCTACTGAGCTATGTGCAGTCGCCTGGCCTTGCTACCACTAGCCATGGCACGGCTGCAGCAAGTCGCGAGGGCAATCAGTGCAGTGCAGTCTCCTCAAATGGCAGTGCCAGTATGGTGGCAGTGGCACTGGCACCCTAGCGTGTCCACACCCTTCCTGGCTGGCTGACTCGTCACTTTGATAGGAGAAAGTACCGTGGCAACATGATGGTGATTATTCCCCGTGTGCAGTCGCCTGGTCGGTTGCAAATCGCTTGACACTGACTTTTGAAATGTGCGTAACCGTGTCGTGTAATTCTATATCTTATCAAAAAAAAATCATGCAAAAGGTATGTTAAAAAATTTTACCACGAGAAAGTAGTGTGGCAACATGATGTTGATTACTCACTCCATCTTAGAAAAGCTGTGATTTTAGTTTTCTGCCGGATCAATCAATCTGTCTCAACTCTAACACAATATATATGTACTGAAATTCGAATTTTTTACTAAATAATATAATTACATTTATCATGATTTTTTTAATAGTGTAACTGTTTAGAGTCATAGAAATTAATTATATTTTCTACAAACTGAGACGAACTTATTAAGAAAGTTTGACCAATCTAAATCTGAAATTCCATTATTTTTTGGGGACTGAGAGGTTGTACTACATGTTTCATGACATTTTTTTTTGTAATGTACAGTGCCAGTTTCCTTCAGTTTTGTTTGCATGTGGGTGTGTTAAGCAACTCTTGAACAAAAGCTGCAGCTCGTGAGGTTCAGAACCCGGGATTAGCAGGCCTGGCCCAGGCGTTCAGGGGTTTTGTCACGTTCGCAGGCTCTGCCGCTATGCTGGCAGGCAGCAGCACAGGATGCTTGCACAGCCTACCTTTTCTAGTGGTCAAATTGCCTTTGAGCCTTTCCCAGACAGCGAATCTACATCCTGCCACACCACATGGCAGGGCCTACGCCCTACACCCTGACCCTGTCACGGCCTCCTCCTCCTCCTCCATGCCATTTTAGGAAGGCGTCGCAGGGCACGCACCGGCACCACCACCGCCCGAAAGCCTATAGTCGGGCATACACTGTCGGATCATGGCATCCTTTATAATAACTCTGGTTCTCGTCATACGCCAGCTCGTGCTGCTACCGCACCCGTCATCCTGCTCATCCACGCTTGGTGCGCTGCAATATTTTCAGGTGGGACGGCAACATGTCGGCGGTGGTTCCGGCGGCGCCAGACGGTGTGATGTACGTCTTCAGCGTGCTACGGTCGACGGACCCGGCGCGGTGCGGCCGCGCCTGCATGGAGAGGATCCTGGAGCAGCACCGCCGTGTCGCCGACGAGGCCTGCCGGCGCCTCGGCGCCAAGCAGTACCTGGCCAGGCAGCCGTCGCTGGCGCACTGGCGCGACCACTTCGGGGCCAGCTGGGACCGCTTCGTGGCCAGGAAGGCCCGCTTCGACCCCATGAACGTGCTCGGGCCGGGCCAGGGAATTTTCCCCTGGACGGACTCCTCCTCGAGCCCGATGTGACGGCGGCTGTCGTGGGCTTTGGTCCACCCACGTACGGAGGAAGTAGCTAGGCTGATGAGGAGCTGAAGCCGATGATGCTAGTTTTGATGAGATTGTTTATTATTGTTCATGTGGAATTCCTATTTAGGTTCCTAGGTACTAGTACTATGTTGGCAAGTGGCTCAAGGTAAAATGTTCATTCTTTTTTTTCCCTACTTCTTATGTGCTGTGTTTAGCTGATTAGTGGCCTCCTAAAATTAGTTGTTTGCCGAGATGGGCAAATAATTCATCCTCTCGTGTTGTTCCGTTTCGATCATTGAAATGTCTATCGTTTCTCTGCCTAGGTTCTTTTTGTATTTGATCTATTATCATATTCTTGTCTTCTCATATTATTTATTTTAAGCTCAAGATTTCGCAGTTTATTTTATAAATGATCATACAGTGTTTGCCTTGTTACATTATTTATACTCACAAAACGTAAAAATCTAGGGCCATGTGCCGTCACCCCCGTCACACTTGGCACTGGACAGCCCTGGCCGTGAAGATAATAAGTGTGAGATTAATTTTAAGCGGCTCTTTATATCATTCATAATTGTTAGAAATAGATATCTTACGGCAGAGCACTCTCCAACATCTTTTTTAAATTGGCTATCCAAGAATATCGTCATCTATTTCAAAATTCTCGCTAGCCACGGATAGAAAGTTAAAATAATTCTTTAGAGTGTGTATAAGATATATAAATGTCGGAGGATGAAAAAAATTTAAAACTATTTAGAGGGTGAGTTTATAAAAAACTCTAACTACAAAATGATAATGATAGAACCAAAGGTTAAAAACAACAAGTCTTTGGAAGAAATAAAATGGCTATCTGTGTCCGTTCTCATGAGACACGCTAAAAAATCTATAAAATTTTCATAGAGGTAAAAAAGATCTGGCAACCAACCAATTCTATATACATTAATCACCATTTCTCATAATAACATCTAATTTTTAAAAAAAATATCCCCTTGTTAAGAATAACCTAACATAAGCCCATAAACATGTATCTAAATTACCCACCTCACTTAATATAATCATAATCTAAAGTGACGCACAAAATTTACATTTTAATTGCCTAACTATGATTATAATATATAATCTAAGCAACACATTAAGTTTACATCTAAATTGCAAGCTCTTATATTTTTCAAAATTAAATAAAATATACAAATCAACAAAATTTTGTTATGAAAAATGTAAATTACCATAAATTATATTTATGCATGGTTCTAAGTTGCCCACTTCTATCGCTGATGGCCTATAAAAACATGTGTTTTGCATGTTCAACATTCCTAAAAAGTGCCCCTTGAAAGGCTCATATGAATTCATCTGCAATTATATTGATATCCATCACAAAAAATTGTAACTACTTTATATAAATCTATTTCTATAAAATTATGAGGACATTTTACAATTAATAATATAATTATAAACACACTGTTTTTTTAAATACTGCTACACATTACTTCTAGTTAAAAGTTACACGGGAACGCTGCGCGCAGAGCGTTTCACGCGACTCCATCCTTTTAGGCAGCGACGCGTGCGTGCGGTACAGTGGGCCCGTTTGGCTGTTGGTCGGCGTAGGTGTGGGCCCGCAGTGGGACGACAGCACGACGCGCCCGTCTCCTCGCGTGGGTGTGGGCCCGCAGTGGGACGACAGCACGACGCGTCCGTCTCCTCTCAGGTCGTCCCGTCTCCTTGCGTGGGTGTGGGGCAACAGCACGACGCGACGGGCGGCGCGGGCGGCTGGATCTGCGACGGACGGCGCGGGCGCCCGTCTCCTCTCAGCTCGCGACGGAGCCACGACAGCCAGCGACAGCGCGTGACGGCGCGTGGGTTGCGCCCGCCCGGCGCTTCGCGTGGAGCTCGATTGCGACACAGCCCCAGACCGCGATGCAGATCTCGGCTGCGACGCGGCTGCCAACGGCAGCGCGCCGGTGTCCGCGCGCGAGGACGGTCGTCGGCTGTCGGGCGTGCGTGGTGCCGTGATCTGCGACGAACGGCGCGGGCGATCGGGTCTGTGAGACTGCGACGGAGTGACGCCGGCCAAGGACGGCGCGTGGGTTGCGGCCGGCGCTTCGCCGTTAGCCAGGTCAGTGCTCTCCTCTTCTGTGGACCTCGAAGTACGCAGCCGTGCTCCGCGGTGCCTATGCCCATAGGGTTAGGTGAGGGTTAGTCACCGGATTCTAAAATCCCACAAATCCGCGCCCTGCCTTGCCTCGATGCGTGCTCCGCATCCGTCCCGTCGCCACTGCTTTTGCAACAGCGTCGGCTCGCTGTGCTTCTGTCCTTCGCCATAGCGCCCATGTCGCTGCTTTTTATTTTACTACATATATGGAGCACCTTCACTCGTCTCTTCCTCTTTCCCTCCGCCTGGTACTCGGCGCAAGCGCCTTTCTCCTCCTCGACTCCGTCGTCGTGGTCCGTTCCTTTCTTCGGATCCTAATTTCTCTTGTGTCGATTCCTGCTCATCTCTTCGTTGGATCCGTGTGCATTGGCTCATAGTGTCTGTTGTTCTTGTAGGTCTGCTACGTAGCAGAAGGGCAGGCACGCGCAGATCCTCTGGCTGTCCTGTCGGTCTCTTCTGCAGCTGTTCCAGGTGAGCCAGTCCTTCCACCATTCCTCTCTTTGTTATCTTGATTTGGTGTCGTGATTCATTTGGTCCTACACGTTTTAGCCCTACTTTCTATTCTGTTTGCATGCATAGATGGTTGTTTCCCATTTCACTGAGAAGTCTATCTACATTAGAAAAGGCAAATGCCAGATGTCAGCGACAACATAAAAAGAATACTAACATTGGAAAGTGGTTTCCAAGGTTGAGCTGTTCTTTTAAATTTTGGACAAATGAAATGCTGCAAAATAGGTAGTGTTCAAAACGTGACCTCATTACACAAACAAATAAATCCCATCCACTGGTCCATTGTTATCACCTTGTAGTCATTTTGGTACTGAAACACATTTCAAATATAGCATGTCAATTAAGCACCGAGCCTCAATGAAGAAAGCATGAACAAAACCACGGAAGAAAAGTATAATCCAATACCATGAGGTAATTATTAAGCTTGTCAACCTGAGGGTGGAACTGCAAGCCTAATACTAGATTCAGCAACTCACAAGCAGCTGGTATTTCTATACATTTCTACTTCCTCTGAGGAAAGATAATCATTGTGAAAAATCACAGAAATAGCAGTCATCTTAATCACTTTGCTTTGGAGCGTTATAATTTACAATAGAAACCAACCATACCTGTGAGGCAATAACGAAAGCAGCTGGTATTTCTATACATTTGTACTTACTTTGAGGAAAGATAATCATTGTGAAAAATCACAGAAATAGCAGTCATCTTGATCACTTTGCTTTGGAGCGTTATAATTTACAATAGAAACCAACCATACCTGTGAGGCAATAACGAAATGCATATATGTAGAAATCCTGGAAATTGGATGGCCTTGAAACCTGGATTTATAAACATATGAAAGTGGTCAGCAAGGTTACACTTCAACAAAGAAATATCAACAATTAATGGTAGCTCATTGTCTATTACAGTCACAAGGTGACAATATATCATGATATATCTGTTAGATGGAAGTTCTTCACTCCATAAATTAAATCTCTGATATGCATGGCTCACTTGAACATAAGATAATATTTGGGGAGACAGAATCACCTCTTGGACCAGTTCTGGAAATGCTTTCTTCAGTTTACTAATACTGTCAGCTCGAAGAGCTTTCAGGCCAGTTCTCCATTCATCCTGATAACATAAAAACATGTATTAGTCAACACTTGAAAGCATAGAACAATTTTTTAGTATTAGAACTAAAGCAGGTCCTTCATTGAACACTTGAATAGCAATATGTAATGCATACCAAGGTAAAACAACCTTGCTTATCACAGCATGTGCCTCTTCTGTGGATCTCGTCATACGATTTACTTTAGTATACCCCTTCGGTCGAAAAAGATTATTTCTATAGCCTTGGCTGAACTCATGTTTGACAAGTAATAAGTCATTTGATTAATCACGTAATAAATTTTAATAGTAAACTTGTTTATAAAACTTATTGAAGAAAACGGGTGACGCCTAAGAGGGGGGATGAATTAGGACTTCTAAAACTTTCGCTAAACTAGGCCACAAATTAATCCCTAGAGCAAAACCTATGCAAATAATCAAACTAGAATGTGCAACCTAGGTTTTGTCTAAGTGTTGCTATCTCTACCGCAAGGGCTAAGTTTCAATCTACACTAGATAAGTATGAATACAAGATTGAAACTTAAATGCTTAATATAAATGCGGAATATAAAGAGCAAGGTAGAGATGCAAACTCTCGTGGATGACGCCGGTATTTTTACCGAGGTATCCGGAACCGCGCAAGGTCCCGACTAATCCTCGTTGGTGCCCCTACGCAAAGGGAAGCCCACGCGAGGGCCAAGCACCTCGGTCGAGTAACTCCGTAGAGAGCCGCGGGCCTTCTCCACGCGCAAGTGGTGCTCCGCTTCCGGCTCCTCTCGGACACTCCCCGCCGTCTCCACTATCGAGCTTCCGGCCGAAACGCCGTGGGCCTCGTTCCCTCCGGTACACGGTGGCGGCCGTGACACAAACGCGGTTGTCACGGTCTCGCAAGACTCTCGCCCCACTCGGTACAATTACAACGGCTCACGCAAGAGCCGAGGGGATGTGAGGTTTATCTAAACTCACTCAACAATCTAGGATTCACCTAGAGCAAGCGCTAGAGCGGTCTAACTAGCCTAAGCACTTCGCAAAGCACCTACACTAATCACCGAGTGATTCTATTAAGCACTTGGGTGTTTGAGCTCTTGGAAATATGCAATATGTGTCTTGGTATGTTGCTTGGGCTCACACACTAGAGAATGGCCGGTTGGGGTGGTATTTATAGCCTCCACACCCTCAACTAGCCGTTGGACAGAAAGCAGCAGCTTTCTGTCGTCGGGTGCACCGGACAGTCCGGTGCACCACCGGACACTGAACAGTAGATGTCCGGTGCACGCCACGTCAGTCGACCGTTGGCGCCTGTAGCAGTCGACCGTTGGATCCGACCGTTGCCATCTGCCCATTGGCACACCGGACAGTCCAGTGCACACCGGACAGTCCGGTGCTACAGCCCGAGAGCGCCTGTCTTCGGCCTCTCTGCGCACTCTGTCCGGTGCGCCACAGAGCGCTGGCTGACAGCCCTTTTCTTGGATTTCTTTGCTGATTTCTTCGGGCTTCTTTTGTTCTTGAGTCTTGGACTTCTATGCATCTTTTTATGTCTTCATTTGAGGTGTTGCATCCTCATTGCCTTGGTCCAATCCTCATTGCATCATGTGAACTACAAACACAAACACTAGAGAGCTTATTAGTTCACGGATTGCGTTGTTCATCAAACACCAAAACTCAATTAGCCAAATGGCCCGGGGTCCATTTTCCTTACAATCTCCCCCTTTTTGGTGATTGATGACAACACAACCAAAGTAAGCAAATAATACAAGTATTTGAATGTAAATATGCAATCTACTCGCTAAGATGCATAAATGCCCCCTCAATGTGAAATTATGGACTTAAGCCTCCCCCTAACTCCATAATTCACTTATTTCCTATTTAGGACCAAAACCACTTGAAAGAGCAAAATTTTAATTTGGTGGTGTTTGGTGTTTGATATCATTTTCATTGCTTTGGTCCCTACACCTTCTCCCCCTTTGGCATCAACCACCGAAAAGGAAGACATTAAAAAGCATATAGGAAGCAAATAAGACTTGCCCTCTTTAAAGAATTATCAATTAATATCAATAGAAGCACTAAAAGATTACTCCCCCTAAATGAGTGTTCTCCTTGAGAAAGAATTTTTTCCCCCTTTAGAGACGAAGAGAAAACTCCCCCTGACAGAGATCTTCTACTTAGGAAAAAGCATGTGAAAATTAGAGGTGCAAGACATGATTTGAATAGACTAACTTCCCTTATGCATAGGTAACAGAATATGAGTTCACCACTTATGCATTTTTTTGCAACATGGAAGTATATGATATGAAATATAGTCTAATCAAATATTGGAGAAGACATGTAAATGATACTAGATGTAGTCTCAAAAGATACCGATTGAAATTCAATGGCGAGCTTGAGAGACATGAGAGTTCTTGGAGATTTTGCAGTGGAAGAATGTTGTCTTTCTCCGGGGACCTTATTTTCCTTACAATGAGACTATCACAAGAAATAGACTTGAAAAGGTGTTAGTCTCAAAGTATTAGATTATAGAGTAACCTCCCCCTGGAGGTGTGCATACAAGTTTTGAATACTTGTAGGAGACATGCACCTTGATTTGATATCAAGAGGGGCAAATTATCTATAATCCGAACTTTGGCACATATAAGTTAAAAGATACCAAATGTAGGATATAAACTTTTGACGCATTGGTGTCATTTATTTAGGAGTGATATAAAAGCTATGTGTCGTGCTTAATTAAACATTTTTAAGCCATGTAGGTTTGCTTAAGGATATGAATTAAAAACAAGCAATCCTACCATATGATTTACCTAGTATGCATATGCTTAAACAAAAGTAAATACCAAATGTAATACTAGGCATGAAGGATAAACTAGATACGCATATCTAAAAACAGGAAATACAATAAATCTAGTTACCTTAGTCATGGGTGGGAAATTTGGGTCCAATGTTTGCACTAACCCACTTGGCAAATAAACTTGATCCAATGTGATGTATCCCATGATATACATCCCAACTTTGCCAAGTCTCCAAATTTCCCGATGACCTTCGGTCCACTCACTTCCCTTTCGGGATCCAAACCTTCTTGGTGCTTTTCATGGTTGAAATTATTTCCTTTGGCACCTAGATGCGTTTGGTCCCTTTTCCTTTGTTGCCTTGCTTGTTGGCCTTGATTGCTATCACCTTTCCATTCTTTTTCTTCTTGATCAAATATGGTGTAGCATCCTTTTTGTTCACCTTTTTGATGTAGGTGTTGGAGATTTTGCTTGTTGGCTTTTGCTTGAGCTTTTGCCTTTGTTTATCCCCGGTCATCGCCTTGCATTGGAAAGACTTGTGGCCTTCCTTGTGGCACAACCTACAAATCACAGTTTCTCCCTCCAGAGGCTTGTTCACTCCCGCAGTGGTGTTATCCTGTGGAGGTCGGATTTGTTTGGCTTTGCCTTTCTTGTCATACAAAGCCTTGCCAAGGCGAGCCACTTCTTGCCTTAATTGTTCATTTTCCTTTGCAACCTCATCCGAACATGTTTCTACAACAATATTCTCAACAAGAACTTGGTTGCAGGGGTTAGAATTATCAATTAAATCAAAGCAAGAAGTAGAAGCATCTTTCTTAATAATTTCAGGTATTTTAACTAAAGATGCTGGTGGGGTGCTACCAATGTTTTCTAGCTTAGTAGTTAGCTCATTATTGTGTATGCTAAGAATTTCCATTTTCTCTAGCAAATTTTCAATAGCTTCTTGGGAGCTAGCTAACTTAGCCTTAAGTTTTTCATTCTTTTTAATAAGACCATCATCGGTAGCAGTGGATGGAACACTAGCTTCTAATAGCTCAATTTTAGTTGATAGCTCACTATTTAAGTTTGCAAAAGTTTCAAATTTTTCTAGCAAACCTTTGTAATCATTTTGGGAGCTAATCAACTTATTTTTCAAAGTTTTAAGTTGAGCTTTTTGCTTAGTGCAGACATCCTGAAAAAAATCTACGGCTTCCGCAAGCTCATCTACAGAGGGCTTTCCCTCACCTTCATCATCACTACTACTTTCATCACTAGAGGATGGAATGCTTTTGTTACCTCTTGCCATAAGGCATTTGTGTGATGACCATGATGAGCGTGATGAGGACCGGTGGCTGCGCGTCCTTGGAGGTTCATCTTCACTTGAAGAATCATCCCAAGTTCTAACACTTGTTAGCGCCTTGCCTTTGCTCCTCTCCTTTTTGGGTTTGGCCATATTTGGACAGTTGTCCCTGAAGTGGCCCTTCTCCCCACATGCGAAGCATCCTCTCTTCCTTTGCTTTTTCCTGTCAATGTTAAAGAGAAGATCCTCGACCTGCAGGGGCACACCCATTAGATTAATCTTGCGGATCATCCTCATTACCTTTCCGACGCGTCAGATTGTTTCTTCGTCCTTGGAGGATGATGTGCATGGTTGATTATCTTCATCATCACTTTCTTCTTCTTCCTCTTCTTCGCTTGAGGAGCTTGGAGTGGGAGCTTTCTTTTTGCCCTTCCTTTCATCACATGCAAAAGCATATGGTTTTGAGAAAGTTGGCTCCTCTCCCCGACTCATTTTTCGCAACATCTCAAAAGCCGCGATTTTCCCAATCACAATGGTCGGGGTCATGTTGCTCAAGTCCTCCATGTTGTGAAGGATGGTGATGATGCTCCCATATCTTTGTTGTGGTAGCAGGGAGATAATCTTCCTCACAATGTCCGCATCACCTAGCTTATTAATGCCAATAGAATTGAGCTCATTGATAATTAGATTCAAACGAGAATACATATCTCTAACAAGCTCATCATCTTTCATAGCAAAAGAATTATACTCATTTAAGACTAGGCAATGTTTTTTCTCACGGACATTGGATGTGCCGTCATGGAGCTCATGCAATTTTAGCCAAATCTCATTAGCAGTTTTCAAAATAAATACTTGATTAAAAATATCCATGCTAAGAGATTCATACAAGCAATTTTTGGCTCGAGCATTTAAATGAATCTCTTTTTCTTCACTCGCGGTGGGTTTCTCGGGATTCTTGAGGGGTTTCATCCCGTCACGAGTGACTCTCCAAACACCTAGATCAACAACCTCTAGGTAACAAGCCATTCTAGCACTATAATAGGGAAAGTTAGTGCCGTCGAAATGTGGTGGCCTATGGGTATCCATCCCTTCCTCTAAAAAGCGTCGGCTCTTTTAGCGGTGAAGCTAAAACGTTTCAAATGAGCCAAACCGGCTTTGATACCAATTGAAGAAAATGGGTGACGCCTAAGAGGGGGGTGAATTAGGACTTCTAAAACTTTCGCTAAACTAGGCCACAAATTAATCCCTAGAGCAAAACCTATGCAAATAATCAAACTAGAATGTGCAACCTAGGTTTTGTCTAAGTGTTGCTATCTCTACCGCAAGGGCTAAGTTTCAATCTACACTAGATAAGTATGAATACAAGATTGAAACTTAAATGCTTAATATAAATGCGGAATATAAAGAGCAAGGTAGAGATGCAAACTCTCGTGGATGACGCCGGTATTTTTACCGAGGTATCCGGAACCGCGCAAGGTCCCGACTAATCCTCGTTGGTGCCCCTACGCAAAGGGAAGCCCACGCGAGGGCCAAGCACCTCGGTCGAGTAACTCCGTAGAGAGCCGCGGGCCTTCTCCACGCGCAAGTGGTGCTCCGCTTCCGGCTCCTCTCGGACGCTCCCCGCCGTCTCCACTATCGAGCTTCCGGCCGAAACGCCGCGGGCCTCGTTCCCTCCGGTACACGGTGGCGGCCGTGACACAAACGCGGTTGTCACGGTCTCGCAAGACTCTCGCCCCACTCGGTACAATTACAACGGCTCGCGCAAGAGCCGAGGGGATGTGAGGTTTATCTAAACTCACTCAACAATCTAGGATTCACCTAGAGCAAGCGCTAGAGCGGTCTAACTAGCCTAAGCACTTCGCAAAGCACCTACACTAATCACCGAGTGATTCTATTAAGCACTTGGGTGTTTGAGCTCTTGGAAATATGCAATATGTGTCTTGGTATGTTGCTTGGGCTCACACACTAGAGAATGGCCGATTGGGGTGGTATTTATACCCTCCACACCCTCAACTAGCCGTTGGACAGAAAGCAGCAGCTTTCTGTCGTCGGGTGCATCGGACAGTCCGGTGCACCACCGGACACTGAACAGTAGATGTCCGGTGCACGCCACGTCAGTCGATCGTTGGCACCTGTAGCAGTCGACCGTTGGATCCGACCGTTGCCATCTGCCCGTTGGCACACCGGACAGTCCGGTGCACACCGGACAGTCCGGTGCTACAGCCCGAGAGCGCCTGTCTTCGGCCTCTCTGCGCACTCTGTCCGGTATTGCACCGGACAGTCCGGTGCACACCGGACAGCAGTGTCCGGTGCGCCACAGAGCGCTGGCTGACAGCCCTTTTCTTGGATTTCTTTGCTGATTTCTTCGGGCTTCTTTTGTTCTTGAGTCTTGGACTTCTATGCATCTTTTTATGTCTTCATTTGAGGTGTTGCATCCTCATTGCCTTGGTCCAATCCTCATTGCATCATGTGAACTACAAACACAAACACTAGAGAGCTTATTAGTTCACGGATTGTGTTGTTCATCAAACACCAAAACTCAATTAGCCAAATGGCCCGGGGTCCATTTTCCTTACACTTATGATTGATTGACAACTGAAAAAACAAGATTATCTTTCTTTTTTAGACAGTGGAAGCAACTATTACACAAGCCAAGTTTAACAGTACAGTACACGTGAATACTTCGCCCTCAAGTCCTCAACCCACACAGCCAACAAATACGTGTAGTACTCATCAGATCTATACAACGATAAACACTCACCTGAAAAAGGACAGAAGGTAAGCACAGATACCCTGCTCAACAAACAGTTGGTGCAGTCTATCTCTTCAACACTGTTGTGCATGTAGTAACCCACACAAACTGCAACCAATGCTATTACCGGGATCAATAGCCTCAGCGCAGGCCACAACGTGGAACCCTTGCTACCATCGGCAGTGAAGAATCTCCTAACCATTTCCGACAATGGCCATAAGAGCCCACGCTTCTTGTTTACTGTCTGACTCATTTGGCCCTTAAACCAGCAACAACACCAAATTTACAGTTAGACCAATGGCCATCAAGGTATCACACAAGGCAAGGTGGGGCGAGGGTCAGAGGGAACTTACATTATCTTCCGTGTCTTCAAGCTTGCTCAACTTGGAAATCATGTTGCCATATAATTTGGCATCCCTCGCGCAACTGCAAGCTTAATACTAGATTCAGCAACTCACAGGCAGCTGGTATTTCTATACATTTCTTCTTATCCTATGAGGAAAGATAATCATTGTGAAAAATCACAAAAATAGCAGTCATCTTGATCACTTCGCTTTGGAGCGTTATAATTTACAATAGAAACCAACCATACCTGTGAGGCAATAATGAAATGCATATATGTAGAAATCCTGGAAATTGGATGGCCTTGTAACCTGGATTTATAAACAGATGAAAGTGGTCAGCAACGAATAGCAATATGTAATGCATACCAAGGTAAAACAACCTTGCTTATCACAACATGTGCCTCTTCTGTGGATCTCGTCATACGGTTTACTTTAGTATACCCCTTCAGTCGAAAAAGATTATTTCTATAGCCTTGGATGAACTCATGTTTGACAAGTAATAAGTAATTTGATTGATCACGTAATAAATTTTAATAGTAAACTTGTTTATAAAACTTATGATTGATTGACAACTGAAAAAAACAAGATTATCTTTCTTTTTTAGACAGTGGAAGCAACTATTAGACAAGCCAAGTTTAACAGTACAATACACGTGAATACTTCGCCCTCAAGTCCTCAACCCACACAGCCAACAAATACGTGTAGTACTCATCAGATCTATACAACGATAAACACTCACCTGAAAAAGGACAGAAGGTAAGCACAGATACCCTGCTCAACTAACAGTTGGTGCAGTCTATCTCTTCAACACTGTTGTGCATGTAGTAACCCACACAAACTGCAACCAATGCTATTACCGGGATCAATAGCCTCAGCGCAGGCCACAGCGTGGAACCCTTGCTACCATCGGCACTGAAGAATCTCCTAACCATTTCCGACAGTGGCCATAAGAGCCCACGCTTCTTGTTTACTGTCTGACTCATTTGGCCCTTAAACCAGCAACAACGCCAAATTTACAGTTAGACCAATGGCCATCAAGGTATCACACAAGGCAAGGTGGGGCGAGGGTCAGAGGGAACTTACATTATCTTCCGTGTCTTCAAGCTTGCTCAACTTGGAAATCATGTTGCCATATAATTTGGCATCCCTCGCGCAACTGCAAGCTTAATACTAGATTCAGCAACTCACAGGCAGTTGGTATTTCTATACATTTCTTCTTATCCTATGAGGAAAGATAATCATTGTGAAAAATCACAAAAATAGCAGTCATCTTGATCACTTTGCTTTGGAGCGTTATAATTTACAATAGAAACCAGCCATACCTGTGAGGCAATAACGAAATGCATATATGTAGAAATCCTGGAAATTGGATGGCCTTGTAACCTGGATTTATAAATAGATGAAAGTGGTCAGCAACGTTACACTTCAACAAAAAAATATCAACAATTAATGGTAGCTCATTGTCCATTACAGTCACAAGGTGGCAATATATCATGATATATCTGTTAGATGGAAGTTCTTCACTCCGTAAATTAAATCTCTGATATGCATGGCTCACTTGAACATAAGATAATGTTTGGGGAGACAGAATCACCTCTTGGACCAGTTCTGGAAATGCTTTCTTCAGTTTACTAATACTGTCAGCTCGAAGAGCTTTCAAGCCAGTTCTCCATTCATCCGGATAACAAAAAACATGTATTAGTCAACACTTGAAAGCATAGAACAATTTTTTAGTATTAGAACTAAAGCAGGTCCTTCATTGAACACTTGAATAGCAGTATGTAATGCATACCAAGGTAAAGCAACCTTGCTTATCACAGCATGTGTCTCTTCTGTGGATCTCGTCATACGTCGCTGTGCTCTGCGGTGCCTTTGCCCATAGCATGTGCCTTTCCTGTGAGGGCCCTGATTTACACCTGCATTAACAAAAGAAATAGGGTCTGCTTCTGATACACCTCCATGTATATTATCTCATTCATGGTATTCTTGGAAAAAGAACAAGGGAATGAAAAGAAAAACAGAGATAAGATATGACACACTCAAATAATTCAAGTAGACTTTTCAGATTGGGTGTGGTCCTGTGGCGCTTCCTTAGCTGTCATTATGTCGCACATCAATTTCTTGGAACTGTACTTTTTTGGGGAGAAACAGAGTTATCTAGGCTATCGCCATGCCTAAGATTAAGTTAGAAAATATGGCTCGACCAACATATTAGAATACAAATTAGCTTATGTGGCTTTACAAATATGGCTTTCTCAACTGGGTCACCAATTGTCGTGAACAAATGATGGCCCATAGACCGAATCCTACACTCCAAAATCTTTGGTAGATCAGATTGACTAACATGCAATACCTAGGAACTCATATTACAAGACATTGGTACGTAATTCTGTTTTCAGAGTCTGTAGACACTTTTGAATCAGCGTGCTTGCAGCTTACTCATCGGTTCTATTGCTGCTCTTGCTGCCTTCTTTCTCGTAGAGACACAACTGCATTACCTTCCCTTCCATACGACCACGACCCTATTAGTTTTGTATCCATGTTTTTGTGTGCACTGCCAATGATGGATGGGGGCACACGTGACAGCATGGCGTGCTGCCGTCAAAGCCCAAGTGGTCAGCGTTCTGCGATTTTGTGAGGTATGTACTGGTATAGCTACCTTCTTTAGGTTTAATATGGCCCCTGGTTAGGCCAGTCTAGCTCTTTCCCTTTCGCCTACACAAACATAGAATCGTTTCGTCTTCGAACAACTACTATCGAGCGCGTTAGCTGGCTTCCCGGCGTTTCACGGGACCTCCTCCTCTTCCCGCCAACTGCCTACTTTCTCGCAGAGATATGCCTGTGGTATCTGCCCTTCCATACGAACCTGTTAGTTTGGCATTCCTGTTGTTGTGTGTGCTGCTGCTAATGGATGGGGGCACATGTGAGAACATGGTGTTTTGCCGTCGAAACCCCATTGCCCAACGTTCTGCAATTTCTCAAATTCTGCACTAATATTAGGTGTTCTTTGAGTTGAATATAGCCTTTGTTTAAGGCAATCCGCCTCTTTCCCTTTCGCATAGATAAGCGAACGTTCGTTATGTCTTTGAAAAGCTGCTATCGAACACATGAACACACTTGAGCAGCCATCCGCTTCGGCGCCGACACACGCGTCGCGTTATGCAATTTCGTTGCGTTCTCAACAGGTTCGTCAAAAGCGGTCAGGTTAGTGACTGTCAAGCTTTTGATGTTGCTTGTATCTACTACAACTCTATGCTCATACTAAGATGCGTGTGCATGCCGTTTGTAGGCGACAAGTCCTTACTCGACTTTCCTACGACGGTTGCCACTGCTAACAGACACCATCGCAAACAGAGAATGTGTCGTACGTCTGCGTCTGCTGAACGAGCATGTGCCAACAATGGTTTTTCCCTACCACATGTCTTCTCCAAAATAATCTTTTGGTTTCATATCTGGTGTGCGTTAAAGAAAGCCTATGAAATTCTGCTCGCCTTCCTGCTTATAGTTAGCACGGATGGAGCCTCACCGCCTCTTGAGCGATCATACATCGAGCTGCTTAAAGGTACTTGTGTACCATCTAGACTATTTTCTCTACATGTTCCTAAAGTAATCCATGCAGCGTTTACACATATTTGCTTGTAGAGACCTACAAAGATCGCTCATACTATGGTGGCCCGTCGGACGAGTGCCCACATTGTGGCGCCGTTTTCTGGTTTCAGGAACGGGTCAAAAGTGTGTCTGCTATTGCACAGCGCAGGCTTGTGTACAACCTTTGTTGCAGAGGAGGCAAGATAATTTTGGAGCCTTACAAATGTCCACCGGCACCCTTATGTGACCTGCTGCGATTCGATGGTGATAGTCGTGCCAGAAGGTTCCTTAGGCAAATTCGCTCATACAATTCCCTTTTCGCATTTACCTCACTAGGCGCCGTCGTTGATAGATCGATAAATAATGGTACTGCACCTTATGTTTTCAAAATCAATGGTGTCGTACACCATCGCATTGGCTCGCTACTACCCAGTAATGGATTGCGACCACAGTTTGCGCAGCTTTACATATATGACACTGAACACGAGGTGCAAAATAGGCTGGGCATGTTTGAGAACGAGCCTGATGTCCATGATCGCCCGGATCCGGAGGTGGCCCGTTTATTACTTAACATGCTAGATGAGCATAACAAGCTGGTCGCGGCATTTCGCTTTGCTAAAGAACGTTTAGATGAAGAAGGTGACCAAAAGGTGACGTTGCGATTGTTAGGCTGTAACACACGTCATGACGCACAATACAACTTACCGGCCAGTGGTGAGCTCGCTGCTGTAATAGTGGGTGATTGCTTACCTTCACAATACAAGTACGATGTCCTCGTGCATGCTAGAGAGGGTGGACTCAAACATGTTTCGTGCTTGCACCCGTCCTACATGGCCCTGCAGTACCCGCTGCTTTTCCCTTACGGTGATCGTGGATATCACCTTGGAATAAAATACACTGACGTAGGACAAGGCGATGCCACATGCCGCAAGTATGTTATGATGCTTGAATTTGTTAGACATCGTTCACACTATAGGCTCAACGAACCGAACCCATTCACTTGTTATGGTAGGTTGAGCAACCAGCTAGCTGTCGATGCGTATTCTACGATCGAGGCATCTCGATTGCAATTCATAGCGGACCACCAAAAAGAATTGCGTTGTGAATCCGTACAGGGGATAACCGACGCCATTGGCAGGGGTCTCACCAGTGCAGATTCAGTTGGTGGAAGAGTGATCGTGCCTGCATCTTTTACGGGCGGCCGAAGGTACCATGTAATGAACTACCAAGACGCGATGGCCATCTGCAGAGTATACGGCCCGCCAGATCTCTTCGTCACCTTCACATGCAATCCTAAATGGAAGGAGATAGTCGATGCGCTTCGCTTCGAGCCTGGTCAGCAGGCATGCGATCGTTCCGATATCGTTGTAAGGGTCTTCCATATGAAGGTCGATGAATTCATAGCAGACATTAGAGAAAATAAAAATTTTGGTCCTATCCGTGCTGGTGAGCTTCAACTTAACTTGACACATTGAGTGGTCCCTTAATATTGCTTTGCATGCTCTCATCTGTAGCCTTTCCTATGCAGTGATTTATACCGTAGAATTCCAAAAAAGGGGCCTACCACACATACACTGTCTTCTATGGTTGCTTGGTGGTCGTTCAGAGACAGAGGCCTGTGCCATTGACGCTTTCATATGTGCTGAGATACCTGACGTTGCCATAGACCCCTTGGGTTATGCTCTCGTTGATGAATTCGTGATACATGGTCCATGCGGTGATTACAACAGGCGATGTCCATGCATGAAAAACGACAGATGCTCTAAAAAATTCCCTAAGACGTACCAAGACGAGACTGTCATTGACGCTTTTGGCTATACCCTTTATGGAAGACGAAACAGCTGCCGGTTCGTAGTAAAAGGTGGAGTAAAATTAGACAATAGAAGCGTAGTACCATACAATATGCAATTGCTCAAAAAATACAATGCCCATATTAATGTCGAGTGGTGCAACAAAACACACATGATCAAGTACTTGTTTAAATATGTTACCAAGGGAAGTGATCGAGCCAAGATATATTTTGAGTTGACTGCGAACACAACTAATGCATCTCCAGGTCCTCAAATAGCCCCGCCAAATGAGATTCGCGAATACATAGATGCTAGATACTTATCAACATGTGAAGCTCTATGGCGAATCTTCGAATTTGACATTCACTTTAGAGTACCTTCTGTGGAACGTCTGGCGGTGCACTTACCTAAAAAGAACGTCGTGCAGTACGAGCCTGGGGCAGACCTACAAGCGTTGCTTTTGAGCCGTGCAGCAAAAAAGACTATGTTAACTGAATGGTTTGAAACAAACATGAAACATAGTGATGCACTTCGCCTGACTTATTGTGATTTCCCCAAAGAGTGGTCGTGGGACGTTTCTGTTAGGTGTTGGCGTAGAAGGAGGTTGTCGTCTGCCAAGATTGGTCGCATGTACTACGTGCACCCAACAGCTGGGGAGCTATACTATCTACGTATGCTCTTGATGTTTGTTTCAGGTGCGACGAGCTTCGTTGATATAAGGACCTTCCAAAATACTGTGTACGCAACATTCAGAGAGGCGTGCGAAGCACGTGGTTTGCTCGAAGGTGACAACGAGTGGAACCTTCTATTTGATGAGGCAATAGTCTCTGCCTCGGCGTTTCAGCTTTGACAAATGTTCGTTACCATTGTCGTTCATTGTCCTGTTTGCAATGTTCGTGCTTTGTTTGACAAATATTGGATCTACTTCACCGATGACATACACCGTGGTCTTAGAGAAGCCCTTGGCAACCCGCACTACACAGCTCCACATGAACAACTCCTTACGTTGCTTTTGAGGAAGCTAGCAGACACATTCGCTAATAGTGGTGCCAACATAGCTGATTATGACCTTCCAATCTTATCGTCCTGTTGTGACGTGGTGTTTTACAACCGGCTGATAAACGACGAACTGAGTCCTGAACCATTGCTGTTGCGTGACCATGCTGCCGCTGCAGTCTCGCAGTTGAATGCTGACCAACGGCTCATTTTTGAAAAGCTGACTGAGTCTGCTCTCTCCTGCTCGCCGGGCGTATTTTTCGTATGTGGACATGGTGGGACGGGTAAAACTTTCTTGTGGAACGCTATACTCATGCATTTGAGGTCCCAACAAAAAATTGTGCTGGCTGTAGCGTCCTCCGGCGTGGCTTCACTACTATTACCTAAAGGCTGTACTGCTCATTCACGTTTTAAAATACCCTTCGATCTAGATGAGGGTGGTGTTTGTGGTGTCAAGAGAGGTACCATGCTGTCTGAACTTATACAGCAGACTTCTCTTGTCATATGGGACGAGGCACCGATGACCCATAGACATTGCTTTGAGGCCCTAGACAGGACTATGTGTGATATTCTTTCGGAACATAGAGCGGAAAATGCGAACATCCCATTTGGTGGCAAACCTATTGTGCTTGGAGGAGACTTTCGCCAGATTTTACCCGTGGTGGGCAAAGGTTCACGATCTGCAATAGTTAACGCATCAATTACCAGCTCACTGTTGTGGCAACACGCTACTGTTTTGAAACTGCGAACAAATATGAGGCTTTCCAACCCGTCTTTACATGGTAAGGAACGTGCGGACTTGGAACAGTTTAGCAAATGGGTCTTAGATTTCGGCGATGGTGCTCTGCCAGCGATGACAAGAGGAGACGAGTCCGAACCTACATGGATTACGATTCCTGAAGATTTGTTGATACATACGGATGGTGATGCTGCTGTGGCACTCATATCTGAGGTCTACCCAGATTTGTTAGAGAAATATATGGACCCTACATACTTAGCTACACGCGCCATTGTATGTCCTAATAACCTTACAACCGATAAAATAAACGACTACATTGTCTCAATGCTCCCTGGACATGGTATCCAATGCCTTAGCTGCGACACGATCTCAAAGGTGTCTGAACGCATACCTGATTTTGACATGCTATATACTACTGAATTCCTAAACTCTATTAATGCAGCGAATTTCCCTTGCCACAAACTCGTGCTAAAAAGAGGCGTCACAGTCATGCTGTTACAAGGATGCTTGTAACTGAGGTCGGACATCGTGTTCTTAAATGCATAGTACTAACGCCCTCCGGAGTCGACGAAGAGGTTTTCATACCGAGGATTGCGCTTAACACTACCGATGTCAAATGGCCCTTCACATTGCAAAGAAGACAACTTCCGATACGAATATGCTATGCCATGACGATTAATAAGAGCCAGGGCCAGACCCTCTCAAAGGTTGGCCTCTACCTTGACAGGCCTGTGTTTACGCATGGCCAGCTTTACGTCGCTGTTTCAAGGGTTACATCTAGAAGTGGTCTTAGAATTTTGATTGAAAATCCTGATGGTTCCTGCGGATCATAGACTCGAAACGTTGTTTACCAAGAAGTGTTGCAGGCCGTAGATGCGCCCCCCTGCAGACTTCTTAGTGCATAATCGACTCAAACCTGTACATAACCAATGTGTAAAATAAAAATGTGTATACCGGCAACGCGTTTAGTTATCGTACCTATTCTGTTCTATGACTGCTTCCCCACCAAAGAATTTTTGGTCTCCTATATCGTTCGTCTAGCGGCCTACCGGCAAGCGAGCACTATACGTCGCAAGTTTACAAAGGGAAACCACTATGTCTGCGTGCTCCAATTGATCTTGTCATACAACATCCGTGGTAGATGCCTACTCAATGATGTTGACCTAACTTTACTGGGCATGTTTCTCCTATCCTAAATATTTTTTTGTAAGCATGCTGCCCTTGTCAGCATCGAGTGTAGTGTTTATTGGTTGCTTATTTCGCTGGAAATGACTGACCTCTGCTTCATTACTGCAGATGGGGGACATACTCATTCCTAGCCTTATGGTTGGAGACTGTTCTCGCACCTTGTGTTTGCGTGTCTCTAGGCTTTGGGAATTCCTTGATCCTCAGGATGACAGTAGGCTCCTGCATACTGATCTTGTTTTGCTTGATGAAGAGGTAGATCCATCTTTATACCGGTCTAATACTTGTGCATGCATAGTAACCACCAGCTCAACCAACATGCTATACAATGTCCTAGCAGTTCTTCTATACAATGCTCTATGCAATTCTTGTGTGTTGCTTAAAATGGTACCTCCTTTTGTTAGGGAAACAGCATACATGCCCAGATCTATCCTTCGTTGTGCCAACAGTTCAGTGCGCTGCTCGATGAGGGAGGGATATACAACTTGAAGTATTTCTTAGTCAGGAAAGCTAACAGATTCTACAAACCAGTAGAAAACTGCAACATGATCAGCTTTACAAAGTGGACTACGGTTGAGGTTGTCCTCCAGATCCCCCCTGCTTTTCCGGTTTGCACATATAACCTCACTCCCATAGACCAGCTCCAACCGCGCGTGGACTACAAGGAATATTTCACTGGTAACCTTCTACGCATAGTGGTTTACATGTTATAGGTAACATGAATACAGTACTAATGGCCTTGCCATCTCTATGGTAGATGTGCTCGGTGTTGTCAGCGTGATCTCCCAGGTTTCATCAGTACGCACAAGGGGACGACAGGCTGAGGTTATGAAGAGAACAGTCACTATAAGCAATGCAAGGTACCATGTGCATTCCTATCATACTACACATTCCTTTTGGGTGCCACATACGTATATGTAGTCTGATTTTGTTTGCATCAACATAGCAAGGAACCCGTGAACAGCCTCAACCTAGACCACAGATTACCACTTCTCGTTCTCCACGCTAGCAAAGTTGTCCATACGCTCAAGTGAATAGATGAAGGGTAAATGCACCAAGACAGTAAGAACGCCATTACATCACGTTGGGGGTCAATTTGCGTCCAAAAACTCAGGAGACACTATGTCCACAGATCATGCAGGGAATATGCTACAAACAAGTTGCCCATAGCGGGAAATAAAAAATGTCATCTTCCTTGCAGAGGAAAACTGGTTCTAAACTACCTATATGTCTTCAGTTGACCATACTTCATTGCAATGTACCTTAGAAGAGATCATTTTTCCTGCTCAGCCAATCCTCCATGTCTAATATTATCCATTGCCCGGACAAAGTTTCCTTTACTACATGGGCATACCATGCACACTGTGCTCATATAGAAGATTACTAAACAGCTTCAGCTACCATCGACCATCTAAACAAGCAGCTATTTTGAAGCTCTAGATGCACAGTTTACGACTTTTGTTTCTTTGCTATGTCCACACCTAACGCGATACAATGACCAATTTATTTGTAAACTCGCTGTTCTTCACTCCGACAGGGATACCGGTCCAACCGTTGATGTTGTGCTTTGGGGCAAGCGGGCCACATCTTTCCCAGCTGAACAGGTCCACAGGGACAGTGGATCCTCACCACAGATCATAATATTTGTTGGCACTCTCGTGAGGAGCTACGCTGGTAGGTCTACTACATCCCTTTGGTTGCACTGCTAATACACATGAGCATCTGAAAGGTTCCATTGTATTTTAGATAATGTGTCTTTGTCGGGAGGATCGTCATGCAAGTGGTACATAAACGAACCGGTCCCGGAAGTAAACGCTCTCAGAGCTAGGTAACTTACTCATTCTGGGTTTTCAGACATACAATTTTCATTCATCTTTCTCACCAAATATGATTACTATCATTCGTAAACTGGTGTGGGTAAACAGTGCTGAAACCAACCACCACCCTGTCATCTGGGATCAGGGCAAAGCAGCTGCTGAGAGTACAGTAATTGCAGTTCCTGAACATAAGAAGCTCAAGGATATTAAGTACCTCCATCCTTTTGAAAATAAGGTGAGGTCCCTCTACTCGACTAAACCTTGCAGTCATAAGGTTTATCACAGGTTCATAACTGTTCACTTCAATTACATTGTTTATAGAAGAAGGAATGGCTTGTCATCGTAAAGGTGCTCAAGATTGATAGCTCATGGTGGTACAATGCATGCAAAAAATGCCTTAGGACAACCAAACCGCACGGTGACACATACAAGTGCACCAATATTTCCTGTGACAACATAGGATCGCCTACCCCAAGGTCAGCTCTTATACGTCTCTCCCTGTTTTTGTTAAGGTCCTGCTAGATCGCCTGGACGCCTAGGCGTCACCTAGGCGATGCCTTAAAAACACTGTTATCTATCTCTCTCCTTTTTGTTTCCTGCGTACCAAAACGTTTTCACTCCTTAAAAATTCCCATGCCCAGACCTATAAGGTAACTGTTTTAGGACGGAGGGAGTAACAAGCATTAGATAAAAAAATACAAAAACACAAAAATGAGACACTAAATTACCTCAAAACGGTTCCAAAAATATAAAATCAGGTGCTGCATGAATGCTGCCGTAGCAGAGAAAGCCAAATATGAGAAGCCTGGTAAAGCATAAGTCATAAAGCGCCAGAAATGTGTCATTAGTTAGTCAATAGTTCAGTCAGAAAAAAGAAGTTTGTTACACGCTTGATATAGGTATTGATAGTGTTGATGTTCTCAGCTAACCACATATTAAAATTCCAATGCTCTAATACAATAGAGGGTCCTTGTTCAGTTTTTGTCCATGGTATATTATTACTAACAGGCTCTCTATGCATGATACAAGATATTGAAAGAAATATTAGGTTCTTACAGGATTTGGCAAGTAGGTTCCTGTGCCTCGCAGTTTTTACGTTCTTACAAGATACTGAAAGAAACAGTTTTTGCCTCACAGAAGTAGATATGGAAAACCAAAAAATACAGCAAGAAGAAGCGTTGAAAGAACTGCATCGATATGGATGTCCGCACACTGAAAAACAAAGATATAAGGATAAGTATTTAAGAATGACTAACTTGAAAATTTTGTCCAGCACAAGATCATTTCTGATAGATGCATTCATGCTACCCGACTTATACTATTTCGATGAGACTAAGTGGTTTAATTTTAGCTTTCTCTACCCACATATCTTTTATTTGAGTTGCTCTCTCAGTAGTTTGCTTGAGCAAAAGGCCTAGATATTCCTTTACGGAAAATTTGCTGTGGGACATCACGACTTCGTATTATTAGCTCTAGCCTATAGAACACAGCAAAAGTCACTTTTTTTGGGGGGGAGGCGCTATCAAATTGTAGCTGTTAGCTGGGTGCCAAGGGGCCCATTAAAATACTCTTTACGCCTGAGAGAGGAGAGTTTTTTTCGTTTTGGTGCCCTTGGATAGCAAATAAACCCGAGCCGACCGAACCAGACCCAACAGGAATTTGTATGAAACAGTGAATTCTCTAAAAGGGCGTTCCAAACTAGACACACTGAGCATGATAGACACAGACCAACTTTACCCCTTTCAGTTGCATATTGCAATTTGCAAGCAAATAATAAAAAAATGAAAAAATCACCACAAGAGTTGCTATGATGGAGATTGTCCAGTATGTGGCTTGTGCAGTTATAGTATCTTAGCTTTAGTGAAGTTTAGTGCTGGGAACAAGTCTTTTCTGCTGCCACTGGCCGGAGAGTGGCTGTTGCTCTTGCTCAACCTACTCTGTTTGCTGTGACTTGACTTTGTGTCAAACTCTTGACTTTTGCTTATTTCTAGAACAAATTTCCTATACTTAACACCCCTTAGCATATCCTGGTCCTCTTGGGTGAGAATCGGTGGCAAATTGTTTGTTTTGCCCGACAACAGTGTCATTGCAGCACCCTTTTGTGTTGGTGAGCTGACTGGAGATTTGATAGGAGACCTTACACCTCCACTAGTGTTTCCTGATTTGCTGATTAGATGATGAAGCCACACGACCAGCTCCAGGATAAGTGCTTCGGTCTTCTCCTTGTCAGCATGATACAACGTCTCCATTCGGGACATGTCCATCTGCCCTGATATCTTGCAGTTTAATTCAGATCTGCATTAAAAAAGAGATTGTCAGCGACACATCATAGTTTCATCAATATCCATTTACATCACTGAGAAACTTCAGTTCCATCAATTTCTGTGTAGAATGGCCTATGCCAGTTTTTGCAAGTGTGCTTGTTTTGCTGATATAGCTGAAAGAAAAGCCGTGAAAGCAAACTATGGCAACTAAAGGAGACCTTTATTGTCTAGGACAAAATTTAGAACTAAATTGAACTAAGGGTTTCACCGTCTACAAATTTCATGATTTGTGATGTCCAACAATCAAACCGCTCTGTGCAGGTACAAGATATCCCTCACCGCTGAAGACGATACTGACACCGCCGAGTTTATCTTCTTTGGACGAATGGCGCAGCGCCTCATTAAAAAAAATGTGGACGCCCTCATCTCGACTAATCCACCCGGTTTCATTCCAAGAGAAATTACAAATCTACTGGAAAAGTCTTTCGAGTGGAATGTTAGCTTCACTGAAAGCACAATTATTTATAGCAGTGTTTCCTTCCAAGTGAATGCTATAAACGCAGAAATCGATGGTGGCAACATACTTCCAACTACATTGTCCTCACAGCCATCGTCGACCATACTTTCGCAAGGTAAAGCTTATCGTATCTGTTTAGTCGAGCTATGTACGTTACCTTGTGCCAAGTTAGAAATGAAACTAGTGCTTTGTTTTCTCTGCTTGTTTATTTCCATTCTGTTCTACCTGTATATGATGGGTCACCTAAGGCTGAAACGACACAGACTGCAGAGTCTGCTGGATATACACAAGCTGGCACTGTGCTCAACTGAAACTAGGCAGCTTTATAAAAAAATACAACAGATTTCCTGAAACTACGCTGATTGAAACTAAACTGGTCAAATTGAGTAATGATTTATGCATATGGAAAAGGACTAAACTTATACACTGCTGACATGCTGAACAAACTACACCACGAATTCAGCAGAACATATGCTAAAAAGAGGCTAATATGTATCATTTGTCGAGAACATCGTATGCTGCACACATCCTGCGCACAGAACTGGTGTCTATCTCAGAAAATTACTTGAAGCAACCACAACATTATAGCTTGGGTAGATATTCAGAACATGTTCCAGCCATATTAAAGACTCGACAATATTACAGTCGGACAGGCCATGCTAGCGTCTAGGCCATAGTATTACAGTTTAGAGTTATTTTTTCCATCTACAGAACAGGCATTTCCCCCTTCTGACTGAGTATGTTTCTTTTTGAGTGCAGGTCTTTTCACTGCGCCCTCTCCCCATCAACTGCAACTCTTCTGGCTCTAACCTATTTTTTTGTGTGCCTGCCAACTCCGCACCAGGACAAGGATCAGGTGTCACACAAAACAAGGGGGCTGCCTTCATCCGCGAGCCGTCGCTGACACCAGAGAGTCACAAAGTTTCGTCTAGCGCCAAGGTTCGTTGTTGTACTCAATGAGGAAAAATAGCTACCTACAGTATAGAGTAATGTTCTCCTTCCATATACACTAAGAAACAAGCCCTAGACATGTCTTTTCATTGCAGTGTAATTTACAGACAGCCACACATCAGGGAGCCAATCTGCTGCTACAAACAGAAATTATCACTTCTCCGCTTAATGTGCAGACGCCATCAGGAGCTGCTTACGGTGTGCTAGATGGGTCTACAAACAAGACTCATAAAAGTGTTACTAGAAAAAGGTTAGCTCCATGCCAAGCAATCTACCTACCCTGTTATTCCCATATCATGTCATCGCTTTTACATGCATGCCATGGGACCAAACTTTACATAGGTCTCGCACATCGCCTTCCAAGAAGGTTGTCAAGAAACTTTTTAGAGGTGATGGCACAGGAGATGATGATGCTGCTGGTTCCACAGACGTTGATGCAGAGTAACGGTATGTCCAATTCTCCCCTACAACTTCATGAGATATATGCTTCCAAGTGTTCCAATTGCATGTAGTATAAGGCAGTGGGTACTAGGCAACCCTAAACCCCAATTTGCTTAATGATATGCCTCCAATCTCCAGGGGTTCCTGCACTTTATTAAGGAGACTGAGTGCCATCGTGCTATAACCCAAAACCCAAAACGAAAGACAAAAAAGAAAGGAACAATACATTGAGATTCGATAATCATAATTTCTTTTCTGGTGCAAAAAGAATGTAACATTACAGCCTTTCAATTCAGATAAACAACAGAAACATTCCAAGCACAGATTAATAGTGCCCCCCCAAAAAAGTCACACAGATTGATAACTATTTTAAGGTCAGATGCAATTTCTTGATAAATCAACTGAGAAGGTAAAAAGAGAGTTCTCTTATTTTGTACAATAGTTGCTCATAACCCAAGACTCCAAGAGATCTTGGATGCAGCAGTAGCTACATAGCTTGCCTTAAGCAGCTACATTGTTCCAGGACAAAAGAAAAACATTTGCACCAAGAGTTGCAATACAAGACCATGAAAGAAATGGTAATGGAGAAAAGATTAGGTTACTTTGCAAACAACATTTAATCATATTTTGTAGAAAAAGAGCGATTGACAAAAACAAGTACCTCTGGATTTCAACGCTACGTAGCTTGCCTTAAGCAGCTACATCATTCCAGGACAAAAGAAAAACATTTGCACCAAGAGTTGCAATACAGGACCATGAAAGAAATGGTAATGGAGAAGAGATTAAGTTACTTTGCAAACAACATTTAATCATATTTTGTAGAAAAAGAGCGATTGACACAAACAAGTACCTCTGGATTTCAACGCGTCAATTAGTTGTTGCCTCATGTTATATTTGAGATTGCAATGCTTGCCAAAACTTGTTAATTGATTGCTACCTTTTTTTTAGTTGCAGTGCTTTTGGACACGAGCACCACCAGCTATGGAGGCCCGCTTTTGGGAACTGAGGACCGCTTTTGGGAACTATCCCAGTTCATCTAGGTTGTTGTTAGAACTTCCCCCCTACTGTGTAGGGTGTATGGTTTTATGCTTGTAAGATATGGACAACGCTATGTTGTGTGCTTGACTGCAAGATATGCCTTTTGTTGCTTGGTCATAGCTATGCTATGCGTGCAATCCTGCGAGGACCATACTCACGATGTGTAAAGCATGCCTATATAGTCTAGGCCTGAACAAACCAGAAACGTTGCTTCCTTTGGTACTTCTACTATTTCTCTTTGTCGTTCTGTGCTACTACCAGCCATGTATTTGTCGTTACTATGTAAAGCATGCCTATATAGTCTATTTGTTGTTCTGTGCTACTGCCATTCATCTATTATGTGCTACTACCAGCCATCTCTTTATCTTATAGTACAGGAAATAAACGCCGGAGCAGCTCCTATGTTCCGTTGAAGAACGAAGACAATCCAATTCTGGATGATGAGTGAGAAAGATACTAAGGTATATCATGTAACCCATCCTTGAATTCTAGATTACCTTTATTCAAGTGCTGTAGGTTGGCTATATTGTCATGGTGGATAAATTTACCAATAGAGTTGCGCGGTTGTCCAGCTGAGCTAGCCTCTAATTGTACTATTGCATCATGATAGTCACACTTACCATGGTACGTAATGAACTCATCCTGAATAATGCTCCAGAAATTTATTTTACATTTTTTATAGAAAATATAGATCATACCATGAAGAGGGTCGCTTTCAATGCATTTTAGGTTTCGACCGTAACTAATGTATTTTTAGTACTAAACTTTAGTTTCCAGTTTTTCTAAATTACTGATGTCATTTTCGTTTTTAGAGTTATCGTTTTCGATTTCGTTTCCAGGGAAAAAATATAAAAAACAAAAAACGTCTTAGTGTTTATCGGTTTCAGACCGTTTTCGCACCTAGCCTAGCTCCAATCTCTCTGCTACCTCCTTACGGCAGTACGTTGACCTTTAATCCTTTATTATCCAGTTCGTTATTCCGTGAGTACGTTGATGCTCCCTGTAACGTCCTGAATTTGGGGGTAGAATTTTTTCTTCTTTTCTCTCACCAAATTCAGGCGTTACCCTTTTCTTTTTTTTCTCGTTCCCTCGCTAAACCTTGATCTTTTCCAAAATTATAGCGGGTTTTGGCTTTAGACCTCGTGTAAAGCAAAACCTTAAAACACTTTATTTTGTGTGATGCACCATGCCGAACCATGTATACTTTTTGATTGATTAAAAATGTGAATGCTTTCATCTAGAGGAAATTAGAAATTAGAAAAAAAGAAAAAGCATTTTCTTTTTTTTCCTTTCTCTCCCCCCCTTCTCCCCTATTCGGCCCAGCCGCCCCCCCTTCGGCCGGCCCAGCTGGCGGCCCAGCCGCCCCCTTCCCCCCCTCCCGCGTGGGCCCCGCGCCGGCCCAGCCGCGCGCCCACCCTCCCCCCACTTTGGGCCCAGTCGGCCCAACCGTTTCCCCCCCTCTCTTTTCTTTTTTTTTCCAAAAATCCCCTCCCTCTCTCTCTCTCTCCCTCACCCTCTCCCCTGCCCTAGCGCCGCCGCCGCCGTTCCCGCCCACGGTGAGGCTCCCCCCTCCTCCTCCCTCCTCTCCTCCCTCTCCTTCCTCTCCTCCCTCCGGCGCCCTCCCCTCACCCGCGCCACCCGGCTCGGCCCCCGGCTCGGCCGTCCCGGCGAGCTCGGCCCGGCCCCAGCCGCCCTCTCCTCGCCCGCGCCCGGCCGGCTCCGGCCCCGGCCACCCCGGCCATTCGCGCCCCCGACCCCGCCCGGCCCGGCCACCCTGCGCCGCCCGCCCGGCCGCGCCCCGCCCTCCCCCGCGCCCGGCTCGGCTGTTCCCCGGCTCGGCCGCCTCTCGCGCCCGGCCTCGGCCGCCTCGGCTCGGCCGCTCGCGCCCCGGCCCCGGCCCAACCGCCCCCGCCCGGCTCGGCCACCTCGGCCGCCCGCCTCCCGGCGAGCTCAGCCCCCCCCCCCCGGTTCAACCGCCCGGCTCGGCCGCTCCCGTCGCGCCCCGGCCTGGTCGCCCCGGCCGCACCCGGCCTCGCCCGACCGTATCCTCGCCCCGCCGTGCCTTGCTCGCGTCGTGTCGGCCCTCGGCGTGGCCTCGAGCTCGGCCCAGCGTGCCTTCAGCGCGTGGCCTCGAGCTCGGCCAGCGCACGGCCCCGACGCGTGCGCGACTCGTTCGCAGCACGTTATGTGTGGCTTTGCGCGTGCGCGTGTTCGCGCAGCGTTCCGGCGTAGCTCGTCGTGCCCGCGACACGATCGTCTACCCCCTAACCCCCGTCTACCCCCCTCGTATCCTATATGCGCTAATCACGTTGTTTATATTAGTAAGATAGGAGTCTCAATTTGGAAATTGGTTACGTTAGTTAATTTGTATAGCCAATCGTCTATCTTATTCAATATTAATCTACTAAAAGTGATCGCGTTTACCTTAGTGCATGTAGCTAATTCTTTTGTTAGAACCAATTGGAACTAGAACACGTGACGTCTAGTTATTCACCAACCCGTAGTGCGTCTTGGGCATAAGTTTTAACTCTCGTGAGACCTTTTCTCATTTCTTTCTAACCATAGTAACTCATTATTGTATGTGGTATTCTATGCATGTTTAATCTACTTGTTCTCTTGTATGGTGTATTGTTGGTTTCCTAATTTCAATGGATGGATGTATGTATGCTTGCAACCGCATAGAGAACGATCCGGTCGAAGAGCCCGAGGAACCCGCAGGAGAAGCCCCTGAGCAGCAATCGGTTGGTGGAGGCAAGTGTCCCTTGACCTATCTCTGTCCTATACATTCTTTAATTCACCTCCCGCATTACACATTTATGCCTAAGGATTGACTAGCTTTGTTATCCATGTCCTTGTTTACCTATTTGGGTTGGATTATTATTGCTTAGCTTTATGCTATTGCTCAACTCTAATCAATGAACATGATGAGATTATCCATGATACGTTGTTTTCCCCTTTCTTATGTTGATGTTATGCTTGTGGTCTTCAAGGGGGCTCGAGCGGTTTCTCGAGTGCCTCTCCGTAAGGACCTGTTCTATGGATGACCGCCCGGGAAAACAGTGCAACCATGAGGGTGGAATGGGGTGCCCTTAGCTGAATAATTAGAGGATCTGGGGTGTAGTTCGCTTCGCCGTCGTGCCGTCAATGGGGCTCGGTGTATGCGGCTCGCTCTGCCAAGGTTGATTTGTCCCTTGGGGAGGAGTGCGGTACATTTAGGAAACCTAACGGGCGGCTACAGCCCCGGGGAATCTTTGTAAAGGCTACGTAGTGAAACCCTGCCTATTCACCTTGGTAGTGTTTAAGGGTTTGATCGGCCCGAGGCAAGAGGGAATCACGGCTTGTGGGTAAAGTGCACAACCTCTGCAGAGTGTTTGAAAACTGATATATCAGCCGTGCTCGCGGTTATGAGCGGCCAAGGGAGCTCCAGTGATTAGTGGTACTTGATCAGAGACATTATGGTACAGGTGGCTATGAGATCGATGGTTCTGGTTATGACTATGGTGCTGGTAAGTGGTATTCTTTCCGTTTGGAAAAGGTACATCGGGCTAATAACTTGGGTTAATGCTAAAACTTGGCTTTCTATTAGTAAATAATAATCTGACCAACTAAAAGCAACTGCTTGACTTATCCCCACATAAAGCTAGTCCACTACAGCCAAACAGGATACTTGCTGAGTATGTTGATGTGTACTCACCCTTGCTCTACACACCAAACCCCCCCCCATCCCCAGGTTGTCAGCATTGCAACCACTGCTCAGGAGAAGATGAAGCTGTGGAAGGAGACTTCCAGGAGTTCCAAGATTACGACGAGTTCTAGGCGTGGGTTAGCGGCAACCCCCAGTCGGCTGCCTGTGAAGGCCACGTTTATCTACGTTTCTTTTCCGCACTTTGATTTATTGTAAGAACTATATGGACGTCTCAGACGTATGATGTAATCGACTATTATTTCCCTTTTAATACTATTTTGAGCACTGTGTGATGATGTCCATGTTATGTAACTGCTGTGTACGTGAATAACTGATCCTGGCACGTACATGGTTCGCATTCGGTTTGCCTTCTAAAACCGGGTGTGACATAAGTGGTATCAAAGCCGTGCTGACTGTAGGACCGCTAACCTAGAGTAGAATGGTCGTTCTAAGGACTATAGACCTCTGTCCCTGCCTTGACTTTGATATCCCTTCAAAAGTTGGTCATACCGACCAAACCTATGTTCTACTATATATTATACCTTGCTGAAAATCATGTTTTATTCTAATCCTTCATTTATTTATGGTTCATTACTTGCTGGTCATATTGATTCTGTTCTCACCCTTTTGCTTGCGATGTCTTTTATAGATGGCTCGACTTAGACACACTGCACGAAAGTCTGTCATCCCCTTCTTACCCTCCCGCCTTGCTGAGCGTCCGCATCGCCGTCCCGTGGCCGGACAGTCCTGCCACTTGGAGAGACTGCGCCACCGCCTGCATGAGGAGCAGGAACGTCGACGACAGGAGCAGCAGGGCTCTTCCTTCTCGCTCCAGCAGGAGATAGAGTCCGTGAGGAGCTGCTCCCCCGTGCTTCCCCTGGAGGCGTCCCCTGCACCACCACTGGGCGCCCCAGCCTCTGGAGTAGCTGCTGGAGGAGACCCAGACGACGGAGGTGACGATGACAGCTCGAGCCACGACACCGACCTCTCTGCTGACCATGAGCCGGAAGGATGGGTTGCTCGACCCATCACTCGCGACGCTGCTCGCGGGTGTCACTTCCACGATGCGCTCGATACCCTGCTACGTCGGGCACTTAACCGGCGTACTTGGTCCATCGAGTATCGCTGTGTGGTCTACCAGCATAGTCGCGGGGTCTACCCGGACCGCTGGGAGGCAACCTGCTTGGTGTGCCGTCCGGAGAACAGTCTCCAGGGTGCAGAGGCCTGCTCAGAGCACTATTCTATCTCTGAACGGGACTCAGCTGAGGCAGCCATGCAAGATGCTGCACGGCGTGCGCTTTCGCACTACTGCTCGGTTCTCGGTGGGGTAGCTGACGGTCTTGACCTGAAGTATTACCCCCACCGTCCATCTGGCAGCACAGGAGGCGTGATTGTCTCACCTGTCGGTGAGGGCAATCCTAGGTTGAGCAGCACAGTCAACCTAGCCGCCGTGCTAAACACGGAGCTGGACCATGCATTAGACGAGCTGAGTAGGGCTCGTGCTGAGATCGCCCTGCTGCGGGCTGAGCGCGCGGAACGTCGTCACCTGGACGATGGTTCCCCCGCTCCCGTCGGGACTCAGCACCCGTACCGCTCACCTCGGCGTGGACACCAGTCTTATGGCAATCCCGACTGCAAGACCAAGATAACTCTAGAACCATAGCTCGTTAGAGTTGGATCTTGTAATTAATACAAAATATATATACGTAGAAGCTACAGTCTTAGCGTTAGTCTCGCTCTTAGTTAGTCTTAGTTAGACAGGGTAGTTTGCTATATCCTGTGCATTTATGTTTGTCATGATGAACTTTGTTTGGTTTGGATCTTTGTAATGACTGTCACCAGAGTGTGGGTATCCCCTGCATTTTGGTTTACCTATTATGTTAATGGAGTTAGTTATATAGTTGGGAAACCTTTTATTCCACTTTCCTCTTTATCTGAGAAGCTGTGTGGTCTGTGTTGGAGATCAGTGAAGATGCTCATCTATTCAGTGCTGTTGAAGAATTCTATACTCTTTTCTTATGCTGCAAGATTTGCCAGATCAGTTCTGATGTGTGGTTGCATTCTGCAGATGTCAGAGAACAGGCGCAGAGGAGGAAGGCGTGCTCAACAGGAGCGGGCCGCTCAACAGGAGGAGGTGCCTCAGCAGCAGCACCTGCCACCCCCGCCCCCGATGTCGATCGAGCAGATGTTTCTGATGCAGACTCAGGCAGTTCAAGCCATCGGTCAGACCTTGGCCGCCATTCAGCAGCAGCAGCAGCAACAGCAGCAAGCCCCACCTCAGCCTCAGCCTCAGATGCCCAGAGACAAGCGTGCTGAATTCATGAGAGGTCATCCACCAACATTCGCTCATTCTTCTGACCCCATGGATGCTGAAGACTGGCTGCGCACTGTGGAGCGGGAGTTGCATACTGCTTAGTGCGATGACAGGGAGAAAGTCCTGTATGGTCCCCGTCTGTTGAGAGGAGCAGCCCAATCATGGTGGGAGTCTTACCTCGCCACCCATGCCCACCCTGACGCCATCACCTGGGAAGAGTTCAGAGGAAGCTTCCGTTAGTACCATGTTCCTGCATGTCTGATGACAGTGAAGAAGGAGGAGTTCCTGGCCCTCAAGCAAGGGCCATTGTCTGTCAGTGAGTACCGAGACAAGTTTCTGCAATTGTCTCGCTATGCTCCTGAAGATGTCAACACCGACGCCAAGCGACAGTATCGTTTCCTGAGAGGCTTGGTTGACCCTCTGCAGTATCAGCTGATGAATCATACCTTCCTGACATTCCAGCACCTGATTGACAGAGCAATCATGACAGAGAGGAAGCGTAAGGAGATGGAGGATCGTAAGCGCAAGATCAGTGGACCCCAGCCTGGAAGCAGCAATCGTCCTCGTTTCTCAGGCAATCAACCTCAGCAGTTCAGGCAGAACCAGCGTCCACCTCAGCAGCATCAGCAGTTTCAAAGGCAGTATCCTCAGCATCAGTACCAGAACCGTCAGAGCAACCAGTCAGGAGGTCAGTTTCAGAGGCAGAATCAGCAAGCACCTCGTCTTCCTGCCCCAGCAAACCAGCAGAACAATCAGGCAGCACCAGCTCAGGTTGGAAACAGAGCATGTTTCCACTGTGGAGAGCAAGGCCACTGGGTGATGCAATGTCCGAAGAAGGCAGCCCAGCAGCAGTCAGGCCCCAATGCCCCAGCAAAGTAGAATGTGCCTCAGCCTGGAGCAGGCAACCGCTCTCAACCGCGCTATAATCATGGGAGACTGAACCACTTTGAGGCTAAAGCAGTTCAGGAGACCCCCGGCATGATAGTAGGTATGTTCCCAGTCGACTCCCATATTGCAGAAGTGTTATTTGATACTGGAGCAACACATTCTTTCATTACTGCATCATGGGTAGAAGCACATAATCTTCCAATTACTACCATGTCAACCCCCATTCAAATTGACTCAGCTGGTGGTAGAATCCGAGCCGATAGCATTTGTTTGAATATAAGTGTGGAAATAAGGGGGATAGCGTTTCCCGCTAACCTTATAGTAATGGGTACTCAGGGAATAGATGTCATCCTAGGGATGAATTGGCTAGATAAGTATCAGGCAATTATCAGTTGTGATAAACGGACAATCAAGTTGGTGTCCCCATTAGGAGAGGAAGTGGTGACCGAGTTAGTCCCGCCTGAGCCAAAGAAGGGAAGTTGTTATCAGATGGCCGTTGATAGCAGTGAAGCAGACCCAATTGAAAGCATCAAGATTGTGTCTGAGTTCCCGGATGTGTTTCCAAATGACTTACCGGGTATGCCACCAGAGCGGAAAGTTGAGTTTGCCATAGAGCTTCTTCCCGGAACCGCCCCCATCTTTAAGAGAGCTTACAGAATATCTGGGCCAGAGTTGGTTGAGCTTAAGAAGCAAATTGATGAGCTGTCAGAGAAAGGTTACATTCGGCCAAGCACCTCGCCTTGGGCCGCTCCTGTCTTGTTCGTGGAAAAGAAAGATGGCACCAAAAGGATGTGTATCGATTATCGAGCTTTGAATGAAGTCACGATCAAGAACAAGTATCCCTTGCCCAGAATAGAAGATCTGTTCGACCAGTTGAGAGGAGCCAGTGTGTTCTCCAAGGTTGATCTGAGGTCAGGTTATCATCAGCTCAGGATCCGACCTTCGGACATTCCGAAGACGGCATTCATTACCAAGTATGGTTTGTATGAGTTCACAGTGATGTCTTTTGGTTTGACCAATGCGCCAGCATTCTTCATGAACTTGATGAACAGTGTATTCATGGATTATCTTGATAAGTTTGTGGTGGTATTCATTGATGACATTCTGGTTTATTCTCAAAGCGAGGAAGAGCATGCAGATCATTTGAAGATGGTATTGCAGAGATTGCGAGAGCACCAGTTGTATGCAAAGTTGAGCAAGTGTGAATTCTGGATCAATGAAGTCCTGTTCTTGGGTCACATAATCAACAAAGAAGGATTGGCTGTGGATCCGAAGAAAGTGGCAGACATTCTGAACTGGAAAGCGCCAACAGATGCTCGAGGAATCAAGAGTTTCATTGGAATGGCCGGATATTATCGGCGATTCATTGAAGGGTTTTTGAAGATTGCGAAACCAATGACAGCGTTGCTAGGCAACAAAGTTGAGTTCAAGTGGACCTAGAAATGCCAAGAGGCCTTTGAAGCGCTGAAAGAGAAGTTGACTACAGCGCCTGTCCTAGTCTTGCCTGAGGTGCATAAGCCCTTCTCGGTGTATTGTGATGCTTGTTACACAGGTTTAGGATGTGTGTTGATGCAAGAGGGAAGAGTTGTGGCCTACTCGTCCCGACAGCTGAAGGTTCATGAGAAGAACTACCCAATCCATGATCTAGAGTTGGCAGCAGTGGTTCACGCACTGAAGACATGGAGGCACTACCTGTATGGACAGAGATGCGATGTTTACACAGATCATAAGAGTCTGAAGTACATATTCACTCAGTCAGAGTTGAACATGAGGCAACGAAGATGGTTAGAGTTGATCAAAGACTATGAGTTGGAGATCCATTACCACCCAGGCAAAGCAAACGTAGTGGCAGATGCTTTGAGCAGAAAGAGTCAAGACAATCTGATGGTCGCTCGTCCGATGCCTTATGAGTTGGCCAAGGAGTTTGATAGGTTGAGTCTCGGATTTCTGAACAATTCGCGAGGAGTCACAGTTGAGTTGGAACCTACCTTAGAGCACGAAATCAAAGAAGCACAGAAGAATGATGAGAAGATCAGTGAGATCCGGTGACTGATTCTAGATGGCAAAGGCAAAGATTTTCGAGAAGATGCAGAAGGCGTGATATGGTTCAAAGACCGCTTGTGTGTTCCCAATGTCCAGTCCATTCGGGAGTTGATCCTTAAGGAAGCTCATGAGACAGCTTATTCGATTCACCCTGGCAGTGAGAAGATGTATCAGGATCTGAAGAAGAAATTCTGGTGGTACGGAATGAAGAGGGAAATCGCAGAGCATGTGGCTATGTGCGATAGTTGTCGAAGAATTAAGGCAGAGCACCAGAGACCAGCTGGATTGTTGCAACCGTTGCAGATCCCTCAGTGGAAATGGGATGAAATTGGTATGGATTTCATAGTCGGATTGCCTCGCACTCGAGCCGGCTACGATTCCATTTGGGTAGTGGTGGACCGCTTGACCAAGTCAGCCCACTTCATACCTGTCAAGACCAACTACAGCAGTGCCGTATTGGCAGAATTGTATATGTCTCGGATCGTTTGTCTTCATGGTGTGCCAAAGAAGATAGTGTCAGACAGAGGAACGCAGTTCACCTCTCATTTCTGGCAGCAGTTGCATGAAGCCTTGGGCACGCATCTGAATTTCAGTTCAGCATATCATCCGCAGACAGATGGCCAGACCGAAAGGACCAATCAAATTCTTGAAGACATGTTGAGAGCCTGTGCGTTGCAAGATCAGTCCGGATGGGACAAGCGATTGCCTTATGCAGAGTTTTCCTATAACAACAGTTACCAGGCCAGTTTGAAGATGTCACCATTTCAGGCGCTCTATGGAAGGAGTTGTAGAACTCCGTTGCAATGGGATCAGCCTGGGGAGAAGCAAGTGTTCGGGCCAGACATTCTACTTGAAGCTGAAGAAAACATCAAGATGGTCCGAGAGAATCTGAAGATAGCGCAATCAAGGCAGCGAAGCTATGCGGACACAAGAAGAAGAGAGCTGAGTTTTGAAGTCGGAGACTTTGTCTATCTGAAAGTGTCACCGATCAGAGGAGTTAGAAGGTTCGGAGTGAAAGGCAAGCTAGCACCCCGCTACATTGGCCCGTACCAAATTCTCTCAAGGCGTGGAGAAGTGGCCTATCAGCTCAGTCTGCCAGAGAATTTGTCTGCAGTGCATGATGTCTTTCATGTGTCTCAGTTGAGGAAGTGCTTGCGTGTGCCAGAAGAGCAGTTGCCAGTGGAAGGTCTTGAAGTCCAGGAGGACTTGACCTACGTTGAGAAGCCAGTGCAAATCCTTGAGGTTGCAGACAGAGTCACCCGAAGGAAGACCATCAGAATGTGCAAAGTCAGATGGAATCACCATTCCGAGGAAGAAGCAACCTGGGAGCGTGAAGATGATCTGATGGCTAAATACCCAGAGCTCTTTGCTAGCCAACCCTGAATCTCGAGGGCGAGATTCTTTTAAGGGGGATAGGTTTGTAACGCCCTGAATTTGGGGGTAGAATTTTTTCTTCTTTTCTCTCACCAAATTCAGGCGTTACCCTTTTCTTTTTTTTTCTCGTTCCCTCGCTAAACCTTGATCTTTTCCAAAATTATAGCGGGTTTTGGCTTTAGACCTCGTGTAAAGCAAAACCTTAAAACACTTTATTTTGTGTGATGCACCATGCCGAACCATGTATACTTTTTGATTGATTAAAAATGTGAATGCTTTCATCTAGAGGAAATTAGAAATTAGAAAAAAGAAAAAGCCTTTTCTTTTTTTCCTTTCTCTTCCCCCCCCTTCTCCCCTATTCGGCCCAGCCGCCCCCCCCTTCGGCCGGCCCAGCTGGCGGCCCAGCCGCCCCCTTCCCCCCCCCTCCCGCGTGGGCCCCGCGCCGGCCCAGCCGCGCGCCCCCCCTCCCCCCCCACTTTGGGCCCAGTCGGCCCAACCGTTTCCCCCCCCCCTCTCTTTTCTTTTTTTTCTTTTTCCAAAAATCCCCTCCCTCTCTCTCTCTCTCTCTCCCTCACCCTCTCCCCTGCCCTAGCGCCGCCGCCGCCCCTTGCCCTAGCGCCGCCGCCGCCCATGCGCGCCGCCGCCGCCGTTCCCGCCCACGGTGAGGCTCCCCCCCTCCTCCTCCCTCTCCTCCCTCCGGCGCCCTCCCCTCACCCGCGCCACCCGGCTCGGCCCCTGGCTCGGCCGTCCCGGCGAGCTCGGCCCGGCCCCGGCCGCCATCTCCTCGCCCGCGCCCGGCCGGCTCCGGCCCCAGCCACCCCGGCCGTTCGCGCCCCCGACCCCACCTGGCCCGGCCACCCCGCGCCGCCCGCCCGGCCGCGCCCCGCCCTCCCCTGCGCCCGGCTCGGCCGCCTCCCGCGCCCGGCCTCGGCCGCCCCGGCCCCGGCTCGGCCGCCTCGGCTCGGTCGCTCGCGCCCCGGCCCCGGCCCAACCGCCCCCGCCCGACTCGGCCACCTCGGCCGCCCGCCTCCCGGCGAGCTCAGCCGCCCCCCCCCCCCGGTTCAACCGCCCCGGCTCGGCCGCCCCGTGCCCCGGCTCGGCCGCTCCCGTCGCGCCCCGGCCCGGTCGCCCCGGCCTCGCCCGACCGTATCCTCGCCCCGCCGTGCCTTGCTCGCGTCGTGTCGGCCCTCGGCGTGGCCTCGAGCTCGGCCAGCGCACGGCCCCGACGCGTGCGCGACTCGTTCGCAGCACGTTATGTGTGGCTTTGCGCGTGCGCGTGTTCGCGCAGCGTTCCGGCGTAGCTCGTCGTGCCCGCGACACGATCGTCTACCCCCTAACCCCCGTCTACCCCCCCTGTATCCTATATGCGCTAATCATGTTGCTTATATTAGTAAGATAGGAGTCTCAATTTGGAAATTGGTTACGTTAGTTAATTTGTATAGCCAATCGTCTATCTTATTCAATGTTAATCTACTAAAAGTGATCGCGTTTACCTTAGTGCATGTAGCTAATTCTTTTGTTAGAACCAATTGGAACTAGAACACGTGACGTCTAGTTATTCACCAACCCGTAGTGCGTCTTGGGCATAAGCTTTAACTCTCGCGAGACCTTTTCTCATTTCTTTCTAACCATAGTAACTCATTATTGTATGTGGTATTCTATGCATGTTTAATCTACTTGTTCTCTTGTATGGTGTATTGTTGGTTTCCTAATTTCAATGGATGGATGTATGTATGCTTGCAACCGCATAGAGAACGATCCGGTCGAAGAGCCCGAGGAACCCGCAGGAGAAGCCCCTGAGCAGCAATTGGTTGGTGGAGGCAAGTGTCCCTTGACCTATCTCTGTCCTATACATTCTTTAATTCACCTCCCGCATTACACATTTATGCCTAAGGATTGACTAGCTTTGTTATCCATGTCCTTGTTTACCTATTTGGGTTGGATTATTATTGCTTAGCTTTATGCTATTGCTCAACTCTAATCAATGAACATGATGAGATTATCCATGATACGTTGTTTTCCCCTTTCTTATGTTGATGTTATGCTTGTGGTCTTCAAGGGGGCTCGAGCGGTTTCTCGAGTGCCTCTCCGTAAGGACCTGTTCTATGGATGACCGCCCGGGAAAACAGTGCAACCATGAGGGTGGAATGGGGTGCCCTTAGCTGAATAATTAGAGGATCTGGGGTGTAGTTCGCTTCGCCGTCGTGCCGTCAATGGGGCTCGGTGTATGCGGCTCGCTCTGCCAAGGTTGATTTGTCACTTGGGGAGGACTGCGGTACATTTAGGAAACCTAACGGGCGGCTACAGCCCCGGGGAATCTTTGTAAAGGCTACGTAGTGAAACCCTGCCTATTCACCTTGGTAGTGTTTAAGGGTTTGATCGGCCCGAGGCAAGAGGGAATCACGGCTTGTGGGTAAAGTGCACAACCTCTGCAGAGTGTTTGAAAACTGATATATCAGCCGTGCTCGCGGTTATGAGCGGCCAAGGGAGCTCCAGTGATTAGTGGTACTTGATCAGAGACATTATGGTACAGGTGGCTATGAGATCGATGGTTCTGGTTATGACTATGGTGCTGGTAAGTGGTATTCTTTCCGTTTGGAAAGGGTACATCGGGCTAATAACTTGGGTTAATGCTAAAACTTGGCTTTCTATTAGTAAATAATAATCTGACCAACTAAAAGCAACTGCTTGACTTATCCCCACATAAAGCTAGTCCACTACATCCAAACAGGATACTTGCTGAGTATGTTGATGTGTACTCACCCTTGCTCTACACACCAAACCCCCCCCCATCCTCAGGTTGTCAGCATTGCAACCACTGCTCAGGAGAAGATGAAGCTGTGGAAGGAGACTTCCAGGAGTTCCAAGATTACGACGAGTTCTAGGCGTGGGTTAGCGGCAACCCCCAGTCGGCTGCCTGTGAAGGCCACGTTTATCTACGTTTCTTTTCCGCACTTTGATTTATTGTAAGAACTATATGGACGTCTCAGACGTATGATGTAATCGACTATTATTTCCCTTTTAATACTATTTTGAGCACTGTGTGATGATGTCCATGTTATGTAACTGCTGTGTACGTGAATAACTGATCCTGGCACGTACATGGTTCGCATTCGGTTTGCCTTCTAAAACTGGGTGTGACACTCCCTCCTTACGGCAGTAAGGATTATGCAAAAGTATGGCTCCTTTTTCCCTTGATTGATGCGGGGATTTGTTAGGAACTAGGCAAGAAAGTCAGTTTTTTATATAGTCTTGCCCTGCATTTTGATTCAGTACATAGTGAAATAGATTTCCAGGACTGCATGGTGGTTAATGGTTGTGATCGTGCAGGTGTGCTTCAGCTATGCAGTTCAGCAGCGTGCTTCCCCTAGGGGGAAACTCCGGACGACTACAACGATCGCCCTAGGCACAATCATTTCCGACTATTTCTTCCTTCGACTTGAACTGGTACCTGTTCGACATCCTACTTCTCAAGGTATTGTTTATTTCTTCATCTTTTTTCTAACTTCGATATAATCGATCAGCCACAACGATTGCCCCTCCTCCCAGTTTATTCTCTTCACTATCGATTTTCCTTCAAGTTATGATGTGCATGACGTGTTATTCTTTTTCTAATTAAGTTGTTTATCATTATAATGTGTTTATGCCAAATAATTGGTCAATGTAGTGGCTGAAACCCTAACTTCTGGTATTTGTCCACAGTATCTTACATAGAATGTAATATTGTTATTTTGGGAAAGTTTGTGCCCAAATGCTCTGTATTTAGTGTGTCTGTTTTTTTTGCCGTTCCGTTATTGTTATTATTTTACTGTTTTCTACAGCGTGTGAGGCTTTAGTTTTAAACAACTTGCATTCCATTTTATTAGGAAATCTGCCAATTTGAACACAAGTCTTTTCCAATCTGAGAAGGCCGCTACTTTGTCAAGGTGACGTATAAATTTGTTTTAGCTCTATTTTTCCCGACTTTTGTATCTATGCTTTTAACTTGCTAGGTGTGATCTGTCCTTTATTGTGTTTGTTGTACCTACATATGCATCCTCTTTTCTCCCTAAAGCTTTCATACAATCTGTTGCGCTTCTTAATTTGTGTTGGCCCCATTTATCGTTTTCCCCAATACAATCTTTTTCGCATATGAATATTTTAGTGCAGTAAACTCTAAACTTCCGTTGGCCAACTCAGGCTTCATAAACTTCTATCAGTCTGCTGAGGATTTCAGTGCTTCATTAAGGTACCTTTGATTACGTCTTCCTTTATGCCTTTCCAACAATGTGTAATGTTTTTAGTTTCTAAAGTTTTCTGTATTATCATATATTTCTTCTTTCAAGTGTAAATGACTTCTAAAGGGTTACAACTCCAGCTCTACGATTTTCTGGATCATCTAATGACTTACTTCACAAACCCCACCAAATTTTTTGGAGCTAAAACTATCCCAAACAGAACATTGGATTTGATTAATTGTTACACATGACCTATGCATATCATCAAAACACCCATGCTAAGTGAATATGTGGCTGCGCTTAAAGGTATGTGAACCAACGGTAGTTTCAAATTACAGACACTATTTATCTACTTTAATAATACTACTAAAAATATTGGTCATACAAATTTCTTTATGTTAAACCATGGACCGTATGCTTATGATTTGCCATCTATGATTTAAATACGTTTTCCTTTATACCATCAATGAATTGGTGCCCTGCTATGTATCAACTAATATCAAAAATATTTATTCTACCTCTATTGTTGACTCAAGAAGCTCAGTTCCAGTTAAAGTCCGGAGCACGACAGTGCTAAGAAAACACCATGAACAGTCCATTCCAACAAAACTAGAGGGAACAGTTCTTGCGCACCTTTCTTATTTTGGTCTTCTACGGAGTATATTCGAGCTCTATAAGCCGCAACTCCACCTCTATGGGTGGGGTTGCTGAAGGATAAGGGTGCCTGAAGCAACCATAGTCTCAGGTCATATCAGCAAGGAGCTTAGGAACAGCCAGTAGTTGCAGTTTACTTTAGCCTCCTGGATCTTGACGCCTCCATTTACTGATCACCAATGGGCGTTATGCATCCGTCATTCCCTAATTTACATAACAATGTGCGTCATCTTCCAACTTGGCGAATTGTCCGTTTAGCTAACATTTGTAGCATGCTTTTGGATTGGGTTTCTGCTGGTTGTCTGTAGCATATGGTCCGTGGACACTTATCTTTTGGTACATTTAAAAGAGACATTATCATTCAAAAACACAACAAAGACCTTAAACGTATTTGTTCCATATGTCCAGTTTATATGCCACTGCAATATCCATTGCTATTTACTTTTGGTGAGCGTGGATTTCAATTTGGTGTTCCATATGTTGAAATGGAGGTTCTGGGAGTGAGAAGATGAGGATCAACTGCTGCAGCATCTGGCGCAACAAGGCACTGAGGAGGATGTGTTTCAGTGAAAGGGGTGCTGTGAGCAGCACCCAGTGTGTGCTCACATCAGATGCTGGCCCAGACACTCTTGTAAGTCTCATCCTGTCGATAATAGTGTTGGACTGTTGGTGTTTCGTCACAGCCCTTTCTATTTTTTATTTGACTTGATGTTAGCTGCTATAATTATCAAATTCTGGATGCAAAAACTTACAGGTCGTCCGAACATCCTTTCGGAGTAATTATGCTGATCCTAACGAAGTCACTGCTATCATTTTGGGTGGTGGTACCGAGACTCAGCTTCTCCCTCTCACATCGGCACATCGCTAGGGTTCAGGCTCTTTTAGTGAAACTGGTGTGCTTTACCTCTGAATCTTTGCTGGTGGCATCTTTGTAGCTGGGGAAGACGACCGGGGAAGGAAAAGCCAGCAAGAGGGACACAAAGAGCACCAGCAGCACAAGTTGACCCTCCCAACTGTTTCGAATTATACCATTCACGATGCCACTGACGGCACCGACAATGACAAACAGGAAGGTGAGAGACCACATGGATTTCTTTCTTTCTTTCTTTTTTTCATAAGGGAAGCTTTATTATTTTCAAGATTGTTACCTTGAAATGATATAAAAACCGTGTACCACTCCTGGCTTCTATATAACCATGACACAGAGTCAATCCGTACACTAAACTTCCACCCATATGCTTGGGTAAAAAACTCCTCTACTACTTCTGCCAATCGTTGAGATGCCACTGCAGTCAAATCCTGTGATGTTGACTTATGTAGGATAGCCCATATATGTATCATAACCGAGCTGTAGGATAGACAATGTATAACCAAGTACATAACTGCAGTCAAATCCTGTGATGTTGACTTATGTAGGATAGCCCATGTATGTATTATAACTGAGCTGTAGGATAGTCAATGTATAACCGAGTCAATAACCTATAAGGGGAAAGATGAGTGTGATTTCTTTTTTATTGCATCTTCGCGATTTTTTTGTGCCATTGATTTAGATCAGTATGCTTTTTTTATACTTATTACACATAACGGTGCTGGTACTTGTTCATGGCGTTTTTGTCGTCCTGCTGATGTTGCATATGGCAACACAGATACAGAATTTAATCTCACTCCGGATGTTGACCAGAGAAATGGTCGAGACAGTAATTTCTTAGATTAATAAAATGTGTGCTGAGAGAAAAAAGAATATATCATTCAGAGTCTGCTGGTTCTGGTTATAATAAAAAGAATTGATCGACAAACCACTTGCCTCATAATAGCCATGATTACTGCAGGGCGCACGAAGTGCGCCTCCTGATCTAGTAGAGTTAATTTGTAGGTGAATTTCAACATCTAAGGCAATAGAGGAGGTTAGTATAGACTAAATCTGCTAATGCCCCCTGGTTTTTAAAGTTCCTTTAGAGTAAAAAGTGATTATTATGCTTAGAAAAAATAATATTGTCTTGAGGTTAGCAACATTGGTCCTCTCCTAGATCTCACATGAAACTCTAGAGTCAATATTGAGCACCATGGTGCATAATTTAATGGTTCACCTTACAACCTAAAATCCTTATTTGTAAGAGCAACTCTAGTAGGACCCTACTTGACCCGCCATAGGTAAATGTATGTGTTGATGAAAAAAATCACCACTCAAATAGGGTCAGCATCCAAATTTGGGTGCGCGCACAAGGCTACCACAATGACCCTATTCTTCGGGGCTCAACTTAAAGCGCACAAAAGTTTGTTCTAGCTCGCCCACTCACGGAATGCCACATGACACCTCCCTGAAAGCCCTATATTTGGTTTTCGTAGTTGAATAATAGTGGGCTAACTTTTACTCTATTATTTTGATTTAGATAGGTGAAGTCCACAGCAAGGTTAAGAAAAATGGCAACACATGGAGATGATAACAGATGGCCAGATGTGATAATCAAGTGTTCAATTTTTTGAAAAAGAAGAAAGAGGAAAACAAAATCATATAGTCTCAAGGTTGAAAAGATGTCCAAGAGGGGTATGAATTAGGCTAGTCCATTTTTTTGGAATAATTAAAGCCAACTGCATAGTTCCCTTCACCCTTTATGCCAGCTAAATATCAGATTATGAATAAAAAGGGGAGAGTCATAGATAAGAAAAACCTTTAATTTATTTGTCCTTAAATTTATCCACGAACCCATATTCCGTATATCACTTAGAATTACATGCTCATCGAGGAGCACCGGTTGATCTAGAATACAATAACTTTACTCGACAGAAACAAATGACCATAGTAATAATAAATAAAGAGTAAATAAATCTCCATAGTATGACACTCAGAGGCAAACAAAACATGTATGCTGGGACGCAAAAGTAAGACATGGTGACATTCAAAGAAAAGACAGGATCAAATTATCCAGATTAGTGTAGGATGATCCTCCCTTCTCCAAAGCACTCTTCGCCTTCAGTTTCAGCTCATGGGCCTTCCTCCTCCTCTCCTCCCCTTTAGGCCCTTGATCCATCAGCGTATCCATGGCTTTCTTCACCTGTTCCATCCCCACCTCGGCATCAGCCTCCCCTTGGCTGCCACCGGCGGCGTCAGTAGTAGCATTCAAAACATTTTCTGTTGGCTTCGTCACACCGACGGACACCCCAACGCCAAGCACGTGCACGATGAGCTGCTCGTTGATAAATTGCTCTGCGAAAAAGGGCCAGGTTGCCATGGGCACACCGGCTGCAACAGCCTCCATGATGGAGCCCCATCCACAGTGCGTCACGAAGCCGCCAATGGCCGGATGGGCCAGGATGGCCACCTGGGGCGCCCACCCGCGCACCACCAGACACTTGCTGCCTGCGACGCCGTCTGCGTCGGTATTCTCTCTTAGCCAATCCTTGACGTCGTCGGGCAGGGAGTCGGCGCCCTTGACGAGCCAGAGCACAGGTGAGCGGCATGCGACAAGCGCCATGCCGAGCTGCATGAGCTGAGCGGGTGGCATGCGCCCGAAACTGCCGAAGCTCACGTACACCACGGACTTGGGCGCCTTGGCGTCCAGCCACGCCATGCATCGCCTCGCATCATCGTTCGACACGAGCCGAGGATCCAGGCTTGGCGCGCAGCACAGCGAGACGGGCCCAACGGCGATCACCTTTTTGCCCGTCGCCTCCGCGAGTAGCGCCGTCGAGCCGCTCTCCAGCTCCTCGAAGGTGTGCACCACGAAGCCGTCCGCGGCCACGTCGAAATCCCGGATCCCCTGCAGCGCCTTCCCGGCGACGGAAGTGGTCGGCATGAAATGCGGCGGGAGCTGCCTACGCGACAGCCTGAGCCGGAAAGGCGGCGGCAGCGCTGGGACGTCGAACAGCTCGTCGTCAGCCAACGCGGCAGCCTCCTGCGGCCTGTGCCTGTACAGGTGCTCGATGCAGAGCAGAGCGAAGGCGCCGAAACCGTGGAAGACGTAGCAGGGAACTTCAAGCTGGCGCGCCAGGCCCAGCGTCCACGTCTGGCACGCCCCGGAGACGACGCAGCTCGGACGGCGCAGCGCTTCGCCGAGGCAGTGCCGCGACACTGCCTCACCGAAGCCTTTGTTGGCCACGAAGAAGCGAGGCACCTCGGCCTGGGACCGGAGCAGGTCCATCCTCTCGCAGCCCTCGGGCAGGCCGGCGTCCGCGGCCGGGAACGGGACTGCGGTAACCGTGATCGTAGTCGTGGCACCGTGTGACTGTGCGCGGTCGACACGGCTCTGTGCTATCGCTGCATTGACGGGCGTAGTGATGATGGTGACCTCGGCTCCGTGGGCCGCGAGGAGGCAGCCGAGGTCTGCCATGGGGATCACGTGGCTGATGGTTCCTGTGAATGGGATGAGCGCGAAGTGAGGCTTGGCGGCTCTGTCCATTTCTCGCTCGCACAGGCTGATAGTATAGTGGCAGGCAGGTAGAGTTAAGACGGGTCTGTGGATGGCCGATCGGCCTAGTAGTTACGTATCAGGCTTTGTTGATGAGCTTTTGTGGCAAGCTGCTGAGCTCTTGCCCCTATATATGCAGGTGCAGTGACCGTGCACTGCGTATGCCTACACGTCTACACGACATTTGTTGCAGTCTGATGCAGACTGGTCCATGAGACAATGGTACCATGACTGTCACTGCTGCACACCAATGGGAGTCGGGAGATGACGATGAAGCAGAATTTGTCTACCACGAGAAGATCAGTACGTGTGGAATATTAACTTCTCTTTTCTGTAAGTCCAAATTGTCCTCATGACGTAAGGTCTTGCATCGCTTAGACTGTAGAACGTCATCAGTGACGTCGCAGAGCTTTCTTGGCTGGGATAACAATGTTCGGCGGCTGGTTAGACGGGCGCTAACGCTTACCAGTAGTTCAATGTACTTTAAATTGTCAGTTGTTCGTGCATCACTAAGATTTCTATATATCATATACAGTTTCTTTATATAACACAAACCAACATGATCTGTAGTTTAGATGCGTGCTCTATTACTAGTGATCACGGTTTAAACCTCAACAAGTGATATTTTTTATATATTTCATTGGTGGACGAGCGAAAGACACACGAATAAACTCGTGTTTTATGGTAATGATAATGATAGAGATTTTAGTGAAAAGACTTATCCAACAGTTTTCTAACTAGATTTTTAGAACTTCTCATTCACCTTTCTTTTCTCCCTCATAAAAAGTATACAACAGAGCTAATAAAAGTCGTCGAAGGGTGGAGAGATTCATATAAGGATTTGTTTGGTGACTAGAGAATTGGGAAGATTGTGGGGGAGGAAATCCTTTGCTATTCAAAATATTGAATAGTAAGAGATTTCCTCCCCGTCAATTACCTTCAATTCTATGATCATCAAACCAGCTCTAATAGTTTTTACTAAAATGACACCGTAAAAATTTAAACAATGCACGGTATGTTTAATTGTGGCTATAAAATAGCACATCTTTCTATTATTTTAGATGTCTGGATTTTAACATAATTCCATGCAACACTCTTATACCACCAACAATACAAGTAAATTGTTACTTTTTAATTTGTTATTTGTCTTTATATCAATAGATATAAAAAATTTGTCCTTGCATGACAATAGAAACAATTGTAAATTGAATTATCTTTATGCCAACATAAATTACATTTTGTCAGGATTATGGTTTTTCTAACATATTTTTTGTTCTCGGAACAGAAAAAATATACCGTGGCTATCGAAATTGCAATGAACTAAACCTACAAATTAAATATACAACGTATACGATAACCTTCGTCTGAATGAAAACTAGAATTCCGACAATCAAAATTTAGCAAGTTCCATAAGTTAAACTCCTCCAATCATCTTTGTTCTCTCCCCAAGTCATTTTTTCCTCACATCTCATCTTTTGTCTTGCTTGGTCATTTAATGGATGCGATGTTGTTTTTTCATCCCTGATATATTTTTCTCTTTAATGTTATTACCACGTCAGCGAAATATTTTACCTGGAACAATGTTACAATGACAGGAAAACTGTTTTAATTACTTAGAGGTTAGGCCATTAGAATTGACTCAAACAAGGTACACCGAAGGCTACATAGCATACAGACGTACCTACAGGTCCTACACCAAGGGAAGTAGTAATACTTGTCCAGCATTTCTTTTGAGCCTCCTGCTACAGGCACAAGTCAAGGATAAAGTCAATGAGTAGACAGTAGTCCATGGCAGCAGCTCACGTACCATGATGTCATCATGGGAGCCACATGGGGCAGTGACAGTGAGCACGGAAGATTTTCCTCGGAACTCGCCCGCTCCAAGATCCGTCCATGCCAGCAGAGGCAGGCGCTGCAGCGCTCGCGCAGGCAGCAGGCTCTCACGTCGTGCAACTCTGCAACTGCAACAGGCAACAGCGCGACGCGTAGGCGCAGCAACCATAAATGGGTCTCCCAAATCGGTGCAAGCCGCCAAGTCAATGGCGTGCGGCGGTGCGGCTGCCGCGGTCCCCGGAAGCCGGACGTAGCGGCGGAGGGAGGAAAAAGTAGCTGCTGCTACAGTGACAGTGACGGTGACGCCATTGCAGCAGCTGCTATGCATCCAAACACAGGCGTCACTCATGACAACCCGAAAAGCAGTGGCATCCATGGCGGGGGCCTGTGTGTGATTGTGACCCCGAACCCTGACCGTAGTCCATATATCCTGTACTTCCTCTCAGTCTGCTTCAGTCTGCTTCTGAGGTTATATACGTTATCCTAATGTATGTTTGGATTCTTTATATCCGAACTTTACGTACCAATATGTAGATTCCAATTAAAAAAACATTGTTTGGACAACATCACAGCACGCCGCGCACATGTTACTGCCGCCACTACCGAACACACATGCTTTACCGAGTGCACGAAGAAATCAACAAAGCCTGGAAAACACTCGGTAAACTCTTTGCCGAGTGTGACACTCCACATCAAAGAAGTTTCGGTAAAATGTACATCGGCAACAGTTTTTTCTGAGTACCTTTGTCGGGCACTCCACAAATGAGCTCCCCAGTGGGCCTATTTGCCAATTCCTTTGTTGAATGTATTAGGAGGCACTCGGCAAGAGCTCCGTCTTTACCGAGTGCCAGCTGGACTATTGGGCCACTTTGTCACTTCCTTTGTCGAGCGCATTAGTTGGCACTCGGCAAAGTTTGCTTCTTTGCCGAGTGTCGCTGCCACAACGACAAATAAGCTTTATCAGTTCTCAAGTGTTTTTTTTTGCCAAGTGTTATGGCCATGTCACTCGGCAAAGTACATCTTTGACCAGAATACCCTTTTATTTGTTTTTGCTATTCCATCGAAACAAACAAATGATATATTCACATATATATCACAAATATCATAGAATCATCATGTACATGAAACACACGACATAGCTGACAAAGATCACACGTTTCTTCACAAAGATCACGAAGTCACAAATACCACAAAATAGTTCACAACACTAACAAGTACTCACATAAAAAAGTCCACAAACATCCAATATATGGCATGAACATGTCTCACAACTAAGTTTAGAAGAACATCAGCGAGGTGCCCGGCTGGACTGGTTCGACGATGGGCTGGGCGCTGCATGAGGCTTGTTGGATGCCGCAGATTGTCCCTGCATAGAGAAGAGATTGCATGTGTTATACCAGATGAGTATATAACATACATGACTAGAATTTTGATACTCACAATAGTATGTGTCGGGGACCATAATTAGGGGTACCCTCAAGACGCCTAATTCTCAGCTGGTAACCCCCATCAGCATAAAGCTGCAGAGGCCTGATTGGTGCGATTAAGTCAGGGATCAGTCCATACGAGCGACTCGATCACGCCTCGCCCGAGCCTAGCCTCGGGCAAGGGCAGCCGACCCCGAGGGATTTCCGTCTCGCCCGAGGCCCCCCTTTAACGGCGGACACATCTCCGGCTCGCCCGAGGCCTTGCCTTCGCTAAGAAGCAACCCTGACTAAATCGCCGCGCCGACCGACCAAGTCGCAGGAGCATTTAACGCAAAGGTAGCCTGACACCTTTATCCTGACGCGCGCGCCCCGGCAGAGCCGAAGTGACCGCCGTCACTTCGCCGCTCCACTGACCGGTCTGACAGAAGGACAGCGCCGCCTGCGCCACTCCGACTGTAGTGCCACTTGACAGAGTGAGACTGACAGGCAGTCAGGCCCTGCCAAAGGCGCCATAGGAAACTCCGCTCCGCCAGACCTAGGGCTCGGACTCGGGCTAAGCCCCGGAAGACGGCGAACTCCGCTCCGCCCGACCCAGGGCTCGGACTCGGGCTAAGCCCCGGAAGACGGCGAACTCCGCTCCGCCCGACCCAGGGCTCGGACTCGGGCTAAGCCCCGGAAGACGGCGAACTCCGCTCTGCCCGACCCAGGGCTCGGACTCGGGCTCAGCCCCAGAAGACGACGAACTCCGCTTCGCCCGACCCCAGGGCTCGGACTCCGCCCTGGCCTCTGCCGAACGACCTCCGCCTCGCCCGACCCAGGAGCTCGGGCTCGGCCTTGGCCATGGAAGACAGACTCGACCTCGGCTTCGGAGGAGCCTCCACGTCGCCCGACCTAGGGCACAGGCCCGCCACGTCAACAGGAAGCGCCATCATCACCCTACCCCGAGCCGACTCGGGCCGCAGAGAACAAGACTGGTGTCCCATCTGGCTAGCTCCGCCAGATAGGCAATGATGGCGCCCCGCAAGCCCTGTGACGATGGCGGCTCTCAGCTCCCTTACGGAAGCAGGGGGACGTCAGCAAGGACTCGACCGCTCCGACAGCTGTCCCTCCGCCAGGCTCCATTGCTCCTCCGACAGCCACGACATCACACTAGCAGGGTGCCAAGATCTCTCTGGCTGCCACATTGGCATGTACTTAGGGCGCTAGCTCTCCCTCCGCTAGACACGTAGCACTCTGTTACATCCCCATTGTACACCTGGATCCTCTCCTTACGCCTATAAAAGGAGGACCAGGGCCTTCTTAGAGAAGGTTGGCCGCGCGGGGACGAGGACGGGACAGGCGCTCTCTTGGGGCCGCTCGCTTCCCTCACCCGCGTGGACGCTTGTAACCCCCTACTGCAAGCGCACCCGACCTGGGCGCGGGACGAACACGAAGGCCGCGGGATTTCCACCTCTCTCACGCCCGTCTCCGGCCACCTCGCTTCCCCCCTTCGCGCTCGCCCACGCGCTCGACCCATCTGGGCTGGGGCACGCGGCACACTCACTCGTCGGCTTAGGGACCCCCCCGGTCTCGAGACGCCGACAGTTGGCGCGCCAGGTAGGGGCCTGCTGCGTGCTGACGAACAGCTTCCTGTCAAGCTCCAGATGGGCAGTCTCCAGCGACCTCTCCGGCCCGGGACGGTGCTCCGTTTCGGGAGTCTTGAGTTCATGTCCTTCGACGGCAGCTACGACATGATACTCCTTCCACCGCCGCGCGACAACGACAATGGCGGCCGACAACCCGCCCGCCGGCGGCGGAATCGACGACATCTTCCCCGCATGGTGGAAGAACAACATTCGAGCTCGCCCCGTCCTCTCCCCCGCCAACGGAGGAGGAGGCGGGGCAACCAAGGCCAAGCGGGAGGCCGCGCTTCGTCGGTTGTCGAGCGAATCGACGTCCCCAGCGCCCCAACGGGGGGCGCGTCGGGCGTCGACCTCGCGTTTGAGACGAAGGCGAGCGCCGTCCCCCCGCAACACACCAATCCCGAGCAAGTGGACGACGCCAGCGCGCTCGCGGAGGGCTTGCAGGACGTCGCCCTCGTACCTAAGACGACGGTGCAATCAGTCCCCGACGTGACTATGTCGCTCCTCGTCGACCAAAAGGTACTGACTGATTCTCATCCTACGTCATTTCGACTCGGCCTCAACCCGCCTAGCGACCTCGCTTTGGCGGGCGCTCTCGTTGAGGCGAGTGCAACCCCTTTGGGGTTTCGTATGCGGTCGCCTTGGGACCGATTGACGGACGTCTCGACCTACGGGCCCTCTGGGTCCGAGGAAGATGACGATCCCAGCATCTGTTGGGATTTCTCTGGATTTGGCAACCCCAGTGCCATGCGGGACTTTATGACCGCATGTGACTACTGCCTCTTCGACTGTTCCGACGGTAGCCGCAGCCTTGACGACGAGGACTGCGGCCCAAGCCGCGAATGTTTCCACGTCGAGCTAGGGGATCCCTCCGAAGGCAACCGTCTCGGCATGCCGGAGGACGGTGATCTCCCTAGGCCGGTGCCTCGCGCTGACATCCCGCGGGAGCTAGCTGTGGTCCCCGTTCCGGCGGGGGGTCACGACCCACAGCTCGAGCAAGTCCGCGGGGCGCAGGCCAGGCTCGACGAGGGAGCAGGAGCGCTTGAGTCGATCCACCGGGACGTCGGGCAGGTATGGGCGGGCCAACCCCCGGCCGGAGAAATACGTCACCTGCCCCAGGGTTTCCAGCACCGCGTCGCCAACGACGTCAGGGTCAGGCCGCCACCCGCATCCAGCGGGGTTGGTCAGAACCTGGCAGCCGCAGCGATGCTCCTCCGCGCGATGCCGGAGCCATCAACCACCGAGGGTCGGCGAATCCAGGGAGAGCTCAAGAATCTCCTGGAAGGCGCTGCGGTCCGACGGGCCGAGAGCTCTGCCTCCCGAAGGCAGGGATACCCCTCGGAACCTCATGCCGCGACTTCCCGATTCATGCGGGAAGCCTCGGTCTACACCGAGCGCACGCGCAACACCGCGCCTGCGGCCCTGGGCCACCTCGGCAACGAGCACCATCGTCGCGACCGTCGGGCCCACCTCGACGAAAGGGTGCGCCGAGGCTACCACCCAAGGCGTGGGGGACGCTACGACAGCGGGGAGGATCGGAGTCCCTCGCCCGAACCACCCGGTCCGCAGGCCTTCAGTCGGGCCATCCGACGGGCGCCGTTCCCGACCCGGTTCCGACCCCCAACTACTATCACAAAGTACTCGGGGGAAACGAGACCGGAACTGTGGCTCGCAGACTACCGCCTGGCCTGCCAACTGGGTGGAATGGGCGACGACAACCTCATCATCCGCAACCTCCCCCTGTTCCTCTCCGACACTACTCGCGCCTGGTTGGAGCACCTGCCTCCGGGGCAGATCTCCAACTGGGATGACTTGGTCCAAGCCTTCGCCGGTAATTTCCAGGGCACGTACGTGCGCCCCGGAAATTCTAGGGACCTCCGAAGCTGCCGACAACAGCCGGGAGAGTCTCTTCAGGACTACATCCGGCGATTCTCAAAGCAGCGCACCGAGCCGCCCAACATCACCGACTCGGATGTCATCGGCGCGTTCCTTGCCGGCACCACCTGCCGCGACCTGGTGAGTAAGTTGGGTCGCAAGACCCCCACCAGGGCGAGCGAGCTGATGGACATCGCCACCAAGTTCGCCTCTGGCCAGGAGGCGGTCGAGGCTATCTTCCGAAAGGACAAGCAGCCCCAGGGCCGCCCATCGGAAGAGGCTCCCGAGGCGTCTACTCCGCGCGGCGCCAAGAAGAAAGGCAAGAAGAAGTCGCAAGCGAAACACGACACCGCCGACGCGGACCTTGTCGCCGCCGCCGAGTACAAGAACCCTCGGAAGCCCCCCGGAGGTGCTAACCTCTTCGACAAGATGCTCAAGGAGCCGTGCCCCTATCATCAGGGGCCCGTCAAGCACACCCTTGAGGAGTGCGTCATGCTTCAGCGCCACTTCCACAGGACCGGGCCACCCGCGGAGGGTGGCAGGGCCCATGACGACGACAAAAAGGAAGATCACCAAGCAGGAGAGTTCCCCGAGGTCCGCGACTGCTTCATGATCTATGGTGGGCATGCGGCGAATGCCTCGGCTCGGCATCGCAAGCAAGAGCGCCGGGAGGTCTGCTCGGTGAAGGTGGCGGCGCCAGTCTACCTAGACTGGTCCGACAAGCCCATCACCTTCGACCAAGCTGACCACCCCGACCACGTGCCGAGCCCGGGGAAATACCCGCTCGTCGTCGACCCCATCGTCGGCGACGTTAGGCTCACCAAGGTCCTGATGGACGGGGGCAGCTGCCTCAACATCATCTACGCCGAGACCCTCAGGCTCCTGCGCGTCGATCTGTCCTGCGTCCAAGCAGGTGCTGCGCAGTTCCACGGGATCATTCCTGGGAAGCGCGTCCAGCCCCTCGGACGACTCGACCTTCCCGTCTGCTTCGGAACGCCCTCCAACTTCCGAAGGAAGACTTTGACATTCGAGGTGGTCGGGTTCCGAGGAACCTACCACGCAGTACTGGGGAGGCCATGCTACGCGAAGTTCATGGCCGTCCCCAACTACACCTACCTGAAGCTCAAGATGTCGGGCCCCAACGGGGTCATCACCATCGGCCCCACGTACAAACACGCGTTCGAATGCGACGTGGAGTGCGTGGAGTACGCCGAGGCCCTCGCCGAGTCCGAGGCCCTCATCGCCGACCTGGAGAACCTCTCCAAAGAGGTGCCAGACGTGAAGCGTCATGCCGGCAACTTCGAGCCAGCGGAGACGGTTAAGGCTGTCCCTCTCGACCCCAGTGGCGACACCTCCAAGCAGATCCGGATCGGTTCTGGGCTCGACCCCAAATAGGAAGCAGTGCTCGTCGACTTTCTCCGCGCAAACGCCGATGTCTTTGCGTGGAGTCCCTCGGACATGCCCGGCATACCGAGGGATGTCGCCGAGCACTCGCTGGATATTCGGGCCGGAGCCCGACCCGTCAGGCAGCCTCTGCGCCGATTCGACGAGGAGAAGCGCAGAGTGATAGGCGAGGAGATCCACAAGCTAATGGCAGCAGGGTTCATCAAAGAGGTATTCCATCCCGAATGGCTTGCCAACCCTGTGCTTGTGAGAAAGAAAGGGGGGAAATGGCGGATGTGTGTAGACTACACTGGTCTCAACAAAGCATGTCCGAAGGTTCCCTACCCTCTACCTCGCATCAATCAAATCGTGGATTCCACTGCTGGGTGCGAAACCCTGTCCTTCCTTGATGCCTACTCAGGGTATCACCAAATCCGGATGAAAGAGTCCGACCAGCTCGTGACTTCTTTCATCACGCCCTTCGGCATGTACTGCTATGTCACCATGCCGTTCGGTTTGAGGAATGCGGGCGCGACGTACCAGCGGTGCATGAACCATGTGTTCAGCAAACACATCGGTCGCACAGTCGAGGCCTACGTCGATGACATCGTAGTCAAGACAAGGAAGGCTTCCGACCTCCTCTCCGACCTTGAAGTGACATTCCGATGTCTCAAAGCGAAAGGTGTCAAGCTCAATCCCGAGAAGTGTGTCTTCAGGGTGCCCCGGGGCATGCTCTTGGGGTTCATCGTCTCCGAGCGAGGCATCGAAGCCAACCCGGAGAAGATCGCAGCTATCACCAGCATGGGGCCCATCAAGGACTTAAAAGGCGTACAGAGGGTCATGGGATGTCTCGCGGCCCTGAGCCGCTTCATCTCATGCCTCGGCGAAAGAGGTCTGCCTCTGTACCGTCTGTTAAGGAAGGCCGAGTGTTTCGCTTGGACCCCTGAGGCCGAGGAAGCTCTCGGGAACCTGAAGGCGCTCCTCACAAAGGCGCCTATCTTGGTACCCCCACCTGATGGAGAAGCCCTCTTGGTCTACGTCGCCGCGACCACTCAGGTGGTTAGCGCCGCGATTGTGGTCGAGAGGCAAGAAGAGGGGCATGCATTGCCCGTTCAGAGGCCAGTTTACTTCGTCAGCGAGGTGCTGTCCGAAACCAAGATCCGATACCCACAAGTTCAGAAGCTCCTGTATGCAGTGATCCTGACGAGGCGAAAGTTGCGACATTACTTCGAGTCTCATCCGGTAACTGTGGTGTCATCCTTCCCCCTGGGGGAGATCATCCAGTGCCGAGAGGCCTCGGGCAGGATCGCAAAGTGGGCGGTGGAAATCATGGGCGAGACAATCTCGTTCGCCCCTCGGAAGGCCATCAAGTCCCAGGTATTGGCGGACTTCGTAGCCGAATGGGTCGACACCCAGCTGCCGACGGCTCCGATCCAACCGGAGCTCTGGACCATGTTTTTCGACGGGTCGCTGATGAAGACGGGAGCCGGCGCGGGCCTGCTCTTCATCTCGCCCCTCGGGAAACACCTACGCTACGTGCTACGCCTCCATTTCCCGGCGTCCAACAATGTGGCTGAGTACGAGGCTCTGGTCAACGGGTTGCGGATCGCCATCGAGCTAGGGGTCAGACGCCTCGACGCCCGCGGTGACTCGCAGCTCGTCATCGACCAAGTCATGAAGAACTCCGACTGCCGCGACCCGAAGATGGAGGCCTACTGCGATGAGGTTCGGCGCCTGGAAGACAAGTTCTACGGGCTCGAGCTTAACCACGTCGCTCGGCGCTACAACGAGACTGCGGACCAGCTGGCAAAAATAGCCTCGGGGCGAACGACGGTTCCCCCGGACGTCTTCTCCCAGGATCTGCATCAACCCTCCGTCAAGATCAACGACACGCCCGAGCCCGAGGCACCCTCGGTCCAACCCGAGGTACCCTCGGCTCAGCCCGAGGCGTCCTCGGTTCAGCCCGAGGTACCCTCGGCCCCCGAGGGCGAGGCACTGCACGTCGAGGAGGAGCGGAACGGGGCCACGCCTGATCAAAATTGGCAGACCCCGTACCTGCAATATCTCCGCTAAGGAGAGCTACCCCTCGACCAAGTCGAGGCTCGGCGGGTAGCGCGACGCGCCAAGTCGTTCGTATTGCTGGGCGATGAGGAGGAGCTCTACCACCGCAGCCCCTCGGGCATCCTCCAGCGATGCATCTCCATCGCCGAAGGTCAGGAACTCCTGCAAGAAATACACTCGGGGGCTTGCGGCCATCATGCAGTGCCTCGAGCCCTTGTCGGGAATGCTTTCCGGCAAGGCTTCTACTGGCCAACGGTGGTGGCTGACGCCACTAGAATTGTCCGCACCTGCGAAGGGTGCCAATTCTATGCGAAGCAGACCCACCTGCCCGCTCAGGCTCTGCAGACGATACCCATCACCTGACCCTTTGTTGTATGGGGTCTGGACCTCGTCGGTCCCTTGCAGAAGGCGCCCGGGGGCTACACGCACCTGCTGGTCGCCATCGACAAATTCTCCAAGTGGATCGAGGTCCGACCCCTGAACAACATTAGGTCCGAGCAGGCGGTGGCGTTCTTCACCAACATCATCCATCGCTTCGGGGTCCCAAACTCCATCATCACCGACAACGGTACCCAGTTCACCGGCAAAAAATTCTTGGATTTTTGCAAGGATCACCACATCCGGGTGGACTGGGCCGCCGTGGCTCATCCCATGTCGAATGGGCAAGTAGAGCGTGCCAACGACATGATTCTACAAGGGCTCAAGCCCCGGATTTACAACAACCTCAACAAGTTCGGCAAGCGATGGATGAAGGAACTCCCCTCGGTGATCTGGAGCCTAAGGACAACGCCGAGCCGAGCCACGGGTTTCACGCCGTTCTTCCTGGTCTACGGGGCCGAGGCCATCTTGCCCACTGACCTGGAATACGGCTCCCCGAGGACGAGGGCCTACAACGATCAAAGCAACCAAGCTAGCCGAGAAGAATCGCTAGACCAGCTGGAAGAGGCTCGGGACAAGGCCTTACTACACTCGGCGCGGTATCAGCAGTCCCTGCGACGCTACCACGCCCGAGGGGTTCGGCCCCGAGACCTCCAGGTGGGCGACCTGGTGCTTCGGCTGCGGCAATACGCCCGAGGGAGGCACAAGCTCACGCCCCCTGGGAGGGGCCATTCGTCATCGCCAAAGTTCTGAAGCCCGGAACATACAAGCTGACCAACAATCAAGGCGAGATCTACGACAACGCTTGGAACATCCAACAGCTACGTCGCTTCTACCCTTAAGATGTTTTCAAGTTGTTCATATACCTCGCACCCATGCAAAGTTTAGTCATCAAGGAAGGGTCTCGAGACCGTTTCCAGCGCTCCGCCCGGACCGGACGCGGGATTCAAAAAACGTGAAGCGAAACAGCCGTTCCTCGAACGGCTCGCACACGCGCAACGGCCGCCCTGCCAACAACTCACCCCGTCGCATTAACTCCGTGGCGGGACAGGCGGCGCTTCTGGCAGGAGAAGCGGGCGACGCTTCGCCTTCGCCGTAATAACCGCGCCAAAAAAGGTACGCCACGTCGTTCGATTTCGTATCCTTTTCCTTTTTTCCTCTTTCTCTATCTCTTGCAACAGGGACCGGAAAAGGGGGATACCCCGAAAAGGATCCTTCCCTGTGAAGGAACCGGGCTCCGAGCCCCCCTACTGATCAGAGGTTCGAAGGCTGACCCCCCGAGGGGTTCAACAGTCGCCTCAGATCGTGTGGGCCCTACTTCCACTACTGGTCAGAGGTTCGAAGGCCAGCCCCCCGAAGGGCTCCACGACCGCCTCAGGCTACTCGGGCTCCGCGCCCATTACTGATCAGGGGTTCGAAGGCTGGCCCCCGAAGGGTTCACAGTCGCCTCAGACGCCGAGCGAGGGATGACCAGGGGTACGTTCGATACATAACCAAGGCTCGGGCTGTGCTCCCGAGGTACCCTAGGACATTTCCGAGACCAGCGGGAGCGATCTTGTAACGGAATCCCATCGGAGGGAGGCATCGAGCCCTCGGACCCCGTCGCCAGGGGACCGGGTCCGGCAGATCACCCGCAGGTACTTTTGGGCGTGCCTCTGGGCCCCTAGCCGACCCCCAACGAACGGGGCACGGACGTCCACTCGGATTACCCGCTTGCAGCTCACCGGAGACACTATGTTCGGTGCCCATCGAGGGTAACATGGCGCTCTCCCCCCCTCCTCCTTGCGGAAAGGCGACGTAGGGGCGTATGTAAAAAAGCCGAGTCTGTCCCTGATCGCCCTCTCGCCCTGTGCGGAGGCTCGGGGGCTGCTCTCGCAAACCCGGCTCCGGCCGAACCGTTGACGGCGTCAACATACCAGCCCGAGAACTTGGGCCCCGACCGTGCACCCGGGCTACGGCCAGTTCGCATGAGGGAACAACCAGACCAGCCGAAGCATTACGCAAGGCATTAAGACCTCGGGGGAGTGAAACCACTCCTCCGAGGCCTCGGGGGCTACACCCGGCGGGTGCGCTCGCGCGCACCCACCGGAACAAAATGCAACCGAGAAAGGCTGGTCCCCTTGCAAAAAAGTGCGACGAAAGCCTCCAAGCGAGTGCTAACACTCCATTCGAGGCTCGGGGGCTACTGTCGGGGACCATAATTAGGGGTACCCTCAAGACGCCTAATTCTCAGCTGGTAACCCCCATCAGCATAAAGCTGCAGAGGCCTGATGGGTGCGATTAAGTCAGGGATCAGTCCATCCGAGCGACTCGATCACGCCTCGCCCGAGCCTAGCCTCGGGCAAGGGCAGCCGACCCCGAGGGATTTCCGTCTCGCCCGAGGCCCCCCTTTAACGGCGGACACATCTCCGGCTCGCCCGAGGCCTTGCCTTCGCTAAGAAGCAACCCTGACTAAATCGCCGCGCCGACCGACCGAGTCGCAGGAGCATTTAACGCAAAGGTAGCCTGACACCTTTATCCTGACGCGCCCCCCCGGCAGAGCCGAAGTGACCGCCGTCACTTTGCCGCTCCACTGACCGGTCTGACAGAAGGACAGCGCCGCCTACGCCACTCTGACTGCAGTGCCACTTGACAGAGTGAGACTGACAGGCAGTCAGGCCCTGCCAAAGGCGCCATAGGAAACTCCGCTCCGCCCGACCCAGGGCTCGGACTCGGGCTAAGCCCCGGAAGACGGCGAACTCCGCTCCGCCCGACCCAGGGCTCGGACTCGGGCTAAGCCCCGGAAGACGGCGAACTCCGCTCCGCCCGACCCAGGGCTCGGACTCGGGCTAAGCCCCGGAAGACGGCGAACTCCGCTTCGCCCGACCCAGGGCTCGGACTCGGGCTAAGCCCCGGAAGACGGCGAACTCCGCTCCGCCTGACCCAGGGCTCGGACTCGGGCTAAGCCCCGGAAGACGGCGAACTCCGCTCCGCCCGACCCAGGGCTCGGACTCGGGCTCAGCCCCAGAAGACGACGAACTCCGCTTCGCCTGACCCCAGGGCTCGGACTCCGCCCTGGCCTCTGCCGAACGACCTCCGCCTCGCCCGACCCAGGAGCTCGGGCTCGGCCTTGGCCATGGAAGACAGACTCGACCTCGGCTTCGAAGGAGCCTCCACGTCGCCCGACCTAGGGCACAGGCCTGCCACATCAACAGGAAGCGCCATCATCACCCTACCCCGAGCCGACTCGGGCCGCAGAGAACAAGACCGGTGTCCCATCTGGCTAGCTCCGCCAGATAGGCAATGATGGCGCCCCGCAAGCCCTGTGACGACGGCGGCTCTCAGCTCCCTTACGGAAGCAGGGGGACGTCAACAAGGACTCGACCACTCCGACAGCTGTCCCTCCGCCAGGCTCCATTGCTCCTCCGACAGCCACGACATCACACTAGCAGGGTGCCAAGATCTCTCCGGCTGCCACATTGGCATGTACTTAGGGCGCTAGCTCTCCCTCCGCTAGACACGTAGCACTCTGCTACATCCCCATTGTACACCTGGATCCTCTCCTTACGCTTATAAAAGGAAGGACCAAGGCCTTCTTAGAGAAGGTTGGCCGCGCGGGGACGAGGACGGGACAGGCGCTCTCTTGGGGCCGCTCGCTTCCCTCACCCGCGTGGACGCTTGTAACCCCCTACTACAAGCGCACCCGACCTGGGCGCGGGACAAACACGAAGGCCGCAGGATTTCCACCTCTCTCACGCCCGTCTTCGGCCACCTCGCTTCCCCCCTTCGCGCTCGCCCACGCGCTCGACCCATCTGGGCTGGGGCACGCGACACACTCACTCGTCGGCTTAGGGACCCCCCGGTCTCGAGACGCCGACAGTATGGAACTGAGCAGGGCCAGCTGGAGGGAACAACGGAGGTGGTAGAGCAAAATCCCGTGCGGTGCCAAGGCTTTGCATGTACTGGAACATCTTCGCCATCCTCTATTGATCTGCCAAACGAGTCAGCCACTCTGCCTCCCGTTCCCTCCTCTCTCTTTATAGCAGAGCCTATAATATTTCACCTCAATGTTACAATAACTCAAAGAGAAGGTAAATAACTCAAGGAACGACGAGTTACACAAGCACTAACCTAGAGTTGTTGTATGCGATGATGTGAGTTGTCCTACCGAGGTCGTATGGCTGGGCTCGCGCTCGTGCTCCTTGCTCGCACCTAAGACAGAGTGGGAGTGGATGAAGAATCGATTGCCCCATCGGCAATCCAGTATCGCTCATGCCTCTTGCCTCCTCTAACCCTCATGAGGACATCTCTGTCAATGTCCTTGGTCCTCAGATCATAATCTGGCCATGGACCTCCTTTGCCATGGCAGTGTACCCACTTAGGCGACTGTAGACGGCGGGGTTACTACACGCCTTAGGCCCGTCCTCCGTGTTGTAGGGAACGTCCGACGTCGCCTTGCCCTTGTGGGCCATAGCATATGCTGAGAAGATGGAGCAAGTTTGGCCACCATATGACGCCGACTGCAAGAAATCATGGACAGTTAGAAATCATGCCTAATCGAATGTTATATACCAAAATAAAAAAGAGTGCATACCCATGTTTCTGCATATTTACCGAGGCTGCGACTGCCTTGGTGGTGGGAGGGACCTTGCATCATCAGACGTCGTTCTCGGCTAGCGTTTTGCACCTCGTCCCACTCAGGCGAGCACCACCTCTCCACCATCTGCTCCCATCACCGAGGATGCACTGCGCACCAATAAGGAATCATCTACAAAAAACAAGTACAAGGCGTATCAGAAAATAAAATTAAGCAAATTTAATAGTAATATTAAAGTTCTATATTTACGTGCAAGTACTGGTCCCGAGTCAACGACATGGTTCGTGCGTCCTGTTTAGTCACCTTCTCCTTAAGGATTGAGCCGTGGTAAGTGACGATGGCCTGGATTCGCGCCTCGTAGTGCATGTCCACGACGAACTTCTTACAGCTCGTGGTAGCCACCACATCCATCCGAGCCTCGTATCCAGCCTCACATCTGAAAAAATACTGCATACAAAGACAATGTATCCATACATTATTTCAAGAATGTACAACGATTGTGATGTATTGAACAATATAGTGCGAGAAAAATTTACCCACAACACTTGCTTCACTCGCTCTGCCTTGTTGTTGAATTCCTTTTCGTCCCGATCTACTGCATCGGGGGGGGGGGGGGGGGGGGGGGCGACGACGTAGTGGTCGAAGGTGTAGGCTCGGTCCGTCATTCCGGCGTACTCAACAAGTACAGGAAGTGTTTCTTGCACTGAAGGCTGAGGATGCCATTGGGGTTGACCATGAGGCGCCAGAATCTGAGGTGTCTTGCTGAGCGTTGTCGTCGTCCTGCTACGCCGCATCGATAGCGGCCTGCTGCTCCACCTGTTGCTGAGCGTTGTTGTCTTGCTGCGCCTCCTCCTCCATCCCACGGGTGCTCCTCCTCCCCTCATCATCCTCATCCCACCGGCCACCATATTTGTCCAACAATATGCAATTAAGAGTAAACAAATAACTACAGACAAAAAATATGTATTTAGAAACATATGTGAAATAAATAAAATATAGCATTATATCAATTAAAAATAATCTTCATATGTGTCCTGGTTAGCCGGATCATAAGTCTTATCATCACTATCAACCATTTCATAGTCAATACCAATGCATAAGTTCGTCATTAATGTCATTAGACGTAGAAATGATGTTGCTAACTTTTGTTACTAATAAGGGATGAGAGAGATAATTTGCATGAAAGGATTGCAAGTTAGTGGAAAAATTGTGTGAATATCCTGTACGAAGAGATAAAAAATTTACTAGCAAAGTTTACTTTACAGATTATATATGCAACGGTGGGGCCTAGAATAGAAGCATATCGGGTCTTGAATGAAGGGTCACACAGCTGTGCGGTACACTCCAAGGTTAATGGCAGGAGGACCCATACATACATAAATAAATAATGTATGGTGTATCGCGAGATACACCGCATAAATAAGTACTAGTACTTTAGAGCGTGCAAATTGTAGCGTACAACGGTACAAGTACCGTGATTACCGAGATTGCGAAGTTAACGTCGTGTCATAAATACACCACGGCTCGTGTACAGCGTATTCTCACGTGCCGCGGTTCATTTTAAACCATGCATTGGCAGAGGCGGTACTCCCTGTACACACATATGGTAGTCCATACGGCTGAACAGAACTCGTCAGGTCGCAGGGAGGAGGCGGACACAGCACAGTGATGTATGCCGCGATGGAACGCATTGAAGAGATAAGATACGGGTGCGTGCGTTGGCGACGCTGACGCTGAGCCATGGCAGGAGGAGGCCAGGGGGGCCATCAATTCTATACCTGCACCGCACCGCGCTCCAGTTCCAGTATGCATGCAGCGGCCAAAAGATCTCGGTGTAGCCGCCTCGCCAAGATATGCGATGCTGTGCATGTGCATGCTTCGCGCCAGCTTTTGCCGGCCGGCGGTGCCGGATGTCATGTCGATCGCGGATCCACTGTACTGTACCGGACGGACGGACGCCGCGCCACAGCCTGCAGGAGCAGACGGGCAGTCCGGGATCCAGCCGTATCCGATCCGCGGCGCGGGCTGCGTATCCACCAGATTTTACTAGCTGTCCCTCCCGCCCGCCTGCCTGCCTACGCGCGGAGAGCCAGGCGGCGAAGACCCCTGGTGTCGCGCGCGGTATCTCTCGGTCGCCGCACCGCCGCTGCTTCCCTGATCTCCTCCGGGCCGGTCCTCCTCTCCGTCTCTCTATCTCTCTCGGTCTCTCCAGCCCCGTAGCCCGCCCGCCCGCCCGCCTCCCAACCGTCCCGCGTGAGTGCAGAAAGGCGCCGCGTGACGAGTGTTCTACCACCTGGTGGCCTGGCCTCTACCTATATATAACCCCACCCCGCACCACACCACAGAGATCCATTTCGAGGACTCGTACTAGGTTCGGCGTTCGTAGCTCGTGTCGTTTCTGAAGCTAGATAGCTAGCGACAGGCGATGGCGAGCCGCAAGTGTCTCGGAGGCGAGGGAAGCGCGCCGGCGCCGCACGTCCTCGCGGTGGACGACAGCTCGGTCGACCGCGCCGTCATCGCAGGCATCCTCAGGAGCTCACAGTTCCGCGGTGAGAACTCGTACCGTTCGATATCAGTGGTCAGCGCGGAGATGAGTCTCCTGCCAGAGCCTTCTCTGTGCCGTGGCATTGGCGGTTGACTGTCGTGAACTGAACCTTTCGCGCGCTCTGCGTGCATGCACTTGCAGTGACGGCCGTGGACAGCGGGAAGAGGGCACTGGAGCTGCTGGGCACCGTACGTTTCACCATTCTTCTGCTCTGTTCGCTCTTCTCTGCTGCGTTCTCCACAGTGGGTGATGTAGTGTGTGTGTCGTTTAATTTGTTTCAGGAGCCCAACGTGAGCATGATCATTACCGACTACTGGATGCCCGAGATGACTGGATACGAGCTCCTCAAGAAGATCAAGGTACGCGCACCATTTTTTTCTCTCTCTCTTTTCCTTTCACCCTAGCTTGGTAGCAGCTAGCTAGCAGTATGATGCTGCTGATGCCAACAGAATGAGATTCGTGCATGCAGGAGTCGTCCAGGCTGAAGGAGATCCCCGTGGTGATCATGTCCTCAGAGAACGTGCCGACAAGGATCAACAGGTTAGTTCGTACTTCGTAAACGCATATACCTCTTCGTTCATCGTTATACTGCATATTTTCTGCTTATTGACATGTTTGCGCATGCATTCGGCAGGTGCCTGGAGGAAGGCGCCGAGGATTTCCTGCTGAAGCCCGTCCGCCCGTCCGACGTGTCGCGCCTGTGCAGCCGCGTCCTGCGGTGAGCACGGCGGCAAGTAGTAGCACAGCATGCTGGCGCGCATGCTCGTGGTAGTTCTTTTGGGGATGCATGGTGGTAGCTGTAGCAGCGGCATTCCGAAGCTCTGTGTCTTCTCATCGAGCATGGGGCTCGTATACGTTGGATGGATATGGAGGAGTCCTTGTCGTGCTAGGCTGCTATAGTGTGCTCGCGGAACCGTACAAGTGGTCATGCTCTGTTAGCCTTTCCCTGTATGCATGTTCAGTTAAATGTGTTCAGTAAAAAGGATGTTGCCTTTCTGCCTAGCTGCATGTACGCCGAGTTGCCTTCAATTTGAACTTCATTTCATGTGTTGGCACGAGGTTTGCGTCGCATGCATGCAATCCGTTTTCATGGATCAGATGCTATTTTATGTAGTCCTGCATGCATACTACGTACATACACCCTCAAGGATGTACCGTGATATCGATCTCGCGTCGGAGCATACGTACGTAGTACTGGAGCCATGGCAGTATATGGCACGGTGGGCCCCAGGGAGTATCTAGCAAGATCTGCTGCTGAATGGGAATGATGGTACAGTGACTTCCGAGGGCTTTGGTTAGTGTTTATACTGTTAATTGATTGACTGTCCGTCCCTACTCCGTGCATAGCTGATCTCTGCACTCAGCTCATCTTGGTCACGGTTGCAGATTAATTTTCGCTTCGATTTTAGTTTAAAATCAATTGTTTTGTTAATCTCTTCTATTTGCTCAAGATGTGAAATAAGAAGTACATCAGATCGAAAACAACATACAAATACAACATGGTTAAGGTCAACTAAGGTCCACCAATTTAGATATTCTTTTTAATCAAGCAGTATCATTCCGACCTCCAATATATAGAAATGAATGGGTATAGTCATTTACGACAGTCCATAGTATTTAGACTACACTCTACATACGTTGATGTTGAATCAAGCTAAGATAAACAATGCAACGGCACGATTTAAGGCGGCTCGGCCACTCATGGCACTTGCCCGGGCTTGCTGACATCAACCAATGCTGTTACGAAACTTCTTTTCCTTGGAACGTAGGCAAAATGACTCAGTTTATGTATATAGTCTACGCCTGGAGGTGCATGTGAGCTACGGACAGATTTTCCGAGTCTTCGAAAATTCTCAGGCTCTTCTGCTATGTAAGAAAGCGGATCAAGATCTATTTGATTAATAAATTTTGGTATTTAACAATCAACAAAATTATTTAGATTATTGATGTTCGCTAGTGTTTATAGTTATAGTTCAAATAATGTAGCGTGGACTTAGACGAGTGTAATATGGTGATCATGAATATCAACACCATGAAGGAGAACATTAGATTACTCATTGAAGACATATCAAGATCATGCAAGAGTTCAAGACATAATACGGAAGAAGCCTGAAAGAAGAGACACAAATAAATGAAGAAAACAAGTTGCAGAGGAGTACCAAACGTGTTTGGTGTAGCACCGGATGAAGCACCAGACATGTGTCTGTACCCAAGAAAGAGTTGAAAATGAGGGTACATCGAACATGTAGGTGTGCACCAGACAAACCACAAGACCTAACACTGAATATGACACCCGCACCGTGTTTGCGGAGGTCTACAACACATCGAACATATCCGGTGTGCCACTGGACACCACACCGGACGTGGTACTCAGAGAGGTTGTGAAGCAACATGAGCGGGTTAGAAGATACCGACATCTCTGATGTAACAACGGATACTGCGTCAGATACCTCGAGTTTAATGGTTGGCAACGACTAGTCTAACGGCTAGTACACGTAGAACACTAACTAGACATGTCTTGTGCATAAATCGGATTATTCGGATGCCCTCGCAAAAAGTCTATACAGTTCCAACGACTAGTTTGGACATGTGGGGCTATATATCACCCCAACCGATTATTTAAGAGGTGTGGGAGGTGAGAAAGATTGTTGAAGAGTTGAGACTCCATTCTTCTAGCTCTAGATAACTAAGTGGTCAGAGAATCACTGGTGATTAGCATACTTTCTTTGAAAAGTGTAGGCCAGTTAGATCGATGTTATAGCGTTTCCTCTATGTTAACCCTTAGTTTTTATAAGTTTGGATAGACACCTCCAAAACCTTGGTGCTTGCACACATCATTGTATCTCTTGACACGTATGTCATTGTAGTTGTACCAAGAGGAGCTATATATACGTAATACCCTGAATTTGGGGTATAAAATTTCTTCTCTAATATCTATCAAATTCATGTGTTACCTCTTTTCTCCTCTCTATAGTTTCTCTCTCTCTTCCTTTTAGTAGAGTTTTGATTATTTATTTCGAGATGTATTAATACATTAGTAGATCAAACCCTAAGGGGACATGAAATGTTGCATCATACTGAGCTTAAACTTTGCTGTTTGTTTAATGCATATGTTTGAAACATTTAAATTTGAGTTGGTGGTTTGGTTGGATTTGAATTCAATAGAGAAAATAAAAAGAAAAGAGATTAGAAATTTAGAATAAAAATAAAAAGGCAAGCAGCATGCAACCTTCCTCAGCTCGGCCTTTCGGCCCATTAGGCCCAACCTGCCCCGCGCGCGCCCGCGTTCTCTCGCTACGCAGTGGGCCCCGCCTGTCGGCACCACCCCACCACTACACCAAAATAGTAAACTTTCTAGAGCCTAAACCCTAGAAAGTTAGCCCTAAACTCTATGAAGTTAGCTAAACTCTCGGAAGTTAAGCCATCCCGTCGAAAGTTTGGCTCTCGAATTTTTTTGTCGGAAGTTAGCTTAACTTCCCCTCTAGGAAGTTAGCTAACTTCCTACAGCCAAAGAAGCCTCTCGTAAGTTAGTAGGTTCTCGGAAGTGAGTAGGTTCACACCGTCAGTGCCGTCAGCTGACTAACTTCCTACGGCTGACGTAGCCCCCTAGGAAGTTAGCCGGCAGACTGTCCTACGGCCCAATAAGCCTCTAGAAAGTTAATTTGACCAACATTACAAATTTCTGTTTATTTTTATTTTACACCACATTCCACAACATAACAAATATATCAACAGCTATATAGCACAACATATTTTCACATAAAACATTACACACACAGTCACATAACAATATTTAAATCCATAGTCTCATCAATTACATCACAAAAGCTCATCTATAGTCACAATAAGACACATCTCATCCAGTCATAATTAGAGACAATATCTCATACATAGTCATAATAAAAGTTTCAAGTATCACAACACATAACATGGAAGCTCATGATCGCCGATCGCCATTGGGGTACAGTGACGAGTGATGGTCGATACCTCCACTAGCGAAAAGGGTTTCGACAAAGTCTAACCCGTCTTCTCGTTGATGCGTCGGCAAGGTAGCTCGAGGGGTCTAATATACATGTACAAATGATATTTGCTGAGTTACATCATAATATAACTAATGACAAGTAAATGATGATGAATTTGCATACCTGATGTTCGGTAGGTGGAGATGTAGGTGTAGGTGGAGGTGAAGACCAAGGATAATGTACGGGATGTATAAACAATAAAAAAAATCCATGCTGACACACTAAAAGAGGTATATAATGCCGTAGGTCGGGTCTGCAAGCAAAAGAATAAATATCCAGCATTTAGATCTAAAAGCTCCAGATGATTTTCAAGATACTGCACACATCAATAAGTTTCATCGACCTTCTACCTAAGCAAGATGCACCAGCAGATAACCAGATCTTTTCTTACCTGTAACCACAGAGCTAATGATCAGTCAAACACGTTGTTATTTTTTTTGCAGATCCTGGATGATCAGGGAAATGACGTCCTCCTTGCAAATCTCAAGGGTTATTTGCAGGACTGCTCTTCATTTGGTTCGACTTCTCCATCACCAAAGATCAACAATCTCAAGGATGACATATTTTTGTCGATCTCTTCCAGAGTCTAATAAGAAGGTCAATACCAATCAGTTTACATGTAGTATTCTTATAATCTGAAAACTAACATCACGATAGAGATAAACAAAGCACTACAATAACATTTCACCCTTTGCTATACCAATTTAATTTAGCAAATCAGTAGCTCTTTGTTTCATTCAAGCATCCCGACGAATGGTTGAGCCATTCTGCATTATCCCATTTCGACCCACCAAAATATGCACGACTAATCGTAAACCCCCAATTACATACATATATAAACAAAAGGAAGGAAAATGATCACCAGACACATGGGGAGAACCCAATGACGATGATCGTACCGAAATGAAACTGACACATCCGATTCTGTCACTAGAGGCTATCAGAGATCAGGTTCACATGGATCGACTGGGCTCTAGATCTCCAAGGAAAAAAAGGCGCGAGAACTACTCGAGACTGGAGAGGATGCACGATCGAAGGGGGACATGAGACGGAGAGAGCAGATCACCTTGGCGTGGGTGCACGTGTGGAGCGCGAGGAAGGAGTCCTTGATGGAGTGCACCACCTCCTCCGGCATCGACGACCGCAGTTGCGACGCCATGCGGAAGAAGGACATCTCAGCTCTAGCGGTGCGGGGTCGAGGGCAGGGGCGACGGGCGGGGCAGGGGCGGTGGACAGGGCCGAGGCGGGTGTGCTGGCGACCGCTGCTTGCGCGGGTGGGAGCAGGCATGTGGCAGCGACTTCAATTTGGTGGAAGAGACACGAGAGTGAGAAATGGGAGAGAAGAGGATAAGATTGAGTGGAGGTTTAAGATAAAAAATATAACTTTCTAGAGTAAAGCCGTAGGAAGTTACATAACTCCCTAGATATGGAAGGAGATCGCACACCGGACATGAACAATGGTTGTCCGGTGCACCACTCGACAGAAGGCAAGATTGGCCTTCCAAGTTGTCCTCCAATGGCTCCTAGCTGCCTTGGGGCTTCAAAAGGGACCTCTAGGCGCATGGAGCAAGTAATAAAGCATTCTCTAAGCATTCTAAGACTCCCAGACTCCGTCTCCACGCATTTGATCGATTGTGTTAGTGATTTGAGCTCCGTTTGAGTTGTGAACTCACTGTGCTAAGTTTCGAGCTCAAATCTTAGCTTGTGTGCGTGTGTGTGCTGCGGATTTGAGTCTTGCGTGTGTTGCTCTCCCATCCTTACTCTTGTGCTTTCTCTGTGATCAATATTGTAAGGGCGAGAGGCTCCAACTTGTGGAAATTCCTCGCAAACGGGAAGAATAATCAAAAGATAAAAGACAATGGTATTCAACTCGATCATTGGATCACTTGAAAGGGGTTGAGTGCAACCCTCGTCCATTGGGACGCCACAACGTGGAAGTAAGCAAGTGTTACTTCGCCGAACCACGGGATAAAATTCACGTGTCTCTTATGTTGCTTTTCTGTGATTGTTTTGTGCACAAGAACTCACTTCATAGCTACTTGGTCACACTAACGCGTTAATAATCAAGTTAGTGGCTATTTAGTGTTTGATTTTACAGGATCACCTATTCACCCTCCTCTAGGTGCTCTCAATTGGTATCGGAGCCGTACTCTTCACTAAGGGACTAACCGCCCGAAGAGATGGATCCTAAGGGAAAGGGGATGGTGGTCAACGACAAGGAGGAGTCCCTCTTCAATGAGCCAAGAGACGACAAGCCCACTGACTCAGGCTCGAGTCACAAAAAGAGGGACGGGAAGAAGAAGAGACGCATCAAGAAGATCATTTACTACGATAGCGATGCATCTTCTTCTTCACCAAGGGACGACGACGACGACTCCTCGTTCAAGAAAAAGACGGTTAATCAAAATTATTCTTTTGATTACTCTCGCATTCCCTATAATTCAAATGTGTATTTACTATCAATTCCCCTTGGAAAACCTCCACACTTTGATGGAGAAGACTATTCATTTTGGAACCATAAAATGTGTAGTCATCTATTTTATCTCCATCCTAGTATTTTGGAAATTGTGGAGAATGGGATGCATTTTGATAGTATTGATAATCCTGTGATTATTAATGAACAAATTCATAAAAATGCCCAAGCCACTACTGTTTTGCTAGCATCTCTTTGCAGGGATGAATACAATAAGGTGAGCGGCTTGGACATCGCCAAACAAATATGGGACACCCTCAAGATATCTCATGAGGGAAACGGCGCCACCATGATCACCAAGATGGAACTGGTGGAAGGTGAATTGGGAAGGTTCGCGATGATCAGGGGAGAGGAGCCAACACAAACCTACAACAGGCTCAAGACCCTGGTCAACAAGATCCGAAGCTACGGAAGCACAAGATGGACGGATCATGATGTCGTCCGACTCATGCTCAGGTCATTTACTGTTATTGATCCCCATCTTGTCAACCTTATTCGTGAAAATCCCAGGTACACGAAAATGACGCCCGAGGAAATCCTCGAAAAATTCGTGAGCGGGCGCATGATGATAAAGGAGGCTCGATACGTGGACGATGCACTAAACGGTCCACTACCCGTCTACAAGCCACATCTCGTTGCTCTCAAAGCAACCAGCAGCAGGGAGGCGCTACCAAGCAAGGTGGCACAAGTGGAGGCTACCGGGCTCAATGAAGATGAGATGGCACTCATCATCAAGCGTTTCAAGACCGCGCTCAAAGGACACAAAGAGTATCCCAACAAGAATAAAACAAGGGAAAACGCTCCTACTTCAAATGCGGTAAGACTGGTCACTTTATTGTTCAATGTCTCGATAATGAAAATGACCAGGCACAAGAAAGACATGGGAAGAAGGAGGAGAAGAAGAATAACAGAAGGCAAAGGGCGAGGCACATCTTGGAAAAGAATGGGATTCTGACTGCTCTTCATCCGACTCCGACGATGAAGGACTGGCTGCCTCGGCCTTCGACAAGTCTTCACTCTTCCCCAACGAACGTCATACATGATTTATGGCTAAGAAGAAGAAGGTACGTATTCGAGATACTTCTAAGTACTCTTCTTCTAGTGATGAGGAATCTTCTGATGATGAAGTAGATTACTTAGAATTATTTAAGGGTTTAGATAGAGCAAAGGTAGAGAAAACTAATGAATTAATCGATGCTCTTAATGAAAAGGATAGACTGCTAGAAAATCAAGAGGACATTTTATATGAGGAACATGACAAGTTTGTTAGTGTTAAAAAATCCCTTGCTTTAGAAATTAAAAGAAAAGAAATGCTATCCTCTGAGTTGTCTGCTTGCCATGAATCTGTCTCTAGTCTAAAGGAGTTAAATGATGAATTAAATGCCAAACTAGAGAAAGCAAATGCAACTAGTTCATGTGTAGAACATGTAGCTATTTGCAATAGGTGAAAAGATGTCAACTTTGATGAACATGATGTCACCATTGCTAAATTAAACAACGAGGTTGCAAGTCTTAATGCTCAACTTAAGACTTGCAAAGATGATTTTGATAAACTGAAATTTGCTAGGGATGCCTACACTGTTGGTAGACACCCCTCAATTAAGGATGGACTTAGTTTTCGAAAGGAAACCAAGAACTTAACAAGCCAAAGGACTCTCGTTCTCAACAAGGAGAAAGGGAAGGCCCCTATGGCTAGTAGTCCTCAAAGGAACCATGCCTTTATTTATGATAGGAAAATTGCTAGTCGTTCTCATTATAATAGGAGTTATGTTGTTTATAATGATTCACATGCTATGTTTGCCTCAAGTTCCACTCTTGTTCATGGTAGAAGTAGGCCTAGGAGAAATCATGTTGTGTCTCATGCTCCTAGGAGAATGTGCAATGAACCTTCTACTGTTTATCATTCTTGCAATACTTCTTTTGTACTTTCTTGTAAGAATGCAAAAGTAGTTGCTAGGAAGTTGGGATCCAAATGCAAGGGAGACAAGACTTGTATTTGGGTTCCAAAAGCTATTATGACTAACCTTGTAGGACCCAACAAGAGTTGGGTACCTAAAACCCAAGCTTAAATTGCCTTGCAGGTTTATGCATCCGGGGGATCAAGCTGGATTATCGATAGCGGATGTGTCACACCCGGGTTTCGGGGCACCAAGACCCGGGCGCGAACATAATCACCAGGTGTGCTGGGACCAAGTCTCACACATATGATGAATCATGGCACATGATCGAATGTCACATCTTTACTATATAATCGGAGTTTTGTACAAAATAAATAAATAATTACATTATATGGAGACAACGGTCCAGCAACCCAAAGTTGACTGGGAGACGACAGCCTAGACCTCTCACGAACTCGCCACAACATCCTCCATGCGCCTCATCCTGCGGTACCTGTTCTTGACCTGGGGGGGGGGTGTGAGACAGCAAGAGTGAGCTCACATACGTTCATCACTCAACATGTTGTGGGGAATAATGTGCATGAACTCGCCAAAGGTGGGAGCTCACGTGAAGTGTAAGGCTTACCAAAGAGGATGGTTAGAGCTGAGCATTGCTTTTAAAGTTGGTCAAAATTTTATTAGCAATTACTAAGTATAAGTAAATACCCACCCAATTAAGTAGTAGAACAAAAGTAACAACATCACCTGCGATGCAATGCATATGACAAATTGAGTTTAAGTTCCATAATTTAATCATCAGAGTCCTGAGCTGCTCATGACCGTGAGCTCGGCTAGTATACCCGTTTTACACTCTGCAGAGGTTGTACCCTTTACCCACAAGTCATGTTACCCATCTGCCAAGGGGTCGCGACTCCCATACACCTCTACCTAGGAAGCGTGGCAGGGCAACACTACGAGGCCTTTACAAAGTTCCACTAGCTTCAGAAAACCCGCTACAGTTTATAGGAAGCTCCAATGCAGGGTTCTTGCCTGACCGCCATCGCAGCAAAATCAACCAAGGACCTCCCTACACTGACCACTCCCCTACTGCCCTTGCCCCTTTCGGGTAAGGTAGTCCTCCACTAGCTTTCCTAATTAATCAGCCAAGGGCGTCCATAAACCCTTGTGGTGGCACGTGTTTCTCAAGTTAAGCTCTATGTTCCAATTAACATTAATGATCTTGACATGAACAGTAAATAACAACGGTTAACAAAAGTATAATCATGAATAATGTGTATCTCAATGCCCAAAACCACATATAGCGCTAGCAAGTACTACCCAAAAAGTTCAGTGGTAAACAAGGCATAAAGATAGACAAACTAGGGTAACCTATTAGGTCCCATCAAAATTAACCTATGCAAATCATTATGATTTAATTAGAACATGAGTGGGTAAAAGAAGTGATCAAGGGCACAACTTGCCTGGGACTTGAGATTCCAGGTACCAACTTGCTCTTCAGGTGACTCGTAACCTCACACTAGTCGTAGCAATACAAACAAACATGGTATAGGCAAGATTAACATCACACCAATCATAAGAATAAATGGCATAATAATAATCTACGCGTCGCTACGAGATCGTGGGATCAAGAACTACTGAGATCGGAGTCATGGTTAAGGAGTTATGATTTCTCGAAGGTTTTATGTATTTAATAAAAGATTAAGTACTAGATAAATTTTAATGAGACTTTCGTGCCAAAACAGTGGTACTATTCGATAGATAATAATATTATAAAAATTTAGGAACTGGAATGGACCAATTTGGAGTTCATATGAATTAACTATGAATTATACAAGTTTATAGAATTATTTTCATACTAAAAACCTATTTCTTTATTATTTTCTGAATATCCTAAGTGTTCTGGACCGCACGCTATTTTCTGTAAAGTACAGGGGTCAAACTATAACTTTCCTAGACTCAGGCGAACAACCCTACGGACGACAGGTTGATTTGGTTAAAGCAGGGGTCTCTTTAGCGAAATGTGCAAGCCGAAGGGGTATGTTTTGATTTCGGCCGCCCGATTAGATGTGGAGGGCCCAGATCACATTGGGACAACATCGAGCCGATACGCAGCGCGCGCCATCGGATGAAAGATCTACAGCCCAGATTTTAATGTAACCTGATTCGCTTTGATCCGACCGATCAGAAATCTACGGCTAGGTTCCCATGGACGATCGGGTATTCATAGATTAGATCTCGGCCATCCATTAAAAGATCGACGACATAGGGCTCATCTTCCACACGACGGCCAGGGTCCCCAGTTCACCCCCAGCCACGACGACGATACACGCCGGAGAAGGTCTGCCTAGCGGCTCGGCGCCCGATTCCCCACATCCACTACGGCTACACGACCCTGCGTTCAAAGCGAATCCATAGGAAGGGGGGATTTCATACCAGAGCTTGTCGCATGGAGACTACCGCCCATGGCGGAATGCGACCTGATGGCGATGCCGGTGAGCAATTATTCGCCGCCCCGATTGTCGATCCTTTCCACCGTGCCCACGGTCGACACCACCATCCACCCGCGACACTCCTCGGACAACCGCCCGAGGTAGAGTGGTGGCGCACAGTCGACTACAACCCCTAGGCGATGGATCTGTCCGTGCCCCGCCATGGCGCACCACAGAGGTCTAAGAAGATGGGACGAGAGAGGTCATTGCACATGTTTTATAGCCCAGCATCGTTCCTACCCTCCGAAACGCGTGCAGAGGTCACAGCGGAGACCGCGGGATTCACTTGAGTTTGTTACGGAGTTCGTTTGCTGCAGAGGAGCTGGACAATGGGACCCAGACGCCGGTCAGACCACGAGCGCGAGAGAGAGATGGCGAATCCACGCGCGAGGGCCCACCATGCAGTGACCATGGCGGCACGCGCACGAGGACGCGTCGGCTGAATGGCACGTGGGTGAGGCCGACAAGTGGGCCCGCCCGGCGGTGCTGTTCTCCTGCCGCGCGCAGGATCTGGACAGCGGCGCAATTGGGCCCAGGGCAAGGCACAGTGAGAGTGGGCCGGTTGGGGCGCGAGAGAAAGGAAGATGGGCCGAGGGTGTGGCATTAGGCCCAAACGCAAGAAGGGCTTTCTCTGTTTTTCTGATTTCTATATATATTTTTATCTCAATTTCAAATCAAACACCAGTTTGAATTTCAAACTTGTACTTTTAGATGCACATATAAAAGTGCCAATATGTAGGAATATTTTTTTTATTCATGTATGTATTTTTTTATACTTAAACTTGTCTCGCGAATTTAAACACAAATGCACAATTACAAGAACCTCAGTATGAGATGCATATTTTTATATTTATTTATTTGCTATTTGACTACTTTTACTTCTCTTAAGTGAGTATGCACAAAAAGGAAATTAAATAATTCCAAAAACACTTTCATGAAAAATACATGTATTTATTTATTTTATTATTTTTACCTTATACGAATTTTAGGGCTTTACAAATCCTACCCCCCTTAACAGAAATCTCACCCTCGAGATTTGTAAGAAAAAAAGATTATACCAAGATTGGTTTGTAATTGAGATTGTAGTTTCTAATTGATTCAAAAAAATTAAGATTCTCTACTATTTAGCAAGTAATTAGAAATGCATGGGTATCTTCTATGTTTAGACACACAGTTAGGTAAGAAGAGAGATGATCAGAGTGAGGTTAGCTGATGGTAAGAAGAACTTGGTAAGGGAAGACTCCATCCAAGGTGGTAAATCTTGAATCATCTCGAGATCTGATTTGACTCCTATTCTTCCATGTCGAGGTTGATCTCCTCCTTCTTGCTCTTTGGTGTCTCCATCCGGGTTTGGGACAAGAGGCTAAGATAGATCTGTTATGTAGCTCAAGTTGTTGGGTATGGCCGAGTTGATCTAGGTCACCAATTTAGGTTTAAGTGTATGGACTTATCCTTTGTACCAGCATTAAGTAACCCTCACTAGATTAGATCATACTAGATTAGATAGGATCTAGATTAGATTAGATATGACTAGATTAGAATAGATAAGATTTAAGTAATTTAGATTAGGTCATGGTTGTTACTCTAGAGTGGGATAAATATGCTAATTAGGGCAAAATGAATCCATAGGGATAAGGTAGAATCTTTTGAGGTCAATGAGATCTATTAGGATAAGATAAAATCTTTTCAAGATAAGATGAATCTATAAAGATAAGAGAGAATTGTTTAAGATGAGATGGATCTTATGAAGCTAGATATACTTTAATGGGGGATAATCTATGTTGTCTATTTTATAAATATTCTCTTTTATGCCTAGATATATATGCAGATGTAATTGTGAACATTAATCCACAACCCATCACATTCAATCAAAGATCCAAATCACACAAATATCATAAGAACAAAACATTCAAATTCATAGATAAAAAAATAGTTTTATTTTTGTTCCTAAGAGTAGGTCTCCTATTTCTAAAGTCACTCTAGGTACAAGATTTCAAAGTGTGAAATCCACATTTGTCTTTAGAAAGAAAAAGGTAAGAATAATCAGAGTAAAGCGGAAATGGATGAGAAAAGATTAAGAAAAGTTTAGAAGAGAATCAGAGTAGCAAAGGTAAGTAGACAATGGTTTTCCAGTTCTATCTAGGTTTCGTCCTACAATCAACATTCCTCTCATACCACTTCTGTCACACCCGGGTTTCGGGGCACCAAGACCCGGGCGCGAACATAATCACCAGGTGTGCTGGGACCAAGTCTCACACATATGATGAATCATGGCATAGGATCGAATGTCACATCTTTACTATATAATCGAAGTTTTGTACAAAATAAATAAATAATTACATTATATGGAGACAACGGTCCAGCAACCCAAAGTTGTCTGGGAGACGACGGCCTAGACCTCTCACGAACTCGCCACAGCATCCACCATGCGCCTCATCCTACGGTACCTGTTCTTGACCTGTGGGGGGGTGTGAGACAGCAAGAGTGAGCTCACATACGTTCATCGCTCAACAAGTTGTGGGGAATAATGTGCATGAACTCGCCAAAGGTGGGAGCTCACGTGAAGTGTAAGGCTTACCAAAGAGGATGGTTAGAGCTGAGCATTGCTTTTAAAGTTGGTCAAAATTTTATTAGCAATTACTAAGTATAAGTAAATACCCACCCAATTAAGTAGTAGAACAAAAGTAACAACATCACCTGCGATGCAATGCATATGACAAATTGAGTTTAAGTTCCATAATTTAATCATCAGAGAGTCCTGAGCTGCTCATGACCGTGAGCTCGGCTAGTATACCAGTTTTACACTCTGCAGAAGTTGTACCCTTTACCCACAAGTCATGTTACCCATCTGCCAAGGGGTCGCGACTCCCATACACCTCTACCTAGGAAGCGCGGCAGGGCAACACTACGAGGCCTTTACAAAGTTCCACTAGCTTCAGAAAACCCGCTACAGTTTATAGGAAGCTCCAATGCAGGGTTCTTGCCTGACCGCCATCGCAGCAAAATCAACCAAGGACCTCCCTACACTGACCACTCCCCTACTGCCCTTGCCCCTTTCGGGTAAGGTAGTCCTCCACTAGCTTTCCTAATTAATCAGCCAAGGGCGTCCATAAACCCTTGTGGTGGCACATGTTTCTCAAGTTAAGCTCTATGTTCCAATTAACATTAATGATCTTGACATGAACAGTAAATAACAACGGTTAACAAAAGTATAATCATGAATAATGTGTATCTCAATGCCCAAAACCACATATAGCGCTAGCAAGTACTACCCAAAAAGTTCAGTGGTAAACAAGGCATAAAGATAAACAAACTAGGGTAACCTATTAGGTCCCATCAAAATTAACCTATGCAGATCATTATGATTTAATTAGAACATGAGTGGGTAAAAGAAGTGATCAAGGGCACAACTTGCCTGGGACTTGAGATTCCAGGTACAAACTTGCTCTTCAGGTGACTCGTAACCTCACGCTAGTCGTAGCAATACAAACAAACATGGTATAGGCAAGATTAACATCACACCAATCATAAGAATAAATGGCATAATAATAATCTACACGTCGCTACGAGATCGTGGGATCAAGAACTACTGAGATCGGAGTCATGGTTAAGGAGTTATGATTTCTCGAAGGTTTTATGTATTTAATAAAGATTAAGGACTAGATAAATTTTAATGAGACTTTCGTGCCAAAACAGTGGTACTATTCGATAGATAATAATATTATAAAAATTTAGGAACTGGAATGGACCAATTTGGAGTTCATATGAATTAACTATGAATTATACAAGTTTATAGAATTATTTTCATACTAAAAATCTATTTCTTTATTATTTTCTGAATATCCTAAGTGTTCTGGACCGCGCGCTATTTTCTGTAAAGTACAGGGGTCAAACTATAACTTTCCTAGACTCAGGCGAACAACCCTACGGACGACGGGTTGATTTGGTTAAAGCAGGGGGTCTCTTTAGCGAAATGTGCAAGCCGAAGGGGTATGTTTTGATTTCGGCCGCCCGATTAGATGTGGAGGGCCCAGATCACATTGGGACAACATCGAGCCGATACGCAGCGCGCGCCATCGGATGAAAGATCTACGACCCAGATTTTACTGTAACCTGATTCGCTTTGATCCGACCGATCAGAAATCTACGGCTAGGTTCCCATGGACGATCGAGTATTCATAGATTAGATCTCGGCCATCCATTAAAAGATTGACGACATAGGGCTCATCTTCCACACGACGGCCAGGGTCCCCAGTTCACCCCCAGCCGCGACGGCGATACACGCCGGAGAAGGTCTGCCTAGCGGCTCGGCGCCCGATTCCCCACATCCACTACGGCTACACGACCTTGCGTTCAAAGCGAATCCATAGGAAGGGGGGTTTCATACCAGAGCTTATCACATGGAGACTACCGCCCATGGCGGAATGCGACCTGATGGCGGTGCCGTTGAGCAATTATTCGCCACCCCGATTGTCGATCCTTTCCACCGAGCCCACGGTCGACACCACCATCCACCCGCGACACTCCCCGGACAAACGCCCGAGGTAGAGTGGTGGCGCACAGTCGACTACAACCCCTAGGCGACAGATCTGTCCGTGCCCCGCCATGGCGCACCACATAGGTCTAAGAAGATGGGACGAGAGAGGTCATGGCACAGGTTTTATAGCCCAGCATCGTTCCTACCCTCCGAAACGCGCGCAGAGGTCACAGCGGAGACCGCAGGATTCACTTGAGTTTGTTACGGAGTTCGTTTGCTGCAGAGGAGCTGGACAATGGGACCCAGACACCGGTCAGACCATGAGCGCGAGAGAGAGATGGCGAATCCATGCGCGAGGGCCCACCATGCAGTGACCATGGCGGCACGCGCACGAGGACGCGTCGGCTGAATGGCGCGTGGGTGAGGCCGACAAGTGGGCCCGCCCGGCGGTGCTGTCCTCCTGCCGTGCGCAGGATCTGGACAGCGGCGCAATTGGGCCCAGGGCAAGGCACAGTGAGAGTGCGTGGGCCGGTTGGGGCGCGAGAGAAAGGAAGATGGGCCGAGGGTGTGGCATTAGGCCCAAACGCAAGAAGGGCTTTCTCTGTTTTTCTGATTTCTATATATTTTTTTATCTCAATTTCAAATCAAACACCAGTTTGAATTTCAAACTTGTACTTTTAGATGCACATATAAAAGTGCCAATATGTAGGAATATTTTTTTTATTCATGTATGTATTTTTTTTATACTTAAACTTGTATCGCGAATTTAAACACAAATGCACAATTACAAGAACCTCAGTATGAGATGCTTATTTTTATATCTATTTATTTGCTATTTGACTACTTTTACTTCTCTTAAGTGAGTATGCACAAAAAGGAAATTAAATAATTCCAAAAACACTTTCATGAAAAATACATGTATTTATTTATTTTATTATTTTTACCTTATACGAATTTTAGGGCTTTACAGGATGCACGAACCACATGACGGTGGAGAAGAAAATGTTCACCTCCTACGTCAAGAACAAGGATTCCCAGGATTCAGTTATCTTTGGAGATGGGAACCAAGGCAAGGTCAAGAGATTGGGAAAGATAGCCATCACATCCGAGCATTCTATCTCTAATGTGTTTTTAGTTGAATCGCTCGGGTACAACTTATTGTCTGTGAGTCAATTATGTAACATGGGTTATAATTGTTTATTTACAAATGTAGATGTATCTGTCTTTAGAAGGAGTGATGGTTCATTAGCTTTTAAGGGTGTATTAGACGGCAAGCTCTATTTAGTTGATTTTTCAAAAGAGAATGCCAATCTAGATGCATGCTTAATGGCTAAGACTAATATGGGCTGGCTTTGGCATCGCCGTCTAGCACATGTTGGGATGAAGAACGTTCATAAACTTCTAAAGGGAGATCGTGTGTTAGGACTAACCGATGTCTGTTTTGAGAAAGACAGACCTTGTGCAGCATGTCAGGCAGGAAAACAGGTGGGAAACACTCATCACAACAAGAATGTGATGACAACATCAAGACCACTGGAGCTTCTTCACATGGACCTCTTCGGACCCGTTGCCTACCTCCGCATCGGGGGAAGTAAGTATGGTCTTGTAATTGTGGATGATTTTTCCCGCTTCACTTGGGTGTTCTTTTTACAGGATAAGTCAGAAACCCAAGGGACCCTAAAGCCCTTCCTAAGGAGAGATCAAAATGAATTTGAGCTAAAGGTGAAGAAGATAAGAAGCGACAATGGGTCCAAGTTCAAGAATCTACAAGTTGAAGAATTTCTTGAGGAGGAAGGAATCAAGCACGAGTTCTCTGCTCCCTACACACCATAGCAAAACGGTGTGGTAGAGAGGAAGAACATGACACTAATCGACATGGCAAGAACGATGCTTGGAGAATACAAGACACCTGAGCGGTTTTGGTCGGAAGCTGTGAACACAGTCTGTCATGCCATAAACCGACTCTATCTTCATCGCCTCCTCAAGAAGACCTCCTACAAACTCCTTACCGGTAACAAACCCAATGTCTCTTACTTTCGTGTATTTGGGAGCAAATGCTACATTCTAGTGAAGAAAGGTAGACACTTTAAATTTGCTCCCAAGGCAGTAGAAGGGTTTTTACTAGGGTATGACTCAAATACAAAGGCGTATAGGGTCTTCAACAAATCATCAGGATTAGTTGAAGTCTCTAGCGATGTTGTATTTGATGAAACTAATGGCTCTCCAAGAGAGCAAGTTGATCTTGATGACATAGATGAAGATGAAGTTCCGACAGCCGCAATGCGCACGATGGCAACAGGTGATGTGCGACCACTGGAACCACATGAATAAGATCAACCATCTTCCTCAACAATGGTGCATCCCCTAACTCAAGACGATGTACAGGTACCTCAAGGAGAAGGGCATGATCAAGGGGTTGCATAGGAAGATCTAATGATGGAGGAAGAAGCACCACGGGCCCCTCCAACTCAAGTCCGAGCGACGATCCAAAGACATCACCCCGTCGATCAAATTCTGGGTGACATCAGCAAGGGAGTAACTACTCGCTCATGATTAGCTAATTTTTGTGAGCATTACTCGTTTGTCTCTTCTATTGAGCCTTTCAGGGTAGAAGAGGCCTTGCAGGATCCGGACTGGGTGTTGGCCATGCAGGAAGAGCTCAACAACTTCAAAAGAAACAAAGTCTGGAGCCTGGTGCCATGTCCAAAGCAAAACGTTGTGGGAACCAAGTGGGTGTTCCGCAACAAGCAAGACGAGCACGAAGTGGTGACAAGAAACAAGGCTCGACTTGTGGCAAAAGGTTATGCCCAAGTTGCAGGTTTGGATTTTGAGGAGACTTTTGCTCCTGTGGCTAGGCTAGAGTCAATTCTAATTTTATTAGCTTATGCCACTCACCATTCTTTTAGGTTATTTCAAATGGACGTAAAGAGTGCTCTCCTCAATGGGCCAATCAAGGAGGAGGTATACGTGGAACAACCCCCTGCTTTGAGGATGACAGGTATCCCGACCATGTGTACAAGCTCTTTAAGGCGCTCTATGGACTTAAGCAAGCCCCAAGAGCATGGTATGAATGCCTTAGGGACTTCCTTATTTCTTATGCTTTCAAGGTTGGGAAAGCCGATCCCACTTGAAAGTCGCCTAGAGGGGGGGGGGTGAATAGGGCGAAACTGAAATTTACAAAATTAATCACAACTACAAGCCGGGTTAGCGTTAGAAATAGAAACGAGTCCGAGAGAGAGGGCGTAAAACAAATCGCAAGCGAATGAAGAGTGTGACATGCGGATTTGTTTTACCGAGGTTCGGTTCTTGCAAACCTACTCCCCGTTGAGGTGGTCACAAAGACCAGGTCTCTTTCAACCCTTTCCCTCTCTCAAACGGTCCCTCGGACTGAGTGAGTTTTTCTTCTCAATCACTTGGAACACAAAGTTCCCACAAGGATCACCACACGATTGGTGTCTCTTGCCTCAATTACAAGTGAGTTTGATCTCAAGAAAGGATGAGAAAGAAAGCAATCCAAGCGCAAGAGCTCAAAAGAACACAACAAATCACTCTCACTTAACACTAAAGCCTTTGTGGAATTGGGAGAGGATTTGATCACTTGGGTGTGTCTTGTATTGAATGCCTAGCTCTTGTAAGTGGTTGAAAGGTGGAAAACTTGGATGACTTGAATGTGGGGTGGTTGGGGGTATTTATAGCCCCAACCACCAAACTAGTCGTTTGGTGGAGGCTGCTGTCGCATGGCGCACCGGACAGTCCGGTGCGCCAGCCACGTCACCAGGCCGTTGGGTTCCGACCGTTGGAGTTCTGACGTGTGGGCCTGCCTGGCTGTCCGGTGGTGCACCGAACAAGTCCTGTAGACTGTCCGGTGTGCCACCCGCGCGTGCTCTGCTCCTCTGCGCGCGCTGGCGCGCATTTAATGCGTTGCAGACGATCGTTGGCGCGAAGTAGCCATTGCTCCGCTGGCTCACCGGACAGTCCGGTGAATTATAGCGGAGCGGGAATCCGAAGCTGGCGAGTTCAGAGTCGCTCTCTTCTGGAGCACCGGACACTGTCCGGTGTGCACCGGACATGTCCGGTGAATTATAGCGAAGCGCCTCTGAAAATTCCCGAAAGTGCGAAGTTTGGCTTGGAGTCCCCTGGTGCACCGGACACTGTCAGGTGGTGCACCGGACACTGTCCGGTGGCACACCGGACAGTCCGGTGCGCCAGACCAGGGCAGCCTTCGGTTGTCCCTTGCTCTTTTTGTTGAACCCATTTCTTGGTCTTTTTATTGGCTTAGTGTGAACCTTTGGCACCTGTATAACTTATAGACTAGAGCAAACTAGTTAGTCCAATTGTTTGTGTTGGGCAATTCAACCACCAAAATCAATTAGGAAATAGGTGTAGGTCTAATTCCCTTTCAATCTCCCCCTTTTTGGTGATTAATGCCAACACAAACCAAAGCAAGTATAGAAGTGCATAATTGAACTAGTTTGCATAATGTAAGTGCAAAGGTTGCTTGGAATTGAGCCAATATAAATACTTATAAGATATGCATGGATTGTTTCTTTTATTTTTGACATTTTGGACCACGCTTGCACCACATGTTTTGTTTTTGCAAATTCTTTTGTAAATCCTTTTCAAAGTTCTTTTGCAAATAGTCAAAGGTAAATGAATAAGACTCTGCGAAGCATTTTCAAGACTTGAAATTTTCTCCCCCTGTTTCAAATGTTTTTCCTTTGACTTAAACAAAACTCCCCCTTAATGAAATTTTCCTCTTAGTGTTCAAGAGGGTTTTAAGATATTGATTTTGAAAATACTACTCTCTCCCCTTTTTGAACACAAGGAGATACCAAATTGAAAATCATACCAATTGAAAAACTCTTTTTAAAATTAGTGGGTGGTGCGGTCCTTTTGCTTTGGGCTCATGTTCTCTCCCCCTTTGGCATAAATCGCCAAAAACGGAATCATTAGAGCCCTTTCCTAGCTACTTTGGCAAATAAAACATGAGTGAAGATTATACCAAAGACGGAGAGTTGCTCGGAGCGACGACGAAGGATGAGTTACGGAGTGGAAGAAAACACATTAGTCATAGCATATATAAAAGAGACATGATCAAAGGTATATGAATGTATTATTTGTGCAAATCAACAAAAGAAGTTCCTAGAATCAAGAATATTTAGCTCATGCCTAAGTTTGTTAAAGGTTTGTTCATCAAGTGGCTTGGTAAAGATATCGGCTAATTGATCTTTAGTATTGATATATGCAATCTCGATATCTCCCTTTTGTTGGTGATCCCTTAGAAAATGATACCGAATGGCTATGTGTTTAGTGCGGCTATGTTCAACGGGATTATCCGCCATGCGGATTGCACTCTCATTATCACATAGAAGAGGAACTTTGGTTAATTTGTAACCGTAGTCCCTAAGGGTTTGCCTCATCCGAAGTAGTTGCGCGCAACAATGGCCTGCGACAATGTACTCGGCTTCGGCGGTAGAAAGAGCTACGAAATTTTGCTTCTTTGAAGCCCAAGACACCAAGGATCTTCCCAAGAACTGGCAAGTCCCCGATGTGCTCTTTCTATTAATCTTACACCCTGCCCAATCGGCATCCGAATAACCAATTAAATCAAATGTGGATCCCCTAGGATACCAAAGCCCAAACTTAGGAGTATAAACTAAATATCTCAAGATTCGTTTTACGGCCGTAAGGTGAGCTTCCTTAGGGTCGGCTTGGAATCTTGCACACATGCATACGGAAAGCATAATATCCGGTCGAGATGCACATAAATAGAGTAAAGACCCAATCATCAACCGGTATACCTTTTGATCGACGGATTTACCTTCCGTGTCGAGGTCAAGATGCCCATTGGTTCCCATGGGTGTCTTGATGGGCTTATCATCCTTCATCCCAAACTTGTTCAGAATGTCTTGAGTATACTTTGTTTGGCTAATGATGGTGCCCTCTTGGAGTTGTTTCACTTGAAATCCTAAGAAGTACTTCAACTCCCCCATCATTGACATCTCGAATTTTTGTGTCATGATCCTACTAAATTCTTTACATGTAGACTCGTTAGTAGACCCAAATATAATATCATCAACATAAATTTGGCATACAAACAAGTCATTTTCAAGAGTTTTAGTGAATAAAGTAGGATCGACCTTTCCGACTTTGAAGCCATTATCTATAAGGAAATCTCTAAGGCATTCATACCATGCTCTTGGGGCTTGCTTGAGCCCATAAAGCGCCTTAGAGAGTTTATAAACATGGTTAGGGTACTCACTATCTTCAAAGCCGGGAGGTTGCTCAACATAGACCTCTTCTTTGATTGGTCCATTGAGGAAGACACTCTTCACGTCCATTTGATAAAGCTTGAAGCCATGGTAAGTAGCATAGGCCAATAATATACGAATTGACTCAAGCCTAGCTACGGGTGCATAAGTTTCACCGAAATCCAAACCTTCGACTTGGGAGTATCCCTTGGCCACAAGTCGGGCTTTGTTTCTTGTCACCACACTATGCTCATCTTGCTTGTTGGGGAACACCCATTTGGTTCCTACAACATTTTGATTAGGATGTGGAACTAAATGTCATACCTCGTTCCTAGTGAAGTTGTTGAGCTCCTCTTGCATCGCCACCACCCAATCCGAATCTTGAAGTGCTTCCTCTACCCTGTGTGGCTCAATAGAGGAAACAAAAGAGTAATGCTCACAAAAATGTGCAACACGAGATCTAGTGGTTACCCCCTTATGGATGTCGCCGAGGATGGTGTTGACGGGGTGATCTCGTTGGATTGCTTGGTGGACTCTTGGGTGTGGCGGCCTTGGTTCTTCATCCTCCTTGTCTTGATCATTTGCATCTCCCCCTTGATCATTGCCGTCATCTTGAGGTGGCTCATTTGCTTGATCTTCTCCTTCATCAAATTGAGCCTCATCCTCATTTTGAGTTGGTGGAGATGCTTGCGTGGAGGAGGATGGTTGATCTTGTGCATTTGGAGGCTCTTCGGATTCCTTAGGATACACATCCCCAACGGACATGTTCCTTAGCGCGATGCATGAAGCCTCTTCATCACCTATCTCATCAAGATCAACTTGCTCTACTTGAGAGCCGTTAGTCTCATCAAACACAACGTCACAAGAAACTTCAACTTGTCCAGAGGACTTGTTAAAGACTTTATATGCCTTTGTGTTTGAATCGTATCCTAGTAAAAAGCCTTCTACAGTCTTAGGAGCAAATTTAGATTTTCTACCTCTTTTAATAAGAATAAAACATTTGATACCAAAGACTCTAAAATATGAAATATTGGGCTTTTTACCGGTTAGGAGTTCATATGATGTCTTCTTGAGGATTCGGTGTAGATACAACCGGTTGATGGCGTAGCAGGCGGTGTTGACCGCCTCAACCCAAAACCGATCCAAAGTCTTGTACTCATCAAGCATGGTTCTTGCCATGTCCAATAGAGTTCTATTCTTCCTCTCCACTACACCATTTTGTTGTGGCGTGTAGGGAGAAGAGAACTCATGCTTGATGCCCTCCTCCTCAAGGAAGCCTTTGATTTGTGAGTTCTTGAACTCTATCCCGTTGTCGCTTCTAATTTTCTTGACCCTTAAGCCGAACTCGTTTTGAGCCCGTCTCAAGAATCCTTTTAATGTCTCTTGGGTATGAGATTTTTCCTGCAAAAAGAACACCCAAGTGAAGCGAGAATAATCATCCACTATAACTAAACAGTACTTACTCCCGCCGATGCTTATGTAAGCTATCGGGCCGAATAGGTCCATGTCTAGAAGTTCCAGTGGCCTGTCAGTCGTCATGATGTTCTTATGTGGATGATGAGCACCAACTTGCTTTCCTGCTTGGCATGCGCTACAAATCCTGTCTTTCTCAAAATGAACATTTGTTAATCCTAAAATATGCTCTCCCTTTAGAAGCTTATGAAGATTCTTCATCCCAACATGTGCTAGTCGGCGATGCCAGAGCCAGCCCATGTTAGTCTTAGCAATTAAGCAAGTGTCGAGTTCAGCTCTATCAAAATCTACTAAGTATAGCTGACCCTCTAACACCCCCTTAAATGCTATTGAATCATCACTTCTTCTAAAGACAGTGACACCTACATCAGTAAAAAGACAGTTGTAGCCCATTTGACATAATTGAGATACGGAAAGCAAATTGTAATCTAAAGAATCTACAAGAAAAAACATTGGAAATGGAATGGTCAGGTGATATAGCAATTTTACCCAATCCTTTGACCAAACCTTGGTTTCCATCCCTGAATGTGATAGCTCGTTGGGGATCTTCGTTTTTCTCATAGGAGGAGAACATCTTCTTCTCCCCTGTCATGTGGTTTGTGCACCCGCTGTCAATGATCCAACTTGAGCCCCCAGATGCATAAACCTACAAAACAAGTTTAGTTCTTGACTTTAGGTACCCAAATGGTTTTGGGTCCTTTAGCATTAGACACAAGAACTTTGGGTACCCAAACACAAGTTTTTGACCCCTTGTGCTTGCCCCCAACATATTTGGCAACTACTTTGCCGGATTTGTTAGTTAACACATAAGATGCATCAAAAGTTTTAAAAGAAATGTCATGATCATTTGATGCACTAGGAGTTTTCTTCTTAGGCAACTTAGCACGGGTTGGTTGCCTAGAACTAGATGTCTCACCCTTATACATAAAAGCATGGTTAGGGCCAGAGTGAGACTTCCTAGAATGAAATCTCCTAATTTTGCTCTCAGGATAACCGGCAGGGTACAAAATGTAACCCTCGTTATTCTGAGGCATGGGAGCCTTGCCCTTAACAAAGTTGGACAATTTCTTAGGAGGAGCATTAATTTTGACATTGTCCCCCTTTTGGAAGCCAATGCCATCCTTGATGCCAGGGCGTCTCCCACTATAAAGCATACTACGAGCAAATTTAAATTTTTCATTTTCAAGTTCATGCTCGACAATTTTAGCATCTAATTTTGCTATATGATCATTTTGTTGCTTAATTAATACCATATGATCATGAATAGCATCAATATCAACATCTCTACATCTAGTGCAAATAGAAGTATGTTCAACGGTAGATGTAGAGGGTTTGCAGGATTTTAATTCTACAACCTTAGCATGTAATATATCATTTTTACTTCTAAGGTCGGAAATGGAAGCATTGCAAACATCAAAATCTTTAGCCTTAGCAATTAATTTTTCATTTTCATTTCTAAGGCTAGCAAGAGATATGTTCAATTCTTCAATCTTAGCAAGCAAATCATCATTATCATTTCTAAGATTGGGAATTGGAACATCACAAGCATTTGAATCAACCTTAGCAATTAGACTAGCATTTTCATTTCTAAGGTTGTTGATAACATCATGGCATGTGCTTAGCTCACTAGTTAATTTTTCACATTTTTCTACTTCTAGAGCGTAAGCATTTTTAACTTTAACATGCTTCTTGTTTTCTTTAATAAGGAAGTCCTCTTGGGAGTCCAAGAGATCATCCTTCTCATGGATAGCACTAATCAATTCATTTAATTTTTCTTTTTGTTGCATGTTTAAGTTAGCAAAAAGAGTACGCAAATTATCTTCCTCATCACTAGCATCATCATCGCTAGAGGACTCATATCTAGTGGAGGATTTGGATTTAACCTTCTTCTTTTTGCCGTACTTTGCCATGAGGCACTTGTGGCCGACGTTGGGGAAGAGAAGACCCTTGTTGATGGCGATGTTGGCGGCGTCTTCGTCGGAGGAGGAGTTGGAGGAGCTCTCGTCTGAGTCCCACTCGCGGCATACATGGGCGTCACCACCCTTCTTGTAGTATTTCTTCTTCTCCTTTCTTCTCCCCTTCTTGTCGTCGCCCCTGTCACTGTCACTAGAAATAGGACATTTTGCTATAAAGTGACCGGGCTTACCACACTTGTAGCAAACCTTCTTGGAGCGGGGCTTGTAATCTTTCCTCCTCCTTTTCTTGAGGATTTGGCGGAAGCTCTTGATGACGAGCGCCATTTCCTCATTGTCGAGCTTTGAGACGTCGATTGGTTGTCTACTTGATGTAGACTCCTCCTTTTTCTCCTTCGTTGCCTTGAATGCAACCGGTTGTGCTTCGGATGTGGAGGGATCATCTAGCTCATTGATTTTCTTTGAGCCCTTGATCATATACTCAAAGCTCACAAAATTCCCGATTACTTCCTCGGGAGTCATTAGTGTATATCTAGGATTACCACGAATTAATTGAACTTGAGTAGGGTTAAGGAAAATAAGTGATCTAAGAATAACCTTAACCATCTCGTGGTCATCCCACTTTTTGCTCCTGAGGTTGCGCACTTTGTTCACCAAGGTTTTGAGCCGGTTGTACATGTCTTGTGGCTCTTCTCCTTTGCGAAGCCGGAAGCGACTGAGCTCCCCCTCGATCGTCTCCCGCTTGGTGATCTTGGTTAGTTCATCTCCCTCATGCGCGGTCTTGAGCACGTCCCAAACTTCCTTGGCGCTTTTTAATCCTTGCACCTTGTTATACTCCTCTCGACTTAGAGAGGCGAGGAGTATAGTTGTGGCTTGGGAGTTGAAGTGCTCGATTTGGACCACCTCGTCCTCATCATAATCCTCATCCCCTACGGATGGTACTTGTGCTCCAAACTCAACAACATTCCATATACTTTTGTGGAGTGAGGTTAGGTGAAAATTCATCAAATCACTCCACCTAGCATAATCTTCACCGTCAAAGGTTGGCGGTTTGCCTAATGGAACGGAAAGTAATGGAGTATGTTTAGGAATGCGAGGGTAGCGTAGGGGGATCTTACTAAATTTCTTAAGCTCATGGCGCTTAGAAGTTACGGAGGGCGCGTCGGAGCCGGAGGTGGAAGGTGATGACGTATCGGTCTCGTAGTAGACCACCTTCCTCATCTTCTTTTTCTTGTCGCTACTCCGATGCGACTTGTGGGAGGAGGCTTTCTTCTCCTTCCCTTTCTCCTTTTTGCGGGACTCTTCCGATGAAGCCTTCCCGTGGCTTGTAGTGGGCTTGTCGCCAGTCTCCATCTCCTTCTTGGCGTGTTCTCCCGAGATCACTTCGAGCAGTTAGGCTCTAATGAAGCACCGACTCCGATACCAATTGAAAGTTGCCTAGAGGGGGGTGAATAGGGCGAAACTGAAATTTACAAAATTAATCACAACTACAAGCCGGGTTAGCGTTAGAAATAGAAACGAGTCCGAGAGAGAGGGCGTAAAACAAATCGCAAGCGAATGAAGAGTGTGACACGCGGATTTGTTTTACCGAGGTTCGGTTCTTGCAAACCTACTCCCCGTTGAGGTGGTCACAAAGATCGGGTCTCTTTCAACCCTTTCCCTCTCTCAAACGGTCCCTCGGACCGAGTGAGTTTTTCTTCTCAATCACTTGGAACACAAAGTTCCCACAAGGATCACCACACGATTGGTGTCTCTTGCCTCAATTACAAGTGAGTTTGATCTCAAGAAAGGATGAGAAAGAAAGCAATCCAAGCGCAAGAACTCAAAAGAACACAACAAATCACTCTCACTAAACACTAAATCTTTTGTGGAATTGGGAGAGGATTTGATCACTTGGGTGTGTCTTGTATTGAATGCCTAGCTCTTGTAAGTGGTTGAAAGGTGGAAAACTTGGATGACTTGAATGTGGGGTGGTTGGGGGTATTTATAACCCCAACCACCAAACTAGCCGTTTGGTGGAGGCTGCTGTCGCATGGCGCACCGACAATCCGGTGTGCCACCGGACACTGTCTGGTGCGCCAGCCACGTCACCAGGCCGTTGGGTTCCGACCGTTGGAGTTCTGACGTGTGGGCCCGCCTGGCTGTCCGGTGGTGCACCGGACAAGTCCTGTAGACTGTCCGGTGTGCCACCCGCGCGTGCTCTGCTCCTCTGCGCGTGCTGGCGCGCATTTAATGCGTTGCAGACAACTGTTGGCGCGAAGTAGCCGTTGCTCCGCTGGCTCACCGGACATGTCCGGTGTGCACCAGACATGTCCGGTGAATTATAGCGGAGCGGGAATCCGAAGCTGGCGAGTTAAGAGTCGCTCTCTTCTGGAGCACCGGACACTGTCCGGTGTGCACCGGACATGTCCGGTGAATTATAGCGAAGCGCCTCCGAAAATTCCCAAAAGTGTGAAGTTTGGCTTGGAGTCCCGTGGTGCACCGGACACTGTCCGGTGGTGCACCGGACACTGTCCGGTGCACCAGACCAGGGCAGCCTTCAGTTGTCCCTTGCTCTTTTGGTTGAACCCATTTCTTGGTCTTTTTATTGGCTTAGTGTGAACCTTTGGCACCTGTATAACTTATAGACTAGAGCAAACTAGTTAGTCCAATTGTTTGTGTTGGGCAATTCAACCACCAAAATCAATTAGGAAATAGGTGTAGGCCTAATTCCCTTTCACCACTCTTTTCACAAAGACATGTAATGGTGATCTCTTTGTTTGCCAAATTTATGTCGATGACATAATATTTGGTTCTACTAATCAAAAGTCTTATGAGGAGTTTAGCGGGGTGATGACGCAAAAGTTCGAGATGTCGATGATGGGCAAGTTGACCTACTTCCTTAGGTTTCAAGTGAAGCAACTCAAAGACGACACTTTCATCTCCCAAACGAAGTACACTCAAAATTGTCTCAAAAGGTTTGGGATGAAGGACGCCAAGCCCACGAAGACACCGATGGGAACCGACGGGCATGTTGACCTTAACAAAGGAGGTAAGTCCGTTGATCAAAAGACATATTGGTCAATAATAGGTTCATTACTTTATCTTTGTGCTAGTAGATCAAACATTATGCTTAGTGTATGCATGTGTGCTAGATATCAATCCGACCCCAAGGAGTGTCACCTTGTGGCTGTTAAGCGAATTCTTAGATATTTAGTTACTACGCCTTGCTTCGGGATCTGGTATCCAAAGGGGTCTACCTTTGACTTGATTGGATACTCAGACTTAGATTATGCGGGGTGCAAGGTTGATAGGAAGAGCACATCAGGGACGTGCCAATTTTTAGGAAGGTCCCTGGTGTCCTGGAGCTCCAAGAAACAAACCTTCGTTGCCCTATCCACCGCTGAGGCCAAGTATGTTGCCGCAGGACAGTGTTGCGCGCAACTACTTTGGATGAGGCAAATCCTCCGGGACTTTGTCTACAATCTGAGCAAAGTCCCACTCCTATGTGACAATGAGAGTGCAATCCGCTTGGCGGATAATCCTGTTGAACACAACTGCACTAAGCACATAGACATCCGACATCACTTCCTGAGAGACCACCAGCAAAATGGAGATATCGATGTATACCACATTAGCACCGAGAACCAGCTAGCCGATATCTTCACCAAGCCTTTAGATGAGAAAAGGTTTTGCAGGTTGCGTGTGAGCTAAATGTCTTAGATTCGCGTAACTTGGATTGATCCACAACATACATTTGTTCTATGCCTTTGATCATGTTACTTTATGCATTTAAATCATTATTGTTTGTTTATGGTGCTCAAGTTGTACAAGTGATCCCCGGACCTCACAAGTCCATATACAAATGATGCACATATTTAGGGGGAGATGTGCTACAACTTGACCCTTTGAGACTAACCTGTCAGTTTGAGTACACTTGATGTAGTCTCAAAGGTGCATTGAAAGGGAAAAGTAAACTTGGACATTGAAAAGACTTCCACTGCACTCCGGTATTAGTGTATTTAATTCCAAGTTCATCCTTGTGCTCTAATTGCCCTTGTGCTCTTAATTGACATTTTTTGGTGAGGCAATGGGGTTAAAGGGCCAAAAATGATCCCATTTTGGTGCTTAATGCCAAAGGGAGAGAAATTAAGGCCAAATCAAATGGATCAGCCAACCACTTGTGAATTTTCGAAACCAATAGAGTTAGAATTTGTGTTTTTGTCCAAAATCCTCAAATTGCAAAATTTGGTCTCTTATGGGGGAGGATCTTGATTATGGGAAAAGGGGGAGTTTTTGGCATTTGATCAATTTTTCTTGTGGAATATCTCTCAAATGGTCCAATCAAGTGTGTTTAACTTAGAGATAGGAAAAAGAATTTGATTTGCAAAAACAAACCAAGTGGTGGCAAAGAATGTTCCAAATTTGCAAAATCCTAAGTAAAGAAAATTTGGTCTTCATTTGCATTGATGTTGCACTTATCTTGTTGCTTTTTGATGTGTTGGCATAAATCACCAAAAAGGGGGAGATTGAAAGGGAAATGTGCCCTTGGGCCATTTCTATAATGTTTTGGTGATTAAATGTCCAACACATATTGATTAAGGTCTTATGTGCTAAATGAGTGAGAAGTGCAAATCAAAGGACAAGGTATGTCTCTAGACTTAGTAAATTGTTTTTAAGTACTAATATGTTTGTTCAAGTACTAGAAACAGTGCAGAGAAAAGAGAAACGAATTTGGAAAAGGATTGGCTATGAGCAGCCAACAACAGCTCGGACCTGGTACACTGGACTGTCCGGTGGTGCACCGGACAGTGTCTGGTGGTGCACCAGATAGTGTCCGGTGCACCAGGATAGCCGACGGTGAACCGGCTGCTCTCGGCAAAACGACAGAGGCATACGGCTAAAATTCACCGGAATGTCCGGTGGTGCACCAGACTGTCCGGTGAGCCAACTGCGCCAGCAGCCAACGGTCGTCCGCGCGATCAACGCGCGACACGTGGCCAGCTCGAACGGTCGGCTGGGTGCGCCGGACTGTCCGGTGCGCCAACCGATCCTGAGGACCAACAGTCGGATGCGCTAGATATGGAAGGAGATCACGCACCTGACATGAACAGTGGCTGTCCAGTGGTGCACCGGACTGTCCGGTGCACCACTCGACAGAAGGCAATATTGGCCTTCCAAGTTGGCCTCCAACGGCTCCTAGCTGCCTTGGGGCTATAAAAGGGACCTCTAGGCGCATAGAGCAAGTAACCAAGCATTCTCTAAGCATTCTAAGACTCCCAGACTCATGTCTTGGCTTGTGTGCGTGTGTGTTGTGTTAGTGATTTAAGCTCCATTTGAATTGTGAACTCACTGTGCTAAGTTTCGAGCTCAAGTCTTGGCTTGTTTGCGTGTGTGCGCTACGAATTTGAGTCTTGCGTGTGTTGCTCTCCCATCCTTACTCTTGTGCTTTCTCTATGATCAATATTGTAAGGGCGAGAGGCTCCAACTTGCGGAGATTCCTCCAAACGGGAAGAATAATCAAAAGATAAAAGACAGTGGTATTCAAGTCGATCATTGGATCACTTGAAAGGGGTTGAGTGCAACCCTCGTCCATTGGGACGCCACAACGTGGAAGTAGGCAAGTGTTACTTGGCTGAACCACGAGATAAAATTCGCGTGTCCCTTGTGTTGCTTTTCTGTGATTGTTTTGTGCACAAGAACCCGCTTCATAGCTACTTGGTCACACTAACGCGTTAATAATCAAGTTAGTGGCTATTTATTGTTTGATTTTACAGGATCACCTATTCACCCCTCTAGGTGCTCTCACTACTGGACTTCCTGTCCACCATAGCTCACGATTAAACCGCTGGACCTTTTAAAACCACTTTTCAATAGCATTTTTGGAAAACAAAACACTAATTGTCAAATCCATGCCATGACTCATCCATATCCGTGGACGCAGGCTATTCGAATAGGTTTTGAACTCTGCGCAGAGTTGTACACTTTACCCATTAGTCCGGTTTCTGCAATCTCACCATCGTGAGATCCGAATGCCGAAACTCTCTTCCCTTGCACGACTTTACCTTGGCGGTTATACCGAAAGGCACAAGGCCACCTCCATGCACAAACCATGACAAAACATTCCCCCTCCTTGTCCTCTCGGTGCTCCCCAGCCGTCATAACCCTAGGGCACAGACCGTGCAAGTTCGGATCAAGCGACTGCCCATATAGTCTCGAGTGGTTGTACTTGATAAGAGTATAGGTAAGGAGTGATGACAAACCGGTCCTTTGGGGAGTGGGACATTCCTTCATGCTCACAGCTAACTCGGCTGAGCCATCACCTTAAGGCCCCTCATCATCCCACTCAAAGGTGATAAATGTGACAACCTTTCATCAAACCCATTTTGAAAAACATTTTCTTTTGAAAACTCACACCTTTTCTCAAATCATATTGTAACAAAAATGTTGAGGAGTATAAAGATGAATTGCGACAAATTTCTAAGGTTAGGTGGCCATATTAACTTTTCTCTTAGCAGAAAAATCATATCATGCATAAAATAACAGACTGAGAGTTGTGGTTGAAAAGCATAGGTAATTTATGCATCAAAGGGATCCAGTGAGCTTGCCATGCTTTAACCGCCGAAAGGGTGAGAGCTCGCGGAACTAGCTTCTGGCTCCATCGTCTGGCGTAGATTTGCAGAACTAGCCTTCACGAGACGGCACAAACGCTCCGATAACTATGCAGCATGAACAAGCAAACATACAAACCAACAAGTATATCAACAAATATTTAGTATAGTGATCAGAATGTTGATATATGGATGGGTAGATGAAGCACCCCAATCCTCTGGGACTCAAATGTGATACAATTACTAGTCCCAGGAGGCTAGTAAACACATTTATACATCAGATGATTTCAGATCTGCTTAAACGATACAAACCTATAAAGGTGGCGAACAACTTTAAGAGTTGGTCCACAACTCAGGACATATCATCAGAGTGGGGCTGAAGCAGCCCGATATACGCAGCGAAGCAATTCAGCGGTCCAACAGCCACATGCAAGGTTGGGAACAGTCGTAACTCTTACCCGATCTCCTTTTTCTAAAAAACAACAAATAAGCAAGGGTGAGTACAAACGTACTCAGCAGCCCACCTTCACCCGCGAAATGGGGAAATCAGATATAATGCATGGAATATGTGGAGCTCAGGATATTTTGCAGAAACAACAATATTTTATGCAGGGTTGTTTTGTGAAACATTTTGTATTTTGCAAAGTGCATCCTCTCCCAAAGGAGCAGGAAGTTTTTCAATATTAGAATAAAATCCCCTGGACTAAACCATCCAGGTATCTCAACAATTTCCCACCGATTTTCATTTTCAAAAACAGCTACTGGACTTCCCGTCCACCATAGCTCACGGCTCAACCGACAGACTTTTTTAAAAATCATTTTTCTCAAACACATCGTTTTTTGAAAACAAAACATTAATTTCCATACCATACCAGACTCGTCCATTTCTGTGGACACGGACTATTCGAATAGGTTCTCAAACTCTGCGCAGAGGTGTACACTTTACCCACTAGTCCGGTTTCTGCGATCTCACCGTCGTGAGACCCGAATGCCGAATCTCTTTCTTTCCTCGCACGTCCTAACCTTAACGGTTATACCGGAAGGAGTCAGGCCACCGCCATGTCCAAACCGGACAAAACATTCCCCCTCCTTATCCTCCCGGTGCTCCCCAGCCTTCATAACCCTGGGGTTGGACCGTACGAGTTCAGATTGAGTGACTGCCCACACAGTCTCGAGTGGTTGTACTTATCATGAGTACAGGTAGTGAAGGATGACAAACTGGTCCTTATGTGAGGGGACAATCCTTCTGCTCACACCTAAACCAGCTGAGCCATCACCTTAGGCCCTCCCCTAAACCAGGGAGTCCCTGATCATCCCTACTCAAAGGTGATAAGGGTGAAAACCCTTCATCATACACATTTTGAAAAGCATTTTCTTTTGAAAACTCACACCTTTCCTCAAATAATTTGTAACAAATATATCAGAGATTGATTGCGGCAAGCGGCTGGGTGGCCATAATAACTTGTCTCAAAATCATATCATGCATAAAATAACAGGCTAAGGGTTGTGGTTAAAAACATATGTAATTTATGCATCAAAGGGATCCAGTGAGCTTGCCGTGCTTATCTGGCGAAGGGGGAAGAGGAGCTCGCGGAACTGGCTTCTAGCTCCACTGCCTGACGTAGACTTGCAGATCTGGCCTCCACGAGATGGCACGAACGCTCCTATAACTATGCAACATGAACAAGCAAACACACAAACCAACAAGTATACCAACAAATATTTAGTATAGTGGTCAGAATAGCGATATATGGATGGGTAGAGTCGTGAGTAGAATCTGTGTCATGTGGTGTTGAGATACTGCTGGTGGTGGAGCGAAGGTGCTTACCAGGAGGGTGGAATGGAGACGAAGCGACACTATGTGTGTAGCCGGCAGAGCGGAGCAACTGAGTGGGTGGGGTGTTTGCCTTGGCTGAGGGTGTTGAGTGTGTGGAGTTGGAGAGGGTAGCTGGGTGTATTTATAGCTGGGTGTATGTGGTGTAGCACAGTGAAGTTCACTGTTGGTGAGAATAGTGACGAATGAATCGTCTGACTTAATATGAATAGGAGAGTTATAGGCAGAATATGGGACAAGAGTATTTTGGGAGTTTTCTGGAATATAAACCATGCTTAAGGGATGACATGGTTGGATAGAGAATAGTTTGACAAGAATTTTAGAAACAAGAATGACTGAAATCTGAGTTTGGATGGAGGAGTTTTGGATTTTATAATCATAGGGAGAAAAAGAAAAGGAAAGGAATATTCTCAGAATATTCTAGAATTTGAATATTTAGAGATATTTGGAAAATCAAAAATACAAATGTATTTTTGAGCGGGGTGCGAGGAATTATTTTTAGGCTTTTCTTGGGTAGAGGTTTATGTTGGTGGAAATTGTTCCTACCTACTGTGTCACATCAGTCAGCAGTGAGGCGGGACCCAAATAGCTGGAATGCTGTGGTATTCTCGTCCGAGTGGGATGTGCTATCTTTGGCCAGGTTTTATAGGATTGAAGACGTATCTATACAAACATGGTTTGCCTTTCTTTTTGGAAGTCTGGCTTGAAAGAATCCCAAAGTTAAGCGTGCTCAACTTGGAGAAATCTAGGATGGGTGACCAGATGGGAATTTCCCTACTGGAATGAAAATCACAGTCACCGGAGTTCGTATGACTGGAATATGGGTCTGGCTGGTCTTAGGTAGACTGGACAACATGATGGATGAGTAGTTGAAATTTGGGGTGATCGGATGATCGATGAATAGTAACGATGAATAGTAACAGTGAATAGTAATGGTGAATAGTTCGTATGAACGAACGATGAACAATGAATAGTGACGATGAACGAATGATGAACGATGAATAGGAATTGTGAACGAACGATCGAATGATCGAACGAACGAACGATCAGAATTTCGGCGGCATAACGACAGGAAAAAGATTATTTGGACGAACGAACGGACGAACGATCGGACGAACGGACGAACGAACCATGAACGATCGGACGAACGAACGAACGAACAAACTAAGAATAGGGGACGAACAATCGAAGAACGACCGAACGACCCTTGTGCTAGTGTGTGCTTGTGTGAGAGGTGGAGTGGGAGTGGGCGTGTAGGTGTGGGGGGGAGGGAGGGAGTTGCCATGAAATGGCTTGGGGTGGGATGAGAGGAGGCCTTTGCCCCTCTATTTATAGCCATGGTGGGGGTATTAGGGGGAGGGATGAGAGGATTAGTGGGAGGATAAGAGGATTAGTGGGAGATTAGCATGGATTTGTCTTATATGAGTGTAATTAGCTTGTAGAGCTCAACGTATGACACCGGAGGCATACGTATACGTATGAGCATGAGGAAAGTTATGAAGAAAATATTTGTGGGGACTTCAAAAATGATTCGGAAGGTATTTCTTAGGAGGAAAATATCTGGAGATATATTGGTGGAATATTTGGGTAGTATTTCTGGAAAGAACTTGAAGGGGATCACTAGGGAAATATTTGTAGGATATTTGGAGGAGGATTTTAGAGAGAATATAGACCACTATACTTTATTTGTTGATATCAACTCGCAAACAAACATTTTGAAATGAAATTTGAAATTCATTTTGAATTTAGAGCGAGTTTGAAAAAATTTCAGAATTTGAATTTTTGGGATGCTACAGTAGAGTCTTGAGCAGAATCTGTGTCATGTGGTGTTGTGATATTACTGGAGGCAGAGTGGAGGTGCTTACCAGGAGGGTGGATTGGAGGCGAAGCGACACTATGCGTGTAGCCGGCAGAGCAAGGTAACTGAGTGGGCGGGGTTTGCCTTGGTTGAAGGTGTAGAGTGTGTGGAGAGGGAGAGGATAGCTGTGTGTATTTATAGCTAGGTACCTATGGTTTAGTATGGTAGAGTTCACTGTTGGTGAGAATAATGGCGAATGAATCATCTGACATAGTCTGAACAGGGAAATTACAAACATAATATGGGACAAGAGTATTTTGGGAGTTTTCTAGAATATGAACCATGCTTAAGGGATGACATGGTTGTTTAGGGAATAATTTGATAAGAATTTGGAAACAAGAATTATTGGAATCTGAGTTTGGATGGAGAAGTTTAGGATTTTATAATCATAGGAATAAAAAGAAAAGGTAAAATGAATATTCCTGGAATATTCCAGAATTTGAATAATTGGAGATATTTGGAAAATCAAATGTATTTTTGAGCGGAGTGTCAGGAATTATTTCTGGGGTATTCTTAGGCACAGGTTTTTGTTGGTGGCAACTGTTCCTACCTACTGTGTCACATTAGACAACAATAAGGCGAGACCCAAATAGGTGGAATACTTTGGTATTCTGGTCCGGGTGGGTGTGGTATCTTGGGCCAGGTTTTATAGGATTGACGGCGTATCCATACAAACATGGTTCACCTTTCTTTTTGGAAGCCTGGTCTGAAAGAATCTCAAAGTTAAGCGTGCTCAACTTGGAGAAATCTGGGATGGGTGACCAGATGGGAAGTTCTTACTGGAAGGAAAATCATAGTCACCAGAGTCCGTATGACTGAAATATTGGTATGGCGGGTCTTAGATGAGCTGGACGGCATGATGGATGAGCAGTTGAATATTTGGGTGATCGGATGATCGATGAATAGTAACGATGAATAGTAGGATGAACGATCCAATAAATGATGAATAATCCGTATGAATGAACGATGAATAGTGACTATGAACGATCCGATGAACAGTGAATAGTGACTATGAATGACCCGATGAACGATGGATAGTGACTATGAACGAACGATGAACAGTTCGTATGAACGAACGATGAATAGTTCGTATGAGCGAACGAGGAACGATGAATAGTGACTATGAACGAACGGACGAACAATCGAATGATCGGACGAACGAACGATCATAATTTCGGCAGCATAACGACTGAACAAAGATTATTTGGACGAACGAACGAACGAACGAACCATGAACGAACAAACGAACAAACTATGAACAGGTGGACGAACGATCAAATGAACAATCGAACGATCCTTGTGCTTGTGTGGGAGTGGGAGTGGGAGTGGGGGAAATTGAGTTTCCATGAAATGACTTGGGGTGGCTTGAGGTGAGGCCCTTGCCCCTCTATTTATAGGCAAGGTGGGGGGATTAGGGGGAGGAGGCGAGGATTAGTGGGAGATAAGCATGTATTAGTCATGTATAAGTGAAATTAGCTTGTAGAGCTCATTGTATGACACCGGAGGCGTATGTATACATATGAGCATGAGGAAAATTATGAAGAAAATATTTGCCTAGACTTTAAAAATGATTCCGAAGGTATTTCTCAGAAAAAAAATATTTGGAGAATTATCGGTGGAATATTTGGGCAGTATTTCTGGAAATAATTTGATAGAGATCACTAGAGAAATATTTATAGGATATTTTGAGGAGTATATAGACCACTATATTTTATTTGTTGAGATCAACTCACAAACAAACATTTTGAAACAAAATTTAAAATTTATTTTGAATTTAGAGTGAGTTTGAGAAAATTTCAAGATTTCAATTTTCGGGGTGCTACACGCGCGCCCACGACCGCGCGCTCGCTCGCGGGGTTTGTTCTCGGCCGTTGATCTGAGATCTGAGGGCCGAGAACACCCGATACCCCTTCGTCTGGTCATTTTGCTAAAGAGTCCCCCAGTTTCTTAGAAATAATCCTGTCGTCTCGTTTTCTTTCGCATGAGCCTCTGTTTTCTTGCAAAGAGACCGCTGGACTTATTTTAATCACATAAATGGGTATAAATTAGGGTTTGAATTCTAAAACCTCCAAATTCATAACTTTGTCATATGAAGAACTCCAAATTGGATGGTTCAAATTGTAAATTGTTCATTATGATATTCTTTATCTATTTAAATTATGTTCATTCACTGTTTCCGAGTCTCAATTTTATAGTTGGTCTCTATGATAGGGTAAGACTTTAGAAACTTTATTAGAAATAAAATAAAGGTAAAATACCTAATGAATATTCAAGTGCCTAACTTTGTAGACCTAACCCCATTTAATGTATGAGCCCATCACTTGCATAACTTTATTTAAGAAAGTAATTTACTAAGATAGGCTTAATTAGAGAACAATAGACCACTTGTCATGGTGACCTACCCCAAACTTAGATGCACGTGTATGTCTTTACCTTTCTATTGAACTTGTGTTCACTCTATTGCATATGTTTGGTGTACTGTTCTTTTGTTATTCCCTAAGTGTGTTGAATGTATGATTGCTTTGCATAGACAACGAGGAGTCCGTGGTTCCCGAGTGTGTTGTAGGAGATTTCCCTAAGCAGCAACCTGGTGAAGGCAAGTGTCCTCTGACCCATTATGTCCTACTTACATTATAATTCATTATCCCACATACTATGATCAACCTAAGGATTGACTAGTGTTCTGTTTTTCCTGTCCTTAGTTATCCTTGGGAATTGGTTACTATGGTTAGTATTATGCTATTGTTTTACTTTAATCAATGAACATGATGAGAATATTTATGATACGATGATGTTATTCTGGATATGATGATGAACTTGTTTTACTTTAGGGTCTTGGGCTATTTTCTGAGTACCACTCCGTAAGGACTTGTTCGTTGGATTACCACTCGAAAAAATAGTACAACCATGAGGGTGGTATGGTACCTTTAGCTCATTAATTAGAGAAACTTGAGGTGTAGTGGGATTCGCCGTCGTGCCGTCAATGGGGTCTGGGCACAAGTACTGTAACACCATGAATTTGGGGGTATAAAATTTCTTTCCTAATATCTACCAAATTCAGGTGTTACTCTCTTATTTCTTTGCCTTATTTTTGTTTTTTCCTAACAATGGAGAATTATTTTATTTTATATTTGCGTAAACCTAGTGGAATGAGCCCTAGAGGCACTTTGGTTGTTGCATTCGTGTCGTTGCATGGTGTTTCTAAGTGCAAACTGTGTTTGAAACATGTTAACATATCTTATAGAAGCGCTCAGTAAATTTTCATATTTTTCGTAATATTTTTCTATTTTCTGGAAACCACAATCTATTTATTTGAGGAACTTAAATATGTTTTTAGAAACTCTAATTATGTTTTGAGTTCATTAGGTGCCAAAACATTTATAGGAATTTTTCTAGAATTTTTGAAATTATCTATAATATTTTGAGCACAAAATATGGATTTCTAGGCTTTTCCGAATTTTAAAAATAGTAAAATCCGAATTTTAACTGAATTTCCATCTCGTCTGAACCCTAGATATATATACATGTCCGACTTCATCTCGTTGAGCCCGTTCCAGAACGCGAAACTATTTCTCCAAATTCGATCCCTAGCTCCTGGATTTGCTCGTCAAAGTTCGGAGCGGTTCCAACTTCGAAGAGCAATTACTCCCAATCGGTGCATTGTTTGCGAAATCTGAGGGTACCGCTGCATTCGTATCATCGAGGGCTTCGTCGGGGCGTTTTCGGTTCGTTGATCGGACCCCCGAATCTCCGGCAATCGACGAATTTCTCCTCGGCTCCGGCGATGGTTTTCTTCCCGTGTGAGAAACCTTCATTGTTGCACCTATGGTTTATTCGTTTTTCCAGTCGTGCAGGGCCTCCCTCACTCTCCCCTCACCTTCACCGACGGCAACACCCCTCCCCCTCCGTTTCCCCTCCCGGAGGCGCCCCTTTCCCCCTCCCGGCGGCAGCGGTGGTCGACGGCGGCGACCGCGCTCCCGCGCCCTGCGCACCCTGTGCGGCCGCGCCCGGCCGGCTCGACCTCGTCCTCTTCCCGCTCAACACCCTCCTCTTCTCCTCCTCTCTCTTCCATGGATGAGAGGAAGAATATGAGGTGAGGAAGAAGATGGCAGTTCTATAATTTAGTATGCGCGAATTACAGTCTAGTTTAAAACAATGATAACTTTTGCGTTTTAAACCTGATTCGATCCATTCATGTTGCGTTAGATTCATATTAAATTTATCTTAATTTAGAAATATTTATCCCCACTGTTTCACATCTTATTTAATTTATTTAAACGTTTGTTTAACCAATGGCTACTGGAATGGTAATTCAATTTTAAAATCTAATTTAGGAATTCAATTTGCGCATTTATAATTAGTCACCAACATGATTAACATTAACTGAAATATTACTTATTAATAATTGTTTAGTGTAATCATGTGTCGTTTATTTATTAGTTTCGCATGTCGTCCCGTGTTGTTCGCGAGTGTCGCGCGTGTTGTTCGCACGCGTTGTCGCGCGCCGTTCGCGTGTGTCGCGCACCTTGCCGCCGCCGTTCGCGCGTATCGCGCGTTGTCCGCATGAGAGATTGAATCATTCACTTATAATTAATCATGTGAGTTAATTAGTTATTTATTTAATCATCCACAATTAAAACAACAAGTTAGCCAAAACTAAGTAGTAGATATTATTTATATTTGAGAAATGTCGGATTAAATATTCTAATTAATACTTGCTTAGTGTAAACACGCTAACCCCTCGACCGTAGCTTCGACTATCGAGGTTCTTTTCCTCGCATAACCGTAGAAGCGCTCTCTATTTTATATTGCTCGCTTTTATAATAGTTTATCTTGTATGCTGTAATGTTATTATGCAAGTATATATTTGCTTATGCCTGTTTGTATTCGTTGCACATCGCGAATAGACTGCGATCTATTTTCGAGCTTCGACAAATCGACGGTCAAGCTTCGACAAATCGACGGTCAAGCTTCGGCGACCAAGAGATCAAACTCTTCGAGTTCAACGAGGCTGAAGATCCAGAGCATCTGTTTGGTGAAGGCAAGTGTCCTCTAACCTATCATGTCTCATTTACTTTATAATATGTGATTCTTCATGTATCTTCTTAATGAAACATGTGCTCAGGCACATTCTCAAAAGAAGTGATTCTTCGTGTATTTATGGCTGTTACCCATTTATGCTCTGGAAGGCATGGAGTTGAATATTGTTTTAAGGTCTCAACTCAACGCTAAGACGATCAACCTAAGGATTGACAAGTATTATGTTTTCCTATCCTTGTTTATCCTTTAGAAAATGATTATCATGATTAGTTCTATGCTAGCGCTTTACTTTAATCAATTAACATGATGAGATACAATGATAATACTATGATTTTATTCTATATATGATGATTGAAAGGGAAATAGGATTAACCTTTTCTCAGTATTAATTTTGGTGGTTGAATGCCAACACAAATATTGGACTAACTAGTTTGCTCTAGATTCTATATTATACAGGTGCATAAAGGTTCAACACCAACCAATAAAAAAGATTGGAGAAAGGGTTCAATTCAAAGGAGCAAAGGAATCAAGAGTGCCCTGGTCTGGCGCACCGGACATTGTCCGGTGCACCAGGACCGTACATCGTCCAACTCTCCACTCTCGGGTTTCTCAGAGCGCGCTCCGCTATAATTCACCAGACTGTCCGGTGTGCCACCGGACTGTCCGGTGCACCAGCGGAGCAATGACAACTTCGTGCAACGGTCGCTTGCAAAAGCTGAAGACTCAGAGGAACAATGCGCGACAGAGCAGAGCCGACCAGAGGCACACTGGATAGTGAACAATGCCTGTCCGGTGCCACTAGAGGACAAAGCCTCCAACGGTCAGAAGCTCCCGAACCCTAACAATTAAGTGACGTGGCTAGCGCACCAGACAGTGTCCGGTGGCACACCGGACTGTCCGGTGCGCCCATCGACAGCAGTCATCCCCAACGGCTATGTGGTGGTTGAGCGCTATAAATACCCCCCAACCACCACCACTCCAAGCATCCAAGTTTCCAGCACTTCACATTCAATACAAGAGCTAGCACATTCACTCCTTGTCACAATTCAGAAGAATCAAAGCCTCTCCAAGTCCCAAATTCACTCCAAACACCTAGTGACTAGAGAGAGAGTTTTGTTCGTGTTCTTTGTGGTCTTATTTTTTGGATCGCTTTCTTCTTCCTCATTCTTGTTCTAAAGTGAATTGTAATCAAGGCAAGAGACACCAAGTCTGTGGTGGTCCTTGCGGGGTCTAATGACCCGTTTGATTAAGGAGAAAGCTCACTCGGTCTAGGTGACCGTTTGAGATAGGGAAAGGGTTGAAAGAGATCCAGTCTTTGTGACCACGTCAATGGGGATGTTGGGGACTTGTTCTCAAATGCTATGAATTAAGAACAAGGCAACACAAAAGGAGGTTAAATGATTAATGTCCTTCGTCCTTCGAAGCATTATTTCCCTTGTATATAACGATCTTCGGACGAAGGTCATGAAGGAGACATACATTCATTATTACGGTACATGATAGTGAAAATGAGAATCACATGAAATGTGAAAGATAACATGAACATGTATATATCATTATTAGCTCATTTCTATTTTATTAACATGGAAAAATAGAAATGACATTAAGTTACAAATGTACCTTCGGCTTGAAAGAAGGTAAAAGTACAAGCGTGACGCAAAAGCAAATGCCAAGTCAGCGTGAACAATACGGGGATACCGTTCACCTATTTACAGGCACGGGACGCAGCCCATGTAAAATTACACCCATGCCATTTACATTTGCTAATGACCCTACAGTAACCCATCGAGGTCTGAATAGCCTTTTCCTTTTTAAGTCGGTTCCCTTTTCTGCTATCATGCCGAAGCTCTCCTGCACATTGCTTCGGCTCTGCGCCAACCTTCGTGTTTTTTGTGCTTCTTCATGCTGTAGTTCTGATCCAAGTCCGAAGATACCTGTTCATGTATTATACTCCAGAAACATTGTTAAATCATGTTTTTGAGGACCTTCGAAAGCCGAAGGCCCCCAACAGTAGCCCCTCGCAATATTAATTTGTTAGAATGATAAATTCAGATTGCGATATGGACGAAGTTCCTAAGTCGAAGGTCCGAAAAAACACCTTCCCTTTGCTAGAATAGCATGAGTCGATGACAAGCGGGACCGTCCCACTTGCAACGCCCTTGGCGTATAAATATGATCCGACCGCGAGCTCATTTGGCACGCTCTCCTGCCACCTGCTTTGCCTGCTCAAATAGCTCTTTGCCTACAAACGCTTGTCCAGCTTTTGCAATTTTTAGCTTCGGCCCTAAGAGCACATTTTCAACATTTTCGAAGGGATGTCTCAGGAAAAGAAAGTTGTTGCTGAAATGAAACTGAGCCTTTCTGAGGAGAAGAATCTGGGCTTTCTTGAATCGATAACGAGGACAAATACAGAGAAGATTACCAGAGAAATTTTAGAAGGCTTATCTGAAGATACCGGTGAAAGTGACAGCTATGATGTAGAAAGTGGGGGTGAAGACTCCGAAGATCGACCGTGGAGACCAAGTCACACAGTCTTCAGAAAATCCAGCATTAAACAGAGTCATCTTGATAACATGAGGGGAAGATATTTTCGAGACATGTCTACTGTGAGGGCGGATGACGGGGAGAGGACTGTGCCTACTCCCGAAGATAATGAAGTCGTGATCTTCCGAAGCTTTTTTAAAGCTGGGCTTCGGTTCCCCTTAAACAAATTTGTGGTTGAAGTTCTGAAGATATATCAGGTATACCTTCACCAACTTACTCCCGAAGCTATCATAAGAATGGGGATCTTCGTATGGGTCGTGAGGAGCCAAGGCTTGGAACCAAATGCAAAAAGTTTCCGCAATATACACGAACTATTATATGAGACGAAACCCTGGGGTAAAGAACAATATCATAACAATTTTGGTTGTTATAGCTTCGGTGCTCGCTCTGGGTCAAGTTGTCTTGTGCCAACCTTTCAGAAGAGATGGCCCAGAGATTGGATGAAGGAATGGTTCTATGTGAAAAATAATTTGAAGGCACGAGAAGATATTAAAGATATCATTATGCGCCCTATCTGGCAGCACTTCGGCCTTCGGAAACCGAAGGTGGATATTGACGAGGCAGTCGAAGAATGCCAGAGGGCCTTTGGCGTAGTTTGCTCTTTCATCAGGACAAGGGATTTAGTCTAGGAGCACATAGTCTTCAGAGTATGGCCACTTGTAGAAAAGTGGGAAATGCCAAAAGAAACTGTCACCAAGCCTGACGAAGGTGGGCTGATTAGGATGAAATTCACCTTCAGATACGAGGGTAAATTTGTTGAGCCAGATGATGATTGGCGGAAATGTATTGAAGCCACAAGCGATGAATTGCTTGGGCCATACTCAAAGGCAGAAGATACTGCGTTATCTGCGGCCTTCGGAGGCCGAAAGAAGAACAGGTTCAACCGAGTTTTTGATGCTATTGGGTTCGTGTACCCTGACTACCGCTACCCTCTACGGGGGCGAAAGAGAAAAGATGCAACTTCCGGGAAAGATGATGCTTCAGCTGCTCCAAGCGAGCCTGTGCCGAAGAGGACAAGGGTGAAAGTCCTTACTCACCGACCGCGCTTTATTGAACCGGCCATAGTGCCCGAGTTTGTCGGCGAGGCCTCTTCGGCTACTGAAGCCAAAAAAACCTATACCTGCGCAAAAATCTGAAGAGCTGACTGCAACACCGAAGGCTGAAAGAATTGAAGAGCCGAAAGCTGAAGGGATAAAAATATCAGAGATTTTAAGCCCTTCGGCAGAAGTTGGAGTGCCACAAACTCATAAAGGTCCAGCGGTGACCCCCAAAAGAAAAAGGAAGGTTAATGTTCTGGATGTACTGGAGACAATAAAGTCTTCAAGCTCTACTCCGAGAAAAATTGCCGAAGCTCAAAAAGCACAGATTGAAACAATAGCCTCTGGAGCCGAAGCTACAAAGCACCAGGCTGAGATCGAAACTGGACCTTCAGAGTCTGTCAAGGAGAAATCCTTGGAAACCGAAGGAGAAACTACAAAGGAAGCTATAAAGCAAATTCTGTCTGAAAAAACTCTCTCTTCAACTCCCGAAGCATCTTCCAAATTGCCTGATTATATTGTACGACATGCTTCGGGCAAAATGCTATCTGAAGAGGAAAAACGAGAAGCTCATCATTATGCCCAGAAATTAAAATATCCAAAAGGGGCGTTGATATTCAATGGCAGCGGAGAAGAAGACTTCTTGTATTGTCTCCCAGACAGCAAGGAGATCTCTGTCTGCCGGGAGATGGCAAGAAGCTTCGGATTCTCAACGCTAGAAGACGGGCTCTCAGTTTTGTCAAAAGATGAAATGGCCGACAACTTAGCGTACAACAACTTAAAGGTGAGAAAATAAATTTTTTGTGTGCTTAAAAATTCATGTGCTTATTTTTTAATACCACATTCCTTTTGCAGGGCCTTATTCTTAGCAATGCCCTCAGAGCGCAGAAAAGCGCTGAAGACGAGGGATGTACCATGGCGTTGAATAACCTTCGTTCTGAAGTGATTGAGCAAAGGAACGAAGGTCTTGAGAAACATAAAATATTAAACTCGTTGCTTAATAAAATAAAAGAAGACGAAGCTACTTCCAAGGCACAACCTGAAGCCCAGAAGTGCGAAATTGAAAATCTTCAGAAACAGCTGGCTGAAGCGAAATTAAAGTGTGCAACTGCCGAAGCTGATCGAGACGCCAGCGATTACTGGAAAAATCATTGGGAGAAAACAACTGCAGAACTTTGGTCTTTAAAAGAAATATGTTATGAAAAATCCATGGAATGTGTGGAGAAAATTAAGACTAGTTTCGCTAGCGTCGGCGCATATTCGAATGAAGGCAACTTCGTACTGGGAGATCCCGAAGGTCCAATCGACTAGATCAACGGCGAAGCCGAAGCTTTTGAAGAAATTTTGAGTGGCCGTGGGGACATATGCGCCTTCTCGGGTGCTAGGGGGATTGCCGCTATCTTGGAGAGGAGAGGCTGCGAACATGTGAAATCCTTGGCGCAAACCGAGGCTGCCTTATCTATTGAAGGTATAAAAGACCCCTCGGCCGAAGCAAGCTTGGTTGGTGGAAAATTCTTCACCGACATCTGGGAAAATGGCGGTCGGGAGATGGCTCAAGAAATTATAAGGAAAAATGAAAAAGATATTCACGATGCTAGAGAAGCAGCAGAGGCCGCTGAGAAAACTGCGGATCTCGAGAGGCGAATGGGTATTGATTAATAACTTTTGATTTTATGTTGTAATTTTATGACTTCGAACTTATTTACGCTTTGCATCACAGCCGCACTATCTCCTCCCCCAGAGTCCGTCGAGCCATTGGCGGACCCCAAAGCAAAGGAGGATGATGAGATTATAAAAATGGCCGAAGCTATTATGGATAAAGTTGTTGATCAACTATTAAACGAAGTTGCAGAAGTAGTTTTAAAAGAAGATTAGCTGTTATTGTAAAGACATTTGGAATGTAATATTTGCTGGACAATGTGTGTAATATTTTATAATTTTGAATGTAATATATAAGCTGTTTATAATTCAATTCTTTACGATGCATGAAACATTACAAACATACCGTTTTTGAGCCTTCGGCGAAAAAACACCTTCCCTTCTTTTCATGCTTCGTAAACAATAGATTTCCCCCGATACTAAAGTTGGCAAAACTGCACTTCTTCAAACTTTATTTTGTGCCTTGGTATAATTTCTTCGAAAACAATTTCCGAAGGTTGTCATTGTATTCCCCTTTTTGTGCCATTGATGCAATATGATGTATGATGTCATGCTTATGCGAATGATGTGATGATGCTATGATATGCAATGATGACATTTGTTCCGAAGGTATACACACATCCTCACAGTAGAATACAATCTCTTTGCCGTTTATTTTTCGGCTTCACCGTTTATTTTTCGGTGTATCAGCGTTGACTTTTCGCTGTAAGCCTCCCTTAGGAGCATCTTTGCCTTTTATTTCGGCGGTATCAGCATTTATTTTTTGCTGTAAGCCTCCCTTAGGAGCTTCTTCGCCATTTATTTCGGCGGTATCAGCGTTTATTTTTCGCTGTAAGCTCTGCATTCCCTTTGGAACGACTTTTGAGCAGAAAACTTACGCTGCGTTCCCTTAAGAACGACTTTTGTTGCTTCGATAAAAGCTTGCAGTACATTCCTTCGTCAAGACCTTTAGAACTTCATCGATGTTTGAAGAAGGTATATTCATTATGATAATGACGAAGCTATTACAAGAAATTGAAAACAACAAAAGAACTAAGTTTTCAATGATTGCTCTTTATTAAAAGGTAAATGATAACAAATGTAAAAGCTGTTTCAGAGGTAGGATATATCTTAGTAGATGTGCTTCGATTCTGGCACAATACTGTTGACTGTGCGAGCTTCGGACTGCTCCCTAAAGTCTCGCTGCTGGTGATTGTGCTGGCTCCCTTCTGGCTGCTGGCCTTGGGGATAAGCGGGTTGCATTGTTGGTGGAGGTGGGGGTTGTTGCCAAGATGCCTGAGGTTGGCTTGCCGAAGCAACATAAACTACAAGATGGTTACCCACATACTCTGGAATGTATGGTGAGTGGTACGAAGCAGTATGCATAACCTGCTTCGGCTGGCTCTGTTGGGCTGCAGCTTCTGCTATCTCTTTCTATTTTTTAATGGTGACGTGGCACATCCTGGTAGTATGACCATTGTCCTCACCGCAGAATAGGCAGTAAATTTTCCTGGGCTGATCCCCAAACCTTCCTCCGAAGCCCCTGGCGCCTCTGCCCCTTGGAGCTGGGGGCCGAGGATTGTTCTGTTGCTGCCCCGAAGCCTGAGAGGAATACTGCGGCCTTTGTTGCTGACTTCCCCTATCGTCATTCTGAGTAGAATGGATAGATCTGACGTGCCTAGGGTGGATTCTCCCTCCGAAGCCCCTGGTCATTTCGGAGAACCTGTAAGCTTCCTCCCTTCTTTGCCGAAAGTCATTATCTGCTCGGATATATTCATCCATCTTCTGAAGCAGTTTCTCCAGCGTCTGAGGGGGTTTCCTGGCAAAGTATTGGGCTATAGGTCCTGGCTGAAGCCCCTTAATCATGGCCTCAATAACAATTTCATTAGGCACTGTTGGCGCCTGTGCCCTCAGTCGTAAAAACCTTCGGACATACGCCTGAAGGTATTCTTCATGATCCTGAGTTCACTGGAACAAAGCTTGAGCAGTGACCGGCTTCGTCTAAAACCCTTGAAAGCTGGTGATGAGCATGTCCTTCAGCTTTTGCCACGATGTAATTGTTCCTGGCCGAAGAGAAGAGTACCAGGTCTGTGCAACATTTTTGACTGCCATGACGAAGGATTTCGCCATGACTGCAGTATTGCCACCATATGAAGATATGGTTGCTTCGTAGCTCATCAGAAATTGCTTCGGATCTGAGTGTCCATCATACATTGGGAGCTGGGGTGGTTTATAAGACGGGGGCCAAGGTGTAGCCTGCAGTTCTGCTGACAGAGGAGAAGCATCATCAAAAGCAAAATTTCCATGATGGAAATCCTCATACCAGTTGTTGGGGGCCTTCGGCTTCCGAAGGTCCTCAAAAACATGATTTGATAATGTTTTCCAAGTGAAATATATGAACAGGTATCTTCGGAATCGGATCATGAGCATACAAGAGCATGGTCAGGACGAAGCCTGAGCGAGACGAAAGGTGATTATGATGAAGGACAAGGTGATCACGAAGCTGTGTGCAGAAAAGCTTCGGCATGACAGCAGAAAAGGGGAACCGACTTAAAGATGAAAAGGCAAATTAGACCTCGAAGAATTACTATAGAGTTATTAGCAAATGTAAAGGGCATGAATGTAATTCTACATGGGCTGCGTCCCTTGCCTATAAATAGATGAACAGTACTCCCGTACTGTTCACGCTGACTGGGCATTCGCTTTTTGCATCACGCTTGTACCCTTGCTTCCCTCCAAACCAAAGGTACATCTATAATTTGTTATTATGGATATGGTAATGAAAATAAAAATAAATTGATGATGTTTATATTATTTTTCATATTTCGTATATGAATTCTTCCTCATTATTTATTGTGTTTACGAAGGTTTATCCAACATAACCTTCGTCCGGAATTCATTATATCCGAAGGGAAATAATGTCTCGAAGGACGAAGGATTTTAACATTTAACACTTTTCATGTTGCCTTGTTCTTAAACCAAAGCATTTGAGAACAAGTCCCCAACATTGGGTGTTTTTTCGGACCTTCGGCTTAAGGTCTTCGTCCATATCACAATCTGAATTTATTATTCTAGCAAATTAATATTGCGAGGGGCTACTGTTGGGGGCCTTCGGCTTCCGAAGGTCCTCAAAAACATGTTTTGACAATGTTTTCCAAGTGAAATATATGAACATGTATCTTCGAAATCGGATCATGAGCATACAAGAGCATGGTCAGGACGAAGCCTGAGCGAGACGAAAGGTGATTATGACGAAGGACAAGGTGATCACGAAGCTGTGTGTAGAAAAGCTTCGGCATGACAGCAGAAAAGGGGAACCGACTTAAAGATGAAAAGGCAAATTAGACCTCGAAGAATTACTATAGAGTTATTAGCAAATGTAAAGGGCATGAATGTAATTCTACATGGGCTGCGTCCCTTGCCTATAAATAGATGAACAGTACTCCCGTACTGTTCACGCTGACTGGGCATTCGCTTTTTGCATCACGCTTGTACCCTTGCTTCCCTCCAAACCAAAGGTACATCTATAATTTGTTATTATGGATATGGTAATGAAAATAAAAATAAATTGATGATGTTTATATTATTTTTCATATTTCGTATATGAATTCTTCCTCATTATTTATTGTGTTTATGAAGTTTTTTCCTTCATAACCTTCGTCCGGAATTCATTATATCCGAAGGGAAATAATGTCTCGAAGGACGAAGGATTTTAACATTTAACACTTTTCATGTTGCCTTGTTCTTAAACCAAAGCATTTGAGAACAAGTCCCCAACACCAGTCATCCTCGTTGACGAAGCCCTCCTGGTGAAGCTCTCTGTACTGGGGCCTCCGGTTCTGCTCATCTTGCGTAAGATGACGAACTTCTTCAGAGGCTTCGTCTATCTGCCTTTGTAGGTCAGCTAGTCGGGCCATCTTTTCTTTCTTCCTTTGCACTTGTTGATGCAGCATCTCCATGTTCCTGATTTCTTGGTCCAAATCGTCCTCCTGAGGCGTTGGACTGGTGGCCTTCCTCTTCTGGCTTCGGGCTTCCCGAAGAGAAAGGGTCTCCTGGTTCAGGTCCAGCGGCTGCAGAGCAGCAGCCCCTGTTGCTGAAGCTTTCTTTGGCGGCAAGACGAAGGTCGATGCTTGCCCAAGGTGGTCAAAAAGGGTTCACCGGAGGTGGGCGCCAATGTTGGGGACTTATTCTCAAATGCTATGAATTAAGAACAAGGCAACACAAAAGGGGGTTAAATGATTAATGTCCTTCGTCCTTCGAAGCATTATTTCCCTTGGGATATAACGATCTTCGGACGAAGGTCATGAAGGACATACCTTCATTATTACGGTACATGATAGTGAAAATGAGAATCACATGAAATGCGAAAGATAACATGAACATTTATATATCATTATTAGCTCATTTCTATTTTATTAACATGGAAAAATAGAAATGACATTAAGTTACAAATGTACCTTCGGCTTGAAAGAAGGCAAAAGTACAAGCGTGACGCAAAAGCAAATGCCAAGTCAGCGTGAACAGTACGGGGATACTGTTCACCTATTTATAGGCACGGGACACAGCCCATGTAAAATTACACCCATGCCCTTTACATTTGCTAATGACCCTACAGTAACCCATCGAGGTCTAAATAGCCTTTTCCTTTTTAAGTCGGTTCCCTTTTCTGCTATCATGCCGAAGCTCTCCTGCACATAGCTTCGGCTCTGCGCCAACCTTCGTGTTTTTTGTGCTTCTTCATGTTGTAGTTCTGATCCAAGTCCGAAGATACATGTTCATGTATTATACTCCAGAAACATTGTTAAATCATGTTTTTGAGGACCTTCGAAAGCCGAAGGCCCCCAACATGGGACTAGGATCTTTGGAACCAAACCTCGGTAAAACAAATCACTGTGTTCATCCGCTTCATTTCTTGGTTGATTTGTTTTTCCCTTCCCTTTTGGACTCAAATTTAATTCATCGCTCAACAAGTTGTGGGGAATAATGTGGCATGAACTCACCAAAGGTGGGGAGTTCATGAAGTGTAAGGCTGATCAATAAAATAAAGGCTGAAGCTGAGCATTGCTTTTATAAGTTGGTCAAAGGTTACTAAGTGTAAGTAAATACCAAACCTTAGAAATAATAAATAAAAGTAATAATAAAATAATCCCAGATGCAATGAAATGACAGATTAAGTTTAAGTTCCATATATTAATCATGTGAGTGTCCGAGCCGCTCATGACCGTGAGCACGGCTAGTATACCAGTTTTACACTCTGCAGAGGTTGCACATCTTTACCCACAAGTCGTGTTACCCATTTGCCACGGAGTTGATCAGACCCCATACACCTCTACCTAGGAAGCGAGGCAGGGTACCACTACGAGGCCTTTACAAAGTTCCACTAGCTTCAGAAAACCCGCTACAGTTTATAGGAAGCTCCAGTGCAGGAATCCCTCGCCTGACCGCCATCGCAGCAAAATCAACCCAAGGACCTCCCTACACTGACCACTCCCCTACTGCCCTTTCCCCTTTCAGGTAAGGTAGTCATCCACTAGCTTTCCTAGTTAATCAGCCAAGGGCGTCCCATTAAACCCTTGTGGTAGCACTGTTTTCCCGGGTGGTTCTCCATGTTCCCATTAACATAATGATCTTATCATGAATAATAATAATAAACAGATAATAAAAAGTATAACAATGAGTGATGAATATCTTTATACCCAAAGCCACATAAAGCAATAGCATGTACTACCCAAAAATTTAGTAGTAAAACTAGTAGTGAAACAAGGTATAAAGATAGTCAAAATCTAGGGTAACCTATTGGGTCCCATCAAAATTAACCTATGTAGATCATTATGATTAATAAGAACATGAATGGGTAAAAGAAGTGATCAAGGGCACAACTTGCCTTCCACGAGCTCCTGCTCAGCAGTCTCTATCAGCTGAATCTCAGGATCCTCTGTAGCTTGCTCGTCTACTCGCATCAACACAATACATACATGGTATAGCAAAAAATAACATTACACCAAGCATGTAAATAAAATACACAGTAATAATCTAGACACTAAATTGAGATCATAGGGACTGGAATTATTAATTTTGGAGTTACAGATTTTAAGATATGAATTTCTGAAGGTTTTATGTATTTACTACAAGATTAAGTACTAGATAAATGTTAATGTGTCTTTCATGCCAAAACAGAGACACAAATGGGTAGACAATAATATTATAAAAATTTAGGAACTGGAATGAACTAATTTGGAGTTCATATGGATTTACTAAAGATTAAACAAGTTTTACCATTTATTTATGCATTATGAATCAATTTCTGTGATTATTTCTTATTTTCCCAAGTCTCTGGACCGGGCCTAAAATACAGAGAACTGCAGGGGCTCTCTGATAAATTATCCTAGACTCAGTGAACAATGCCACCAGGACGGCGGGTTCTAATCTATAATTCCCGAGGGGCTATTGTGAAAAATGTGCCGCGAAGGGGGGTATTCTCTACTATCAGCCGCAGGATCTTGATCTTGCGGCTAGGATTAGAGCACCCACTCCGCGAACCGGTACACAATCTGAGTCGTTGGATCGAACATTAGCGCCCCGAATTAAATGTAGCTCCGATCCACCAACGCCCGCACGATCTAGGATCAACGGTCGCGGTTCTATTTAGCTAAACGATTCCCTCTCTCCTAATCTCAGCCGTCCACGTCAAGATCAACGGCCATAGTACTTCTCCCCCTCGCAAACACCCGATCCACCAAGAACACGCGCACGGCGGCGACCCCGCCGGAGGGAACTCAATCCGGCGCTCCACCACCCCAAACTCAAATTAAACGGCGCAACACAAAATTGGGAATATGTTTTAGCGGTTTAGATGATTCTCACCGGAAACCTCGGAGTAATTCCTCCCGACCACGACACGGGGCGGAACTCGCCAGCAGTGGGCACGACGGCGCGCAATTCGCCCACCACACCGACGCTCGACTCTAATCGCAGGAACGTGCGGATACCTTGGACAATTACGGCCCCATATGGCCACAAGCCGAGGCAAAATCACCCGCACAGAAGGAGTTCACCAGCGGCGCGACTAATCCTTCCAGGCGGCGTCGATTTCTTCCTTTGCTCTGTCTCTCTCTCTCCGTGGTGGTGAGGTCTACTAGGGCGGTGGATAAGGAGCGGCGGCGCGATGCTTTATACCCGGGAGGGCTCGGAGTCGTTGTACCGGTCAGCTGAGCCGTTGCCGCGATTCCTGCGCGCGATGCACGGCGAGGTCGTTCGCGAGAAGAACAGAGGACTCCATCCACGGTTTCTAGCGCGTGGACCCCGCACGGCAGAGGAAAGGAGACGGCCAGGCGTGCCCGCGTGCGACTGACCTACTGGACCCACATGTCGGCGCCATCACTAGAGCCAGGCCGCGCGGGTGAAAAAGGTATAGTGGGCCAAAATAGGTGGCTGCGGCCCATTTAAGTTAAAATTCCTTTCTCTTTTCTCTAATTTTCTTCTTCTCCTATTTTCAATTCCCAATTTGAATCTCAAGTATGACTTTGAATTTTGTACTCAAATTAAAGATAGATTTTAATCATACCAGTATGGTTGAGTTGATATTTTTATAGACTTCGTTTTATATTTTATAATATCTCTATCTTCCTTTTCTATTTTCAAATCAATTTTCGATTTAGGGTTTATTTTAAATCCTCATCCCATTATCATTACATTTTATTCATTTTATTATTGCTTTTAATGCACAAACAAAAATCCAAAATGATGCAATGGTTTATTTGTGTCATAGTGAAGTTTTACTCATTTTTAAACATGACCAGACACATGTGATGATAAATGGAGATGCACATATATTCAAAGGAGACAATTCCTCCTTTTATTCTCCCTTACAATTTGAGTATTACAAAAGTGCCAAGGAGATTTGGGATGTCCTAAAGACCGTGCACGAAGGAGATGAGGTGACCAAGATCACCAAGCGGGAGACGATCGAGGGGGAGCTCGGTCAATTCGTCCTCAACCAAGGAGAGGAGCCACAAGCTACGTACAACCGGCTCAAGACCTTGGTCAACCAAGTGTGCAACCTTGGGAGCACCAAGTGGGATTTTCGCAATCCTACTCAAGTACAATGAAATGGTCAAGGTTATTCTAAGATCCCTTGTTTTTCGCAATCCTACTCAAGTACAATTAATTCGTGGGGATCTTAGATACAAATTAATGTCTCCCGAGGAAGTGATAGGAAAGTTTGTGGACTTTGAACTAATGATCAAAGGCTCCAAACACATCGTCGACTTGGAGCAAGGCGACACCTCCACACCCGAGGTGCAACCCGTCGTATTCAAAGCGACGGGAGAGAAGAAAAAGGAGTCTACATCAAGTAGGCTTCCTATCGACGCCTCCAAGCTCGACAACGAGTAAATGGCGCTCATCATCAAGATCTTTCGCCAAATCCTCAAGCAAAGGAGGGGGAAAGACTACAAACCCAGCTCCAAAAGGGTGTGCTACAAATGTGGTAAGCCCGATCATTTTATTGCTAAATTTCCAATGTCTAGTGATAGTGACAGGGGCAACGACAAGAGGGGGAAAAAGAAGAAGAAGAAGAGATACTACAAGAAGAAGACCGGTGATGCCCATGTGTGTCGGGAATGGGACTCCGACGAGAGCTCCACTGACTCCTCCTCCGACGAGGATGCCGCAAACATCACCGTCAACAAGGGCCTACTCTTCCCCAACATCGGCCACAAGTTCTTCATGGCAAAGGACGGCAAAAAGAAGAAGGTACAAACTAGAACCGCCCCCAAATATACTACATCTATTGATGAGGGTAGTTCTAGTGATGATGAAGATGATCTGCTTACCCTTTTTGCCAACCTTAACATGCAACAAAAGGAAAAATTGAATGAATTGATAGGAGCCATTCATGAGAAGGATGAACTCTTGGATAGCCAAGAGGAATTCCTAGGAAGTAGAGAAAAAAATGAAAACTTGACTAAGGAGCTTAGCATTTGCCATGACACTATTTCAAACCTTAGAACTGAAAATGCTAGTTTAATTGCTAAGGTTAAAAAATTGAATGCTTGTAATGATTCAATTACTAGTCTTAGAACTGAAAATGACAGTTTAGCTTCTAAGATTAAAGAGCTAAATGTTTGCAATGTTTCTATTTCCAATCTTAGAAATGAGAATGCTACTTTAAATGCTAAGATTGAGGAATTAAAATTATGCATGCCCTCTACATCTACTGTCGAACATGTTTCTATTTTACTAGATTAGAGATGTTAATATAGAAGCTATTCATGATCACCTTGCTTTAATTAAACAACAAAATGATCATATAGCTCAATTAACTGCAAATTAATGAGCATGAAATAGAAAATGAAAAATTTAAATTTGCTAAGAGCATGCTCTATAATGGGAGACGCCCTAGCATCAAGGATGGCATTGGTTTCCAACAGGGGAGCAATGTCAAACTTAATGCCCCTAAAAGATTGTCTAATTTTGTAAAGGGCAAGGCACCCATGGTTCGGGATAATGAGGGCTACATTTTATATCCTACAAATTATCCTGAGCATAAAATTAGGAGAATTCATGCTAAGAAATCTCATTCTGTTTCTCGCCATGCTTTTATGTATAAGAATGAGGCATCTAGCTCTAGGCATTCTACACATGTTAAAATGCCTAAAAAGAAAACTCCTACTGCATCAAATGAGCATAACATTTCATTTAAGACTTTTGATGCATCTTTTATTTTAACTAACAAATCAGACAAAGTAGTTGCCAAATATGTTGGGGGCAAACACAAGGGCTCCAAGACTTGTGTTTGGGTACGCAAGGTGCTTGTTTCTAACATCAAAGGACCCAAGACTATTTGGGTACCTGAAAGGGAAATGCGCCCTTGGGCCATTTCTAAGTATTTTGGTGATTGAGTGCCAACACAAGTGGACTTATGTTAATCTATGCAAAGTGATGGACAAAGTGCAAATCAAGTAAAAAGGTATGTTTCTAAGACTTAGTACATTGTTTTGAAGACTAATGTATTGTGTCTAAGTGCTGGAAATAGGAAAAATCAAGTTGGAAAAGAGATGAGTTTGTTCAGCCAAAGACAGCTCGGTCTGGGTGCACCGGACTGTCCGGTGGTGCACCGGACAGTGTCCGGTGCGCCAGGCCGGCGTCTGTCAACTGGCTGCTCTCTGGAAGCAATTAACGGCGTACGACTATAAATCACCGGACTGTCCGGTGGTGCACCGGACTGTCCGGTGAGCCAACAGTCAGCCGGGCCAACGGTCGGCCGCGTAATCCGCGCGCGACGCGTGGCAGAGCCAACAGTCAGAAGGGGGCACCGGACTGTCCGGTGTGCACCAGACAGTGTCCGGTGCGCCAACGGCTCTGAACCGCCAACGGTAGGCTTCGCCAAAGAAGGAAAGAAATCCGCACCGGACAGTGTCCGGTGGTGCACCGGACTGTCCGGTGCGCCAGGCGACAGAAGGCAAGAATTGCCTTCCAGGAATGCTCTCAACGGCTCCTAGCTGCCTTGGGGCTATAAAAGGGACCCCTAGGCGCATGGAGGAGCATACCATGCAACCTTTGAGCATTGTTGATCATTCACACTTCATTCTTGCAAACTTGTTCAACATTCTTAGTGATTTGAGCTCCGTTCTAGTGAGAACCTTGTGATACTCTTTTGAGCTCAAGTCTTGATCTTGTGTGTGCGTATTTGCTGTGGATTTGAGTGTGTTGCTTCCCTCCCTTACTCTAGTGCTTCATTGTGATTCTTATAGTAAGGGCGAGAGACTCCAAGTTGTGGAGATTCCTCGCAAACGGGAAAGAGTAAAGTAAAGAAGAACACCGTGGTATTCAAGTTGATCATTGGATCACTTGAGAGGAGTTGAGTGCAACTCTCATCCGTTGGGACACCACAACGTGGAGTAGGCAAGTTTTGTACTTGGCCGAACCACGGGATAAATCCTCGTGTCTCTTGTGCTTGTCCTTATTGTGTCCATTGTGCTTCACAAGAGTTCTCCTCTCTACGCACTTGATTTCATTGATCTAACTGTTAATCAAGTTTGTGGTGTTAAGTTTTAAGTTTTACAGGATCACCTATTCACCCCCCTCTAGGTGCTCTCAATTGGTATCGGAGTTGTTCTCTTCAAGAAAGGGACTAACCGCTCGAAGAGATGGATCCTAAGGGCAAGGGGATGGTGGTCAATGATAAGGAGAAGGAGTCCTTCGTCAATGATCCAAAGGATGACAAGCCTACCGACTCAGGCTCGGGCCACAAAAGAAAAGACGGGAGGAAGAAGAAAACAAGGCGCATCAAGGAGATAGTCTACTATGACAGCGACGAATCTTCCTCTTCTCAAAAGGACGACGACAACGACTACGAGAAAAAGAAGACGGTTAATTCAAACTTTTCCTTTGATTATTCTCGTATTCCGCAAAGTTCCAATGCACATTTGCTTTCCATTCCCCTCGGTAAACCTCCCCACTTTGATGGAGAGGACTACGGATTTTGGAGTCACAAAATGCGTAGCTACTTGTTCTCTCTCCATCCAAGTATATGGGAGATAGTAGAAAATGGAATGCACTTTGATAGTACGGATAGTCCCATGTTCATTAATGAGCAAATTCACAAAAATGCACAAGCTACTACTGTTCTTCTAGCTTCATTGTGCAGGGATGAATACCATAAGGTGAGCGGCTTGGATAACGCCAAGCAGATTTGGGACACCCTCAAAATCTCACATGAGGGAAACGACGTCACCATGCTCACCAAGATGGAGTTGGTGGAGGGCGAACTTGGGAGATTCGCAATGATCAGGGGCGAGGAGCCAACCCAAATGTACAACCGGCTCAAGACCCTCGTCAACAAAATAAGGAGCTATGGAAGCACACGATGGATGGACCACGACGTCGTCCGCCCAATGCTAAGGTATTTTACCGTCCTTGATCCACATCTTGTGAACAATATTCGTGAGAATCCTAGGTACACCAAGATGACGCCTGAGGAGATACTTGGAAAGTTCGTAAGCGGGCGGATGATGATCAAGGAGGCAAGATACATTGACGATGCGTTGAATGGCCCAATCCAAGAGCCTCAAACCATTGCTCTCAAAGCAACGAGGAGCAAGGAGGCTCTACCTAGCAAGGTGGCACAAGTTGAGGCGGTCGGGCTTAATGATGAAGAGATGGCACTCATCATCAAGCGTTTCAAGACGGCGCTAAGGGGTCGCAAGGAGCATCCAAACAAGACCAAGACGAAGGGGAAGCGCTCATGCTTCAAATGTGGTAAGATTGGTCATTTTATCGCTAATTGTCCCGATAATAATAGTGACCAGGAACAAGGGAACAAGAGGGAAAAGAAGAAGACTTACAAGAAGGCTAAGGGCGAGGCACGCCTTGGAAAGGAGTGGGACTCGGATTGTTCGTCATCCGACTCCGACAACGAAGGACTCGCCGCCACCACCTTCAACAAGTCGGCCCTCTTCCCCAATGAGCATCACACCTGCCTCATGGCAAGGGAAAAGAAGGTAAGCACTCGTGATACTAGTACTTACGCTTCCTCAAGTGATGAAGAATCTAGCGATGATGAAATAGACTATTCATGTTTATTCAAGGGCCTAGATAGAACTAAGGTTGATAAAATTAATGAATTAATTGATGCCTTGAATGATAAAAATAGGTTATTAGAAAAGCAAGAGGATGTTTTGTATGAAGAACATGATAAGTTTGTAGAGGCACAAAAATCCCTTGCTTTAGAAATAAAAAGGAATTAAATGCTTTCTTGTGAATTGTCTACATGTCTTGACTCTATTTCTAGCTTAAAGAGCATAAATGATGATTTGAGTGCTAAGTTAGAAATAGCTAATAAATCAACATCTTGTGTAGAACATGTTGTAGTTTGCAATAGGTGTAAAGATTTCAATGTTGATGCTTGTTGTGAACACCTAGTTTCAATTTCTAAATTGAATGATGAAGTGGCTAGTCTTAATGCCCAACTTAAGACTAGCAAGAGTGAATTTGACAAACTGAAATTTGCAAGGGATGCCTACACAATTAGTAGACACCCCTCAATTAAGTATGGTCTTGGCTTCAAGAGGGAAGTCAAGAACTTAACAAGCCACAAGGCTTCCATCTCCGCCAAGGAGAAAGGGAAGGCCCCTATGGCTAGTAGTGCTCAAAAGAACCATGCTTTCATGTATCATGATAGGAGACATTCTAGGAATGTTTATAGAAGTTATGATGCTTTTGATTCTCATACCATGATTGCTTCTAATTCTTCTATTATGCATGATAGAAATTTGGCTAGGAAAAATGTTGTTCATCATATGCCTAGAAGAAATATTGTTCATGTTCCTAGGAAAGTAATGAATGAACCTTCTACAATTTATCATGCTTTAAATGCTTCCTTTGCTATTTGTAGAAAGGATAAGAAGGTAATTGCTAGAAAATTAGGGGCCAAATGTAAGGGAGACAAGACTTGCATTTGGATCCCTAAGACTATTGTAACTAACCTTGTAGGACCCAACATGAGTTGGGTACCTAAGACCCAAGCCTAAATTTACCTTGCAGGTTTATGCATCCGGGGGCTCAAGCTGGATTATCGACAGCGGATGCACAAACCACATGACGGGGGAAAAGAGGATATTCTCTTCCTACGTCAAGAACAAGGATCCCCAAGATTCAATCATATTCGGTGATGGGAACCAAGGCAAGGTGAAAGGGTTAGAAAAAATTGCTATTTCATCCAAGCACTCTATTTCTAATGTGTTCTTAGTTGAGTCGCTTGGATATAACCTGTTATCTGTGAGTCAACTTTGTAATATGGGATATAACTGTTTATTCACAAATGTAGATGTGTCTGTCTTTAGAAGAAGTGATGGTTCATTAGCTTTTAAGGGTGTACTAGACGGCAAACTTTATTTAGTTGATTTTGCAAAAGAGGAGGCCAGTCTAGATGCATGCTTAATCGCTAAGACTAGCATGGGCTGGCTGTGGCATCACCGTTTAGCACATGTGGGGATGAAGAACCTTCACAAGCTTCTAAAGGGAGAACACGTGATAGGTCTAACTAATGTAACTTTCGAAAAAGATAGACCTTGTGCAGCTTGTCAAGCAGGTAAACAGGTGGGAAGCTCTCATCATGCCAAAAATGTGATGACAACATCAAGACCCCTGGAGTTACTTCATATGGACCTCTTCGGACCCATCGCCTATCTAAGCATAGGAGGAAGTAAGTATGGTCTTGTTATAGTTGATGATTTTTCCCGCTTCACTTGGGTATTCTTTTTGCAGAATAAATCTGAAACCCAAGGGACCCTCAAGCGCTTCCTAAGGAGAGCTCAAAATGAGTTTGAGCTCAAGGTGAAGAAGGTAAGGAGCGACAACGGGTCCGAATTCAAGAACCTTCAAGTGGAGGAGTACCTTGAGGAGGAAGGAATCAAGCACGAGTTCTCCGCTCCCTAAACACCACAACAAAATGGTGTGGTAGAGAGGAAGAACAGGACGCTCATAGATATGGCAAGGACAATGCTTGGAGAATTCAAGACACCCGAGCGGTTTTGGTCGGAAGCCGTGAACACGGCTTGCCACGCCATAAACCGGGTGTACCTTCATCGCCTCCTCAAGAAGACTTCGTACGAGCTTCTAACCGGTAACAAACCCAATGTGTCCTACTTTCATGTATTTGGGAGCAAATGTTATATTCTAGTGAAGAAAGGTAGAAATTCTAAGTTTGCTCCCAAAGCTGTAGAAGGGTTTTTGTTAGGTTATGACTCAAATACAAAGGCGTATAGGGTCTTCAACAAATCATCGGGTTTGGTTGAAGTCTCTAGCGACGTTGTATTTGATGAGACTAATAGCTCTCCAAGAGAGCAAGTTGTTGATCTTGATGATGTAGATGAAGAAGACGTTCCAACGGCCGCAATGCGCACCATGGCGATTGGAGATGTGAGGCCACTAGAACAAAAGGAGCTAGATCAACCTTCTTCCTCAACAATGGTGCATCCCCCAACCCAAGAAGATGAACAGGTTCATCAAAAGAAAGCGTGTGATCAAGGGGGAGCACAAGATGATCATTTAATGGAGGAAGAAGCACAACCGGCACCTCCAACCCAAGTTCGAGCGACAATTCAAAGGGATCATCCCGTCGACCAAATATTGGGTGACATAAGCAAGGGAGTAACTACTCGTTCTAGATTAGTTAATTTTTGTGATCATTACTCTTTTGTCTCTTCTATTGAGCCTTTCAGGGTAGAAGAGGCCTTGCTAGATCCGGACTGGGTATTGGCCATGCAGGAAGAGCTCAACAACTTCAAAAGAAATGAAGTTTGGACACTGGTGCCTCGTCCAAAGCAAAATGTACTGGGAACCAAGTGGGTGTTCCGCAACAAACAAGACGAGCACGGGGTGGTGACAAGGAACAAGGCACGATTGTGGCAAAAGGTCATGCCCAAGTCGCAGGTTTGGACTTTGAGGAGACTTTTGCTCCTGTGGCTAGGCTAGAGTCAATTCGCATATTGTTAGCCTATGCTACTCACCATTCTTTCAGGTTGTTCCAAATGGATGTGAAGAGCGCTTTCCTCAATGGGCCAATCAAGGAGGAGGTGTACGTGGAGCAACCCCCTGGCTTCGAGGATGAACGGTACCCCGACCACATGTGTAAGCTCTCTAAGGCGCTCTATGGACTTAAGCAAGCCCCAAGAGCATGGTATGAATGCCTTAGAGACTTTTTAATTGCTAATGCTTTCAAGGCTGGGAAAGCCAATCCAACGTTATTCACTAAGACTTGTGATGGTGATCTTTTTGTGTGCCAAATTTATATCGATGACATAATATTTGGTTCTACTAACCAAAAGTCTTGTGAAGAGTTTAGCAGGGTGATGACTCAAAAGTTTGAGATGTCGATGATGGGCGAGTTAAGCTATTTCCTTGGGTTCCAAGTGAAGCAACTCAAGGATGGGACCTTCATCTCCCAAACGAAGTACACGCAAGACTTGATCAAGCGGTTTGGGATGAAGGACGCCAAGCCCGCAAAGACTCCAATGGGAACCGACGGACACACCGACCTCAACAAAGGAGGTAAGTCCGTAGATCAAAAGGCATACCGGTCTATGATAGGGTCTTTACTTTATTTATGTGCTAGTAGACCGGATATTATGCTTAGTGTATGCATGTGTGCTAGATTTCAATCCGATCCAAGGGAGTGTCACTTAGTGGCCGTGAAGCGAATTCTTAGATATTTAGTCGCTACGCCTTGCTTCGGGATCTGGTATCCAAAGGGGTCTACCTTTGACTTGATTGGATACTCAGACTCCGATTATGCTGGATGTAAGGTCGATAGGAAGAGTACATCGGGGACGTGCCAATTCTTAGGAAGGTCCCTAGTGTCGTGGAGTTCTAAGAAACAAACTTCAGTTGCCCTATCCACCGTTGAGGCCGAGTATGTTGCCGCAGGACAGTGTTGCGCGCAACTACTTTGAATGAGGCAAACCCTCAGGGACTTTGGCTACAATCTGAGCAAAGTCCCACTCCTATGTGATAATGAGAGTGCTATCCGCATGGCGGATAATCCTGTTGAACACAGCCGCACAAAGCACATTGACATCCGGCATCACTTTTTGAGAGACCATCAGCAAAAGGGAGATATCGAAGTGTTTCATGTTAGCACCGAGAACCAGCTAGCCGATATCTTTACCAAGCCTCTAGATGAGTCGACCTTTTGCAAGCTGCGTAGTGAGCTAAATGTCTTAGATTCGCGGAACCTGGATTGATTTATAGCATACATGTGTTCTATGCCTTGATCATGTTCCTTAATGCATTTTGTTGTTTATGGTGCTCAAGTTGTACAAGCACTCCCCGAACCTCACAAGTCCATTTGCAAATGATGCACATATTTAGGGGGAGATGTGCTACAACTTGACCCTTTGATACTAACTATGTGCTTGAGTTTGCTTAATTTAGTCTCAAAGGAGGTTTGAAAGGGAAAAGGTGGACTTGGACCATACAAGACTTCCACTGCACTCTGATGAAAGAGTAACTAACTCCAAGTTCATCTTCATGCTCTTATTGCCTTTTTACTCTTAATTGAAGATTTTGGTGAGGCAATGGGGTTTAAGGGCCAAAATTGATCCCGTTTTGGTGCTTGATGCCAAAGGGGGAGAAAATAAGGCCAAAGCAACAAATGGATCAGCTATCACTTGAGAATTTTGAAAAAGTAGAGTTAGAGTTTTTGTTTGTCAAAATACTCTTGTTTGTCTCTTATTGTCAAAAGTTGGTCTCTTGTGGGGAGAATATTTGATTATGGGATTGTCAAAAGTTGGTCTCTTGTGGGGAGAATATTTGATTATGGGAAATAGGGGGAGTTTTTGAAATCTTTGAATCAATTTGTCTTTGAACAACTCTCTTTATGCCTCAACAAGTGTGTTTGACTTAGAGATAGGAAATTGAATTTGATTTGCAAAAACAAACCAAGTGGTGGCAAAGAATGATCCATATATGCCAAAAATGAATCAAAACAATTTTGAGTTCTCATTTATATTGATGTTGCACTTCCTTTAGTTGCTTTTTATTGTGTTGGCATAAATCACCAAAAAGGGGGAGATTGAAAGGGAAATTTGCCCTTGGGCCATTTCTAAGTATTTTGGTGATTGAGTGCCAACACAAGTGGACTTATGTTAATCTATGCAAAGTGATGGACAAAGTGCAAATCAAGTAAAAAGGTATGTTTCTAAGACTTAGCACATTGTTTTGAAGACTAATGTATTGTGTCTAAGTGCTGGAAACAGGATAAATCAAGTTGGAAAAGAGATGGGTTTGTTCAGCCTAAGACAACTCGGTCTGGGTGCACCGGACTGTCCGGTGGTGCACCGGACAATGTCCGGTGCGCCAGGCCGGCGTCTGTCAACTGGTTGCTCTCGGGAAGCAATTAACGGCGTACGGCTATAAATCACCGGACTGTCCGGTGGTGCACCGGACTGTCTGGTGAGCCAACATTCGGCCGGGCCAACGGTCGGCCGCGTAATCCACGCGCGACGCGTGGCAGAGCCAACGGTCAGAAGGGGGCACCTGACTATTAGGTGTGCACCGGACAGTGTCCGGTGTGCCAACGGCTCTGAACCGCCAACGATCGGCTTCGCCAAAGAAGGAAAGAAATCCGCACCGGACAATGTCTGGTGGTGCACCGGACTGTCCGGTGCGCCAGGCGACAGAAAGCACGAATTGCCTTCCAGGAATGCTCTCAACGGCTCCTAGCTGCCTTGGGGATATAAAAGGGACCCCTAGGCGCATGGAGGAGCATACCAAGCAACCTTTGAGCATTGTTGATCATTCACACTTCATTCTTGCAAACTTGTTCGACATTCTTAGTGATTTGAGCTCCGTTCTAGTGAGAACCTTGTGATACTCTTGATCTTGTGTGTGTGTATTTGCTGTGGATTTGAGTGTGTTGCTTCCCTCCCTTACTCTAGTGCTTCATTGTGATTCTTATTGTAAGGGCGAGAGACTCCAAGTTGTGGAGATTCCTCGCAAACAGGAAAGAGTAAAGTAAAGAAGAACACCGTGGTATTCAAGTTGATCATTGGATCACTTGAGAGGAGTTGAGTGCAACTCTCGTCCGTTGGGACGCCACAACGTGGAGTAGGCAAGTTTTGTACTTGGCCGAACCACGGGATAAATCCTCGTGTCTCTTGTGCTTGTCCTTATTGTGTCCATTGTGCTTCACAAGAGCTCTCCTCTCTACGCACTTGATTTCATTGATCTAACTCTTAATCAAGTTTGTGGTGTTAAGTTTTAAGTTTTACAGGATCACCTATTCACCCCCCCTCTAGGTGCTCTTAGTACCTAAGAACAAGACCTAAATTGTTTTGTAGGTTTATGCATCCGGGGGCTCGTGTTGGATTATTGATAGCGGATGCACAAACCACATGACAGGGGAGAAAAGAATGTTCTCCTCCTACGAGAAAAACGAAGATCCCCAAAGAGCTATCACATTTGAGGATGGAAATCAAGGTTTGGTCAAAGGTAAAATTGCTATATCACCTGACCATTCTATTTCCAATGTTTTCCTTGTAGATTCTTTAGATTACAATTTGCTTTCTGTTTCTCAATTATGCAAAATGGGCTACAACTGTCTTTTTACAGATGTAGGTGTTACTGTCTTTAGAAGAAGTGACGATTTAGTAGCATTTAAGGGAGTATTAGAGGGTCAGCTATACTTAGTTGATTTTAACAAAGCTGAACTCGATACTTGCTTAATTGCTAAGACTAATATGGGATGGCTCTGGCATCGCCGACTAGCCCATGTTGGGATAAAGAATCTTCACAAGCTTCTAAAGGGAGAGCACATTTTGGGACTAACAAATGTTCATTTTGAGAAAGACAGGGTTTGTAGCGCATGTCAAGCAGGAAAGCAAGTTGTCACCCATCATCCACACAAGAACATAATGACAATGGACATGCCACTGGAACTACTCCACATGGATCTATTCGGCCCGATAGCTTACATAAGCATCGGCGGGAGTAAGTACTGTCTTGTAATTGTGGATGATTATTCTCGCCTCACTTGGGTATTCTTTTTGCAGGAAAATCACAAACGCAAGAGACCTTAAAGGGATTCTTGAGATGAGCTAAAAATGAGTTCGGGTTAAGAATCAAAAAGATAAGAAGCGATAATGGGATGGAGTTCAAGAATTCACAAATCGAAGGCTTTCTTGAGGATGAGGGCATCAAGCATGAGTTCTATTCTCCCTACACACCTTAACGAAATGGTGTAGTAGAGAGGAAGAATAGAACTCTACTGGACATGGCGAGGACCATGCTTGATGAGTACAAAACACTAGACCAGTTTTGGGCTAAGGCGATTAACACCGCCTGCTACTCCATCAACCGGCTCTACCTTCATCGAATCCTCAAGAAGACATTTTATGAACTCCTAACCGGTAAAAAGCCCAATGTTTCATATTTTAGAGTCTTTGGTAGCAAATGTTTTATTCTTCTTAAAAGAGGTAGAAAATCTAAATTTGCTCCTAAGGCTGTAGAAGGCTTTTTACTTGGATATGATTCAAACACAAGGGCATATAGAGTCTTCAACAAATCCACTGGATTAGTTGAGGTTTCTTGTGACATTGTGTTTGATGAGACTAATGGCTCCCAAGTGGAGCAAGTTGATCTTGATGAACTAGATGATGAAGAGGCTCCGTGCGTCGCGCTAAGGAACATGTCCATTGGGGATGTGTGTCCTTAGGAATTCGAAGAGCCTCCATAAGCACAAGATCAACCATCATCTTCCATGCAAGCATCTCCACCTACCCTAGATGAGGATCTAGCTCAAAATAATGAAGAACAAGATGATGAGCCACCTCAAGAGGAGGACAATGATCAAGGGGGAGATGAAGACAAGGAATATGAGCAAGAGATACAGGGTCAAAGACCACCTCACCCAAGAGTCCACCAAGCAATACAACAAGATCACCCCGTGAACTCCATATCGGTGACATACATAAGGGGTAACCACTAGATCTCGTGTTGCTCATTTTTGTGAACATTACTCTTTTATGTCCTCTATTGACCCACACAGGGTGGAGGATGCACTAAGAGATTCGGATTGGGTGCTGGAAATGCAAGAGGAGCTCAACAACTTCACGAGGAATGAGGTATAGCATTTAGTTCCACATCCTAACCAAAATGTTGTAGGTACCAAGTGGGTATTCCGCAACAAACAAGATGAGCATGGTGTGGTGACAAGGAACAAAGCCCGAATTGTGTCCAAAGGTTATTCACAAGTCAAAGGTTTGGATTTAGGTGAAACTTATGCACCCGTAGCTAGGCTTGAGTCAATTCGTATATTACTTGCCTATGCTACTTACTGAAAGTCGCCTAGAGGGGGGGTGAATAGGCAAATCTGAAATTTACAACTTTAAAGCACAACTACAAGCCAGGATTAGCGTTAAAATAAAACCGAGTACGAAAGAGAGGGCAAAAACAAATCAACCAAGAAATAAAGCGAGTGACATGGTGATTTGTTTTACCGAGGTTCGGTTCTTGCAAACCTAGTCCCCGTTGAGGTGGTCACAACGACCGGGTCTCTTTCAACCCTTTCCCTCTCTCAAACGGTCACCTAGACCGAGTGAGCTTTCTCCTTAATCAAATGGGTCACTTAGACCCTTCAAGGACCACCACAACTTGGTGTCTCTTGCTTTGATTACAAGTGTCTTAAGAACAAGAATGGAGGAAGAAGAAAGCGATCCAAGAACAAGAGCTCAAAGAACACGAGCAAAACACTCTCTCTAGTCACTAGTTGTAAGGAGTGGATTTGGGACTTGGAGGGGCTTTGATTCTATTGAATTATGTCTTGTATTGAATGAGATGTCTGAAAAACTTGGATGCCTTGAGTTGTGGTGGTTGGGGGGTATTTATAGCCCTAACCACCAAAACAGCCGTTGGGGAGAGCTGCTGTCGATGGGCGCACCGGACAGTTCGATGCACCACCGGACACTGTCCGGTGCGCCAGCCATGTCACCCAACCGTTAGGGTTCTGACGGTTTCGACCGTTGGAGCTCTGACAGCTTGAAGCGCCCCAATCCTCTGGGACTCAAATGTGATACAATTACTAGTCCTACGAGGCTAGTAAACACATTTATCAGATGATTACAGATTTGCTTAAACGATACAAACCTTTAAAGGTGGCGAACAACTTTAAGAGTTGGTCCACAACTCGGGACATATCATCAGAGTGGGGCTGAAACAACCCGATATACGTAGCGAAGCAATTCAGCGGTCCAACAGCCACATGCAAGGTTGGGAACAGTCGTAACTCTTACCCGATCTCCTTTTTCTGAAAAACAACAAATAAGCAAGGGTGAGTACAAATGTACTCAGCAGCCCACCTTCACCCGCGGAATGGGGAAATCAGATATAATGCATGGAATATCTAGAGCTCAGGATATTTTGCAGAAACAACAATATTTTATGCAGGGTTGTTTTGTAAAACATTTTGTATTTTTGCAAAGCGCATCCTCTCCCAAAGGAGCAGGAAGTTTTTCAATATAGAACAAAATCCCCTGGACTAAACCATCCAGGTATCTCAGCAGTTTCCCACTGGTTTTCATTTTCAAAAACAGCTACTGGACTTTCCATCCACCATAGCTCACGGCTCAACCGCCGGACCTTTTAAAAACCATTTTTCTCAAACGCACCTTTTTTGAAAACAAAATATTAATTGCCATACCATACCCGACTCGTCCATTCCTGTGGACATGGACTATTCGAATAGGTTTTCAAACTCTTCGCAGAGGTGTACACTTTACCCACTAGTCCAGTTTCTGCGATCTCACCGTCGTGAGACCCGAATGCCGAATCTCTTTCTTTCCTCGCACGTCCTAACCTTAACGGTTATACCGGAAGGAGTCAGGCCACCGCCATGTCCAAACCGGACAAAACATTCCCCCTCCTTATCCTCCCGGTGCTCCCCAGCCTTCATAACCCTGGGGTTGGACCGTACGAGTTCAGATTGAGTGACTGCCCACACAGTCTCGAGTGGTTGTACTTATCATGAGTACAGGTAGTGAAGGATGACAAACCGGTCCTTATGTGAGGGGACAATCCTTCTGCTCACACCTAAACCAGCTGAGCCATCACCTTAGGCCCTCCCCTAAACCAGGGAGTCCCTGATCATCCCTACTCAAAGGTGATAAGGGTGAAAACCCTTCATCATACACATTTTGAAAAGCATTTTATTTTGAAAACTCGCACCTTTCCTCAAATCATTTGTAACAAATATATCAGGGATTGGTTGCGGCAAGCGGCTGGGTGGCCATAATAACTTGTCTCAAAATCGTATCATGCATAAAATAACAGGCTGAGGGTTGTGGTTGAAAAACATAGGTAATTTATGCATCAAAGGGATCTAGTGAGCTTGCCGTGCTTATCCAGCGAAGGGGGAAGAGGAGCTCGCCGAACTGGCTTCTAGCTCCACTGCCTGGCGTAGACTTGCAGATCTAGCCTCCACGAGACGGCACAAACGCTCTGATAACTATGCAACATGAACAAACAAACATACAAACCAACAAGTATACCAACAAATATTTAGTATAGTGGTCAGAATAACGATATATGGATGGGTAGAGTCGTGAGTAGAATCTATGTCATGTGGTGTTGAGATACTGGTGGTGGTGGAGCGAAGGTGCTTACCAGGAGGGTGGACTGGAGACGAAGCGACACTATGCGTGTAGCCGACAGAGCGGAGTAACTGAGTGGGTGGGGTGTTTGCCTTGGCTGAGGGTGTTGAGTGTGTGGAGTGGGAGAGGGTAGCTGGGTGTATGTGGTGTAGCACAGTGAAGTTCACTGTTGGTGAGAATAGTGACGAATGAATCGTCTGACTTAATATGAACAGGAGAGTTATAGGCAGAATATGGGACAAGAGTATTTTGGGAGTTTTCTGGAATATGAACCATGCTCAAGGGATGACATGGTTGGATAGGGAATAGTTTGACAAGAATTTAAGAAACAAGAATGACTGAAATCTGAGTTTGGATGGAGGAGTTTTGGATTTTATAATCATAGTGAGAAAAAGAAAAGGAAAGGAATATTCTTGGAATATTCTAGAATTTGAATATTTAGAGATATTTGGAAAATCAAAAATACAAATGTATTTTTGAGCGGGGTGCGAGGAATTATTTTTGGGCTTTTCTTGAGCAGAGGTTTATGTTGGTGGAAACTGTTCCTACCTACTGTGTCACATCAGACAGCAGTGAGGCGGGACCCAAATAACTGGAATGCTGTGGTATTTTGGTCCGAGTGGGCTGTGGTATCTTGGGCCAGGTTTTATAGGATTGAAGACGTATCCATACAAACATGGTTTGCCTTTATTTTTGGAAGTCTGGCTTGAAAGAATCCCAAAGTTAAGCGTGCTCAACTTGGAGAAATCTAGGATGGGTGACCAGATGGAAGTTCCCTGCTGGAATGAAAATCACAGTCACCGGAGTTCGTATGATTGGAATATGGGTATGGCTGGTCTTAGGTGGACTGGACAACATGATGGATGAGTAGTTGAAATTTGGGGTGATCGGATGATCGATGAATAGTAACAATGAATAGTAATGGTGAATAGTGATGGTGAATAGTTTGTATGAACGAACGATGAACGGTGAATAGTGACGATGAACGATGAATAGGAACTATGAACGAACGATGAACGATTGAATGATCGAACGAACGAACGATCAGAATTTCGGCAGCATAACGACAGGAAAAAGATTATTTGGACGAATGAACGATCGGATGAACGGACGAACGAACCATGAACGATCGGACGAACGATCGAACGATCAGACGAACGGACAAACTAAGAACATGGGGGACGAACGATCGAAGAACGACCGAATGATCCTTGTGCTAGTGTGTGCTTGTGTGGGAGGTGGAGTGGGAGTGGGCGTGTGGGTGTGGGGGGAGGGAGTTGCCATGAAATGGCTTGGGGTGGGATGAGAGGAGGCCCTTTCCCCTCTATTTATAGCCATGGTGGGGGGATTAGGGGGAGGGATGAGAGGATTAGTGGGAGGATGAGAGGATTAGTGGGAGATTAGCATGGATTTGTCTTATATGATTGTAATTAGCTTGTAGAGCTCAACGTATGACACGGAGGCATACGTATACGTATGAGCATGAGGAAAGTTATGAAGAAAATATTTGTGGGGACTTGAAAAATGATTCTGAAGGTATTTCTCAGGAGGAAAATACTTGGAGATATACTGGTGTAATATTTGGGCAGTATTTCTAGAAAGAACTTGAAGGGAATCACTAGGGAAATATTTGTAGGATATTTTGAGGAGGATTTTGGAGAGAATATAGACCACTATAATTTATTTGTTGATATCAACTCGCAAACAAACATTTTAAAATGAAATTTGAAATTCATTTTGAATTTAGAGCAAGTTTGATAAAATTTCAGGATTTGAATTTTTGGGATGCTACAAATCTACCCCAGTTAAAAGGAATCTCGTCCTCGAGATTCGGCTTAGAAGGGTTATGGGTATAGCTTTACTTCAGCTACATATCTTCACTTTGCAGACTCTTCGAGGAGATGGAGCTTCAACGAAATCTGGCCTTTCAGGAGCATCCGGTTGCTGATTGCAAACGCTGATTCTGGCTACTCAAAGATCATCTTCAGGCATCTAGGTTTCGCTTAGCTTATTGAGGAAGCATCGATGCCAACACGCAAACCTTTCTCTTGCAAACTCCCACATGGATTCCTTCCTTGATTGGTCTTCTGGTGCTTCATCAACAAAACTTGGGTGACCACTTCTCATCCAGAAACTTATATGCTTGGAAGATCTGGTCCTCCACAAGCTTGCTACAGGCCTTCTTCTTTTTCTTCATAGCATCAGCTTTACTGGAACACTACCCCACTTAAAAAGAATGAGGATAGATCTCTTGAATCTTGGGGATTTGAACTCCTTGAAGTACCTCATAACAATGGTGTTACAGGGCCTTCTTCTGTTGTTGCTGCTTGAGTAGGCTGCAGAGAGTTGACTGACACAGGGTTGATTCTGGGAGAACCTTCTTCTTATCTTCTCTTCGCTATCTTCTTTTCACTTCTTATTGACTCTTTCTTTCTCTTTGCTCTTCCCACTGGAGGATTCTATCAAAGAGTATTACCATCATACAGAGGAGGAAACCGAAGACTATGAACCATGTGCAACAGTCTTCAACCCAAGAATCACCAAGCATTGTGATCTTAGGGGCGAGGGAGTGGCAAATGGAGTTGCTTGCGATTTGGCAGAGGGGATTTATCTAGAGTGTGCTTTGCTTTGAGCGGGATGGGAGTTGAGGGAGCTGGTGGGGGTTTATAGGCGAGCAACACTGATGGTGGTGCTCGGGGGGGGGGGGGGGGGGGGGGGGTGGAGTGATGCTGATGGAGCAGGTGCCACAAGGCAACAAGTGCGATGGAGGGGGTTGGTGTTGCTGGCGGTAATGGTGGTGGGTGCGCTGCAAAAGGGGGGTGGGCGGCGGTGGTAGTGCGCATGGAGGCGGGGCACGTATGCGGGGGGCATGGGTGATTGGTGGAGTCAATGACCCTGATGTTTGTGGTCTCTGGTTTCAAGAATCTTTGCCTCTGTATGGTAATAACTCCTTTTGTCCTCTTTTTCTGTTTACTTTGACTCAGGGGCAGTGCATTGATTCTCACGGTCGGTCCTTTTGACTGAGCGGCTGGACTGGTTGCTTCTGTAGCTTATTCCAGGCTTCAAGGGTAAGCTTCCTGATATCTTCTTGGGTAAGGTGCTTTTCTCTTGAGATGGGTTAAGATGAGAATGGAAGCATAAGGTGAGGATTAGCTCTAATTTGTTATCTATGTTTTTAGAGAAAACCTTTCTTAAAAAGAAAGAAAACACACAAGCTCAGCAATGATAAGCACAAACAAATCAAATGTTTTGAATAAGGGAAGAATAGAGTTTTTCTCCAAAGCACGGACTACTTAGATTCGGGGGCTAAGCATAACTACTATTGCTCGGCTCCTGAACTGAGAACTATGCTAAATGCGACTTATGAGCACTAACGTTAAAGCATCACATATGCACTCAAAAAGGGGAGTAAACATCAGGCAAAATTCATTTTGAAATGCCCTAGGGGGCCACACAATTAGAGTTTTGCAAAACACGAGTCTACACGATTACCTCTCATACATGTAGGGCTCTAGCCAAAGTGAAGAAAAACTTCACTACCCAATGCATGCAGAGGACTGGGCATAACTAACTTCAGACCAGGCAGCTTCTCTTCTGGCAAGGCTGGCGCACAACTTCAATCTGAGACATCTCCTGGATGGGTCAAGAGGGAGTTGATGTTGATGACTTCTTCTGGCGGAGACTGAGATGGCAAGACGGGGTCGAACTCTTCTTCAAGCGGGACTGGCTCTTGTAGCTCCTCAGAGGGCGGCAGTGCTGGTGGGGTGCTTGCAGCTTCTTCTTTGACCTCAAGGGAGGGTGCTAGAATCTTCTTCATGGTGAGGGGTTCAAACATCTCTAGCGGGGGATCTTGGGAGGACTCGAGGTACTCTTGCTTATCCATAGCCTTAGGGGAGACTGGAATTCCTTCCAAGACTATGGCTCCTTATGGTAGTTCCCAAGCCTTCTTCTCTCCTCTGATAGAGATCGGGTGACCTTCAAGAATCTGGGGGTCTTCAGCTCTAATGGGTTGAACAGGGTTGGATGAAGCGGGCTCTTAGATCCGTAGGGCTCTACGTTGGTTATGGGTTACCAAGTAGGCCTCCATCAACTTCTGGACGTGCTCATCCTTGGCTTGCTTCAGGGCTTCAACAACAATGACTTCACGACTTTCCAAGGCAGCTACACGGGCTTGAGCTGTGGTGAGGTCCACATGGAGCTTACGGTTGAGCTTCTCTGCATCTTCTGCTCGAGCAATCATCTGACGGTGGTGCCGAGCCAAGAAATCATACTAGGCATCCAGGGTGAGCAGGTATGCAATGAGGTACATGACTGTGGGGTCATCCTCAAGCAGCTGCTGCTCTTCCAATGCACGCATCCTGGCCATCCAAATGGGACGGTTTCTCTGAAAGGGCGGAAAGAATCTGAGCGGGGTGTCGGCCACTTCTTCTTCATAGATCTGACACAGGGCCCTCAATGCCTTGCAGGCGACGACTTGGCAGGTGTCTTTGAATCTATGCCCAGCAGCAGTGACACTCCATTCCACATGGTGCAGACTGGATCCAATGTATACAGTCATGACACACTTCTCTATGCCATGCTTGACGAATTCACGACCATCATACTCTGGCTGGCTCCTGATTTCGAGGCGGACTGTGCATGCTCTCAGCAACTTGGGGAAACCATCTTCATTCTGGCACAAGCTGGTTTGGTAGCGGACCTCCATCTGACTTCTGAGAGAAGGAAAGGGGAAAGCATTTTTGAAATGAAGGGATGAGAGCAAGATTTTTTTAAGAAAATAGTTTTGACTCAAAAACCTTTGGATCAGGCTAAGGGTCACGTCCTGCGGCCAACCTAACAGCTCTGATACCACCTGAAGCGCCCCAATCCTCTGGGACTCAAATGTGATACAATTACTAGTCCCAGGGGGCTAGTAAACACATTTATCAGATCATTACAGATCTGCTTAAACGATACAAACCCATAAAGGTGGTGAACAACTTTAAGAGTTGGTCCACAACTCGGGACATATCATGAGAGTGGGGCTAAAGCAGCCCGATATACGCAGCGAAGCAATTCAGCGGTCCAACAGCCACAGGCAAGGTTGGGAACAATCGTAACTCTTACCCGATCTCCTTTTTCTGAAAAACAACAAATAAGCAAGGGTGAGTACAAACGTACTCAGCAGCCCACCTTCACCCGCGGAATGGGGAAATCAGATATAATGCATGGAATATCTGGAGCTCAGGATATTTTGCAGAAACAACAATATTTTATGCCGGGTTGTTTTGTAAAACATTTTGTATTTTTGCAAAGCGCATCCTCTCCCAAAGGAGCAGGAAGTTTTTCAATATAGAACAAAATCCCCTGAACTAAACCATCCAGGTATCTCAGCAGTTTCCCACTGGTTTTCATTTTTAAAAACAGCTACTGGACTTCCCGTCCACCATAGCTCACGGCTCAACCGCCGGACCTTTTAAAAACCATTTTTCTCAAATGCACCCTTTTTTGAAAACAAAACATTAATTGCCATACCATACCAGACTCGTCCATTCCTGTGGACACGGACTATTCGAATAGATTTTCAAACTCTGCGCAGAGGTGTACACTTTACCCACTAGTCCGGTTTCTGCGATCTCACCGTCGTGAGACCCGAATGCCGAATCTCTTTCTTTCCTCGCACGTCCTAACCTTAACGGTTATACCGGAAGGAGTCAGGCCACTGCCATGTCCAAACCGGACAAAACATTCCCCCTCCTTATCCTCCCGGTGCTCCCCAGCCTTCATAACCCTGGGGTTCGACCGTACGAGTTCAGATTGAGTGAATGCCCACACAGTCTCGATTGGTTGTACTTATCATGAGTACAGGTAGTGAAGGATGACAAACCGGTCCTTATGTGAGCGGACAATCCTTCTGCTCACACCTAAACCAGCTGAGCCATCACCTTAGGCCCTCCCCTAAACCAGGGAGTCCCTGATCATCCCTACTCAAAGGTGATAAGGGTGAAAACCCTTCATCATACACATTTTGAAAAGCATTTTATTTTGAAAACTCACACCTTTCCTCAAATCATTTGTAACAAATATATCAGGGATTGGTTGCGGCAAGCGACTGGGTGGCCATAATAACTTGTCTCAAAATCGTATCATGCATAAAATAACAGGCTGAGGGTTGTGGTTGAAAAACATAGGTAATTTATGCATCAAAGGGATCCAGTGAGCTTGCTGTGCTTATCCAGCGAAGGGGGAAGAGGAGCTTGCCGAACTGGCTTCTAGCTCCACTGCCTGGCGTAGACTTGCAGATCTGGCCTCCACGAGACGGCACGAATGCTCCAATAACTATGCAACATGAACAAACAAACATACAAACCAACAAGTATACCAACAAATATTTAGTATAGTGGTTAGAATAGCGATATATGGATGGGTAGAGTCGTGAGTAGAATCTGTGTCATGTGGTGTTGAGATACTGCTGGTGGTGGAGCGAAGGTGCTTACCAGGAGGGTGGACTGGAGACGAAGCGACACTAAGCGTGTAGCCGACAGAGCGGAGTAACTGAGTGGGTGGGGTGTTTGCCTTGGCTGAGGGTGTTGAGTGTGTGGAGTGGGAGAGGGTAGCTGGGTGTATGTGGTGTAGCACAGTGAAGTTCACTATTGGTGAGAATAGTGACGAATGAATCGTCTGACTTAATATGAACAGGAGAGTTATAGGAAGAATATGGGACAAGAGTATTTTGGGAGTTTTCTGGAATATGAACCATGCTTAAGGGATGACATGGTTGGATAGGGAATAGTTTGACAAGAATTTTAGAAACAAGAATGACTGAAATCTGAGTTTGGATGGAGTTTTGGATTTTATAATCATAGGGAGAAAAAGAAAAGAAAAGGAATATTCTAGAATTTGAATATTTAGAGATATTTGGAAAATCAAAAATACAAATGTATTTTTGAGCGGGGTGCGAGGAATTATTTTTGGGCTTTTCATGGGCAGAGGTTTATGTTGGTGGAAACTGTTCCTACCTACTGTGTCACATCAGACAGCAGTGAGGCGGGACCCAAATAGCTGGAATGCTGTGGTATTCTGGTCCGAGTGGGCTGTGGTATCTTGGGCCAGGTTTTATTGGATTGAAGACGTATCCATACAAACATGGTTTGCCTTTCTTTTTGGAAGTCTGGCTTGAAAGAATCCCAAAGTCTGGCTTGAAAGAATCCCAAAGCTCAACTTGGAGAAATCTAGGATGGGTGACCAGATGGGAAGTTCCCTACTAGAATGAAAATCACAGTCACCGGAGTTCGTATGACTGGAATATGGGTCTGGCTGGTCTTAGGTGGACTGGACAGCATGATGGATGAGTAGTTGAAATTTGGGGTGATCGGATGATCGATGAATAATAACGATGAATAGTAATGGTGAATAGTCGTATAAACGAACGATGAACGGTGAATAGTGACGATGAACGAACGATAAACGATGAATAGGAACTATGAATGAATGATGAACGATCGAATGATCGAACGAACGAACGATCGGAATTTCGGCAGCATAACGGCAGGAAAAAGATTATTTGGACGAACGAACGAACGAACGAACCATGAACGATCAGACGAACGATCGAACGATCGGACGAACGAACGAACAAACTAAGAACAGGGGGGACAAACGATCGAAGAACAACCGAACGATCCTTCTGCTAGTGTGCGCTTTTGTGGGAGGTGGAGTGGGAGTGGGCGTGTGGGTGTGGGGGGGAGGGAGGGAGTTGCCATGAAATGGCTTGGGGTGGGATGAGAGGAGGCCCTTGCCCCTCTATTTATAGCCATGGTGGGGGGAATATGGGGAGGGATGAGAGGATTAGTGGTAGGATGAGAGGATTAGTGGGAGATTAGCATGTATTTGTCTTATATGAGTGTAATTAGCTTGTAGAGCTCAACGTATGACACCGGAGGCATACGTATACGTATGAGCATGAGGAAAGTTATGAAGAAAATATTTGTGGGGACTTGAAAATGATTCTGAAGGTATTTCTCAGGAGGAAAATACTTGGAGATATACTGGTGTAATATTTGGGCAGTATTTCTAGAAAGAACTTGAAGGGAATCACTAGGGAAATATTTGTAGGATATTTTGAGGAGGATTTTGGAGAGAATATAGACCACTATAATTTATTTGTTGATATAAACTCACAAACAAACATTTTGAAATGAAATTTGAAATTCATTTTGAATTTATAGCAAGTTTGAGAAAATTTCACGATTTGAATTTTTGGGATGCTACACAGCTTGGGGCACCGGACAGTCCGGTGCCGCACCGGACAGTCACTGTTCACTGTCCGGTGCGCCTTCTGACGCTGCTCTGACTCTACGCGCACTGTTCACGTTGTCAGCCGACCGTTGGAGTCGACCGTTGCGCTGGCGACCGTAGCTCCGCTTGGCCCACCGGACAGTCCGGTGAATTATAGCGGAGAGCAGCCTCAGAAACCCGAAGGTGAAGAGTTGGAGTTGATCGACCCTGGTGCACCGGACACTGTTCGGTGGCACACCGGACAGTCCGGTGCGCCAGACCTGGATTCTCTTCGGTTTCTTTTGCTCCTTTCTTTTGAACCCTAACTTGTATCTTTTTATTGGTTTGTGTTGAACCTTTAGCACCTGTAGAACATATAATCTAGAGCAAACTAGTTAGTTCAATTATTTGTGCTGGGCATTTCAACCACCAAAATCATATAGAAAAAGGTTTGACCCTATTTCCCTTTCAATCTCCCCCTTTTTGGTGATTGATGCCAACACAAACCAAAGCAAATATATAAGTGCAGAATTGAACTAGTTTGCATAATGTAAGTGCAAAGGTTACTTGGAATTAAACCAATTTATACTTTCACTAGATATGCATGGATTGCTTTCTTTCTTTTAACATTTTGGACCACAATTGCACCACTTGTTTTCTTTTTGGAAATTCTTTTGGAAAATCTTTTCAAGGTCTTTTTGCAAATAGTCAAAGTTACATGAATAAGATTTCGGAAGTCTTTTCAAGATTTGAAATTTTCTCCCGCTGTTTCAAATGCTTTTCCTTTGACTTAAACAAAACTCCCCCTCAATAAAATTTTCCTCTTAGTGTTCAAGAGGGTTTTAGATACCAATTTTGAAAGAGGTCATACCAATTTGAAATATATCAATAATAAGATACCAATTGAAAGACTTCTTTCTAAAATAAGATACCAATTGAAAATCTTTTGTACTAATTACAAATCTTCTTTAAAAACTTTGAAATTGGTGGTGGGTGCGGTCCTTTTGCTTTGGGCTAATACTTTCTCCCCATTTGGCATGAATCACCAAAAACGAATACTTTGTGAATGAAATATGAGTCCTTCTTACTTTCTCCCCCAATGATACAAATAAATATGAGTGAAGATTATACCAAAGTGAAGAGAGGTGCGGAGTGAACGGCGAAGGGTAAATAATACCGATAGAGTGGAGTGGAAGCCTTGTCTTCGCCGAAGACTCCATTTCCCTTTCAATCTATGACTTATCATAAAAATACACTTGAAAACATATGAGTCATAGCAAATGAAAGAGATATGATCAAAGGTATATAAATGAGCTATGTGTGCAAGGTGTCAATCAAAATTCCGAGAATCAAGTATATTTAGCTCATGCCTAAGTTTGGTAAAGGTTTTCTCATCTAATGGTTTATTAAAGATATCGGCTAATTGTTCTTTGGTGCTAACATAGGCTATCTCGATATCCCCCCTTTGTTGGTGATCAATCAAAAAGTGATACCGAATGGCTATGTGCTTAGTGCGTCTGTGTTCAATGGGATTATCCGCCATGCGGATTGCACTCTCATTGTCACATAGGAGAGGGACTTTGCTTAATTTGTAGCCATAGTCCCTGAGGGTTTGCCTCATCCAAAGTAATTGCACACAACAGTGACCTGCGGCAATATACTCGGCTTCGGCGGTAGAAAGAGCTACTGAATTTTGTTTCTTTGAAGCCCAAGACACCAGGGATCTTCCCAGAAACTGACAAGTCCCTGATGTGCTCTTCCTATCAATTTTACACCCTGCCCAATCAGCATCTGAATAACCTATTAAATCAAAAGTGGATCCCTTGGGGTACCAAAGACCAAACTTAGGTGTGTAAACTAAATATCTCATGATTCTTTTCACGGCCCTAAGGTGAACTTCCTTAGGATCGGCTTGGAACCTTGCACACATGCATACGGAAAGCATAATATCCGATCGTGATGCACATAAATAGAGTAGAGATCCTATCATCGACCGATATACCTTTTGATCTACGGATTTATCTCCCGTGTCGAGGTCGAGATGCCCATTGGTTCCCATGGGTGTCTTGATGGGCTTGGCATCCTTCATTCCAAACTTGGTAAGTATGTCTTGAATGTACTTGGTTTGGCTGATGAAGGTGCCCTCTTGGAGTTGCTTGACTTGAAATCCTAGGAAATACTTCAGCTCCCCCATCATAGACATCTCGAATTTTTGAATCATAATCCTACTAAACTCTTCACAAGTAGATTTGTTAGTAGACCCAAATATGATATCATCAACATAAATTTGGCATACAAACAAATCATTTGCAATGGTTTTAGTAAAGAGTGTAGGATCGGCTTTACCGACTTTGAAGCCATTAGTGATAAGGAAATCTCTTAGGCATTCATACCATACTCTTGGGGCTTGCTTGAGCCCATAAAGCGCCTTTGAGAGTTTATACACATGGTTAGGGTACTCACTATCTTCAAAGCCAGGAGGTTGCTCAACATAGACCTCTTCCTTGATTGGTCCACTGAGGAAGGCACTTTTCACGTCCATTTGGTAAAGCTTAAAGCCATGGTAAGTAGCATAGGCAAGTAATATGCGAATTGACTCAAGCCTAGCTACGGGTGCATAGGTTTCACCGAAATCCAAACCTTCGACTTGTGAATATCCCTTGGCCACAAGTCAGGCTTTGTTCCTTGTCACCACACCATGCTCGTCTTGCTTGTTGCGGAAAACCCACTTGGTTCCTACAACATTTTGGTTAGGACGTGGAACTAAATGCCATACCTCATTCCTCGTGAAGTTGTTGAGTTCCTCTTGCATTGCCAACCCTCAATCCGAATCTTTTAGTGCATATTCCACCCTGTATGGCTCAATAGAAGACACAAAAGAGTAATGTTCACAAAAATGTGCGACTCAAGATCGAGTTGTTACCCCCTTATGAATATCACAGAGGATGGAGTTCATGGGGTGATCTCTTTGAATCGCTTGATGGACTCTTGGGTGTGGCGGTCTTTGACCCTGATCATCTTCCTTGTCTTGATCAACTTCATCTCCCCCTTGACCGTTGTCCTCCTCTTGAGGTGGTTCATCCTCTCGATCTTCATTTTCATCAACTTGAGCTTAATCCTTATCTTGAGTTGGTGGAGATGCTTGCATGGAAGATGATGGTTGATCTTGTGCTTGTGGAGGCTCTTCGGATTCCTTAGGGCACACACCCCCAATGGACATGTTCCTTAGCACGACACATGGAGCCTCTTCATCATCTAGCTCATCAAGATCAACTTGCTCTACTTGAGAGCCGTTAGTCTCATCAAACACAATGTCACAAGAAACCTCAACTAGTCCAGTGGATTTGTTGAAGACTCAATATGCCCTTGTGTTTGAGTCATAACCAAGTAAAAAGCCTTCTACAGCCTTAGGAGCAAATTTAGATTTTCTACCTCTTTTAACAAGAATAAAGCATTTGCTACCAAAGACTCTAAAATATGAAACATTGGGCTTTTTACCGGTGAGGAGTTCATATGATGTCTTCTTGAGGATTCGGTGAAGGTAGAGCCGGTTGATGGAGTAGCAGGCGGTGTTAATCGCCTCAGCCCAAAACCGGTCCGGAGTCTTGTACTCATTAAGCATGGTCCTCGCCATGTCCAATTGAGTTCTATTCTTCCTCTCCACTACACCATTTTGTTGAGGTGTGTAGGGAGAAGAGAACTCATGCTTGATGCCCTCCTTCTCAAGAAAGCCTTCAATTTGAGAGTTCTTGAACTCCGTCCCATTATCGCTTCTTATTTTCTTGATCCTCAATCCGAACTCATTTTGAGCCCGTCTCAAGAATCCCTTTAAAGTCTCTTGGGTTTGAGATTTTTCCTGTAAAAAGAATACCCAAGTGAAGCGAGAATAATCAACCACTATTATAAGACAATACTTACTCCCGCCGATGCTTATGTAAGCTATCGGGCCGAATAAATCCATGTACAGTAGCTCAAGCGGCCTGTCGGTCGTCATGATGTTCTTGTGTGGATGATGGGTACCAACTTGCTTTCCTGCTTGACATGCGCTACAAACTCTGTCTTTCTCAAAATGAACATTTTTTAGTCCCAAAATGTGTTCTCCCTTTAGAAGCTTGTGAAGATTCTTCATCCCAACATGGGCTAGTCGGTGATGCCAGAGCCAACCCATATTAGACTTAGCAATTAAGCAAGTATCGAGTTCAGCTTTGTTAAAATCCACTAAGTATAGCTGTCCCTCGAGTACTCCCTTAAATGCTATTGAATCATCACTTCTTCTAAAGACAGTAACACCTATATCCGTAAAAAGACATTTGTAACCCATTTTACATAATTGAGATACGGAAAGCAAATTGTAATCTAAAGAATCTACAAGAAAAACATTGGAAATAGAATGATCAGGTGATATAGCAATTTTATCAAGTCCTTTGACCAAACCTTGATTTCCATCCCCGAATGTGATAGCTCGTTGGGGATCATCGTTTTTCTCGTAGGAGGAGAACATCCTTTTCTCCCCTGTCATGTTGTTTGTGCAACCACTATCAATGATCCAACTTGAGCCCCCGGATGCATAAACCTACAAAACAAGTTTAGGTCTTGTTCTTAGGTACCCAAACGGTCTTGGGTCCTTTCACATTAGAAACAAGCACCTTGGGTACCCAAACACAAGTCTTGGAGCCCTTGTGTTTGCCCCCAACATATTTGGCAACTACTTTGCCTAATTTGTTAGTCAGCACATAGGAAGCATCAAAAGTCTTAAATGAAACAATAGGCTCATTTGATGCAGTAGGAGTTTTCTTTTTAGTCATTTTAATGTGAGTGGAATGCCTAGAGCTAGATGTCTCATTCTTGTACATAAAAGCATGATGAGAACTAGAATGAGACTTCCTAGAATGAATTCTCCTAATTTTGTGCTCAGGATAACCAGCAGGATATAAAATGTAACCCTCGTTATCCTCTGCCATGGGAGCCTTGCCCTTAACAAAATTGGACAATATCTTAGGGGCATTAAGCTTGACATTGTCTCCTTGTTGGAAGCCAATGCCTTCCTTAATGCCAGGGCGTCTCCCATTATAAAGCATGCTACGAGCAAATTTAAAATTTTCATTTTCTAGTTCATGCTCATTAATTTTAGCATTTAGTTGAGCTATGTGATCATTTTGTTGTTTAATCATAGCAATGTGATCATGGATAGCATCAACATTAATGTCTCTACATCTCGTACAAATAGAAACATGATCAACACTAGATGTAGAGGGTTTGCAAGATTTTAGTTCATCTATCTTAGATTTTAGCATGGCATTTTCATTTCTAAGACAGGAAATAGAAGTATTGCAAACATTTAAATCTTTAGCCTTAGTAATTAATTTATCATTTTCAATTTTAAGGCTAGAAAGTGATTCATTCAATTTATCAATCTTAGCAATTAAATTAGCATTATCATTCTTAAGATTGACAAAAGAATCATCACAAACATTTAACTTCTCCACCTTAGCAATTAAATTAGCATTCTCAATTCTAAGGTTGGAGATAGTGTCATGGCAAGTTCTAAGCTCACTAGTCAATTTTTTACATTTCTCTACTTCCTGAACATAAGCATTTTTAAATTTAACATGTTTTTTGTTTTCCTTAATAAGGAATTCCTCTTGGCTATCCAAGAGTTCATCCTTCTCATGAATGGCTCCTATCAATTCATTCAATTTTTCTTTTCGTTGCATGTTTAAGTTGGCAAAAAGGGCAAGCAAATCATCTTCATCATCACTAGAGCTACCCTCATCACTAGATGTCGTATATTTAGTGGAGGCTCTAGATTTTACCTTCTTCTTTTTGTCGTCCTTTGCCATGAGGCACTTGTGGCCGACGTTTAGGAAGAGGAGGCCCTTGTTGACGGCGATGTTGGCGGTGTCCTCGTCGGAGGAGGAGTCGGTGGAGCTCTCATCGGAGTCCCATTCCCGACATACGTGGGCATCACCGCCCTTCTTCTTGTAGTATTTCTTCTTTTCCTTCCTCTTTCCCTTCTTGTCGTTGTCCCTGTCACTATCACTAGACAAAGGGCATTTAGCGATAAAATGACCGGGCTTACCACATTTGTAGCAAACCTTCTTGGAGCGGGGTTTGTAATCCTTCCCCCTCCTTTGCTTGAGGATTTGGCGGAAGCTCTTGATGATGAGCGCCATTTCCTCGTTGTCGAGCTTGGAGACGTCGATGGGGAGTCTACTTGATGTAGACTCTTCTTTCTTCTCCCCCATCGCTTTGAATGCGATGGGTTGCGCCTCGGGTGTGGAGGAGCCACCTTGCTCGATGATTTGCTTGGAGCCTTTGATCATCAACTCAAAGCTCACAAATTTTCCTATTACTTCCTCGGGAGACATTAACTTATATCTAGGATCACCACGAATTAATTGAACTTGAGTGGGATTACGAAAAACAAGTGATCTAAGAATAACCTTGACCATTTCATGGTCATCCCACTTGGTGCTCCCGAGGTTGCGTACTTGGTTGACCAAGGTCTTGAGCCGGTTGTACATTGCTTGTGGCTCCTCTCCTTGGTTGTGGATGAATCGACCGAGCTCCCCCTCGATCGTCTCCCGCTTGGTGATCTTGGTCACCTCATCCCCTTCATGCGCGGTCTTTAGTACATCCTAAATCTCTTTGGCACTTTTTAGTCCTTGCACCTTGTTATACTCCTCTCGACACAAGGAGGCGAGGAGTATAGTGGTTGCTTGGGAATCAAAGTGCCAGATTTGGGCGACCTCGTCCGAGTCGTAGCCTTCATCCCCCACGGATGGTACCTGCGCTCCAAACTCAACAATGTCCCAAATGCTAGTGTGGATTGAGGTTAGATGATGCCTCATTTTATCACTCCACATACAATAATATTCACCGGAAAAACCGGTGGTTTGCCTAATGGGACGGAAAGTAAAGGAGTGCGTTTAGAAATGCGAGGATAGCTTAGGGGGATCTTACTAAACTTCTTGCGCTCATGGCGCTTAGAAGTGACGGACGGAGCGTCGGAGCCGGAGGTGGAGGGCGACGAAGAATCGGTCTCGTAGTAGACCACTTTCTTCATCTTCTTCTTCTTGTCGCCACTCCGATGCGACTTGACGCGGGGAGGTGATTCCTCCCTTCCTTTGGCGCCGGACTCCTTTGATGGAGCCTTCCCGTGGCTTGTGGCCTTCTCGCCGATTTCCATCTCCTTCTTAGTGTGATCTCCCGACATCACTTCGAGTTGTTAGACTCTAATAAAGCACCAGACTCTGATACCAATTGAAAGTCGCCTAGAGGGGGGTAAATAGGCAAATCTGAAATTTACAACTTTAAAGCACCACTACAAGCCGGGATTAGCGTTAAAATAAAACCGAGTCCGAAAGAGAGGGCGAAAACAAATCAACCAAGAAATAAAGCGAGTGACACAATGATTTGTTTTACCGAGGTTTGGTTCTTGCAAACCTAGTCCCCGTTGAGGTGGTCACAAATACCGGGTCTCTTTTAACCCTTTCCCTCTCTCAAACGGTCACCTAGACCGAGTGAGCTTTCTCCTTAATCAAATGGGTCACTTAGACCTTTCAAGGACCACCACAACTTGGTGTCTCTGGCTTTGATTACAAGTGTCTTGAGAACAAGAATGGAGGAAGAAGAAAGCGATCCAAGAACAAGAGCTCAAAGAACATGAGCAAAACACTCTCTCTAGTCACTAGTTGTTTGGAGTGGATTTGGGACTTGGAGAGGCTTTGATTCTATTGAATTGTGTCTTGTATTGATTGCACTAGCTCTTGTATTGAATGAGATGTCTGAAAAACTTGGATGCCTTGAGTTGTGGTGGTTGGGGGGTATTTATAGCCCCAACCACCAAAACAACCGTTGGGGAGGGCTGCTGTCGATGGGCGCACCGGACAGTCCGGTGCACCACCGAACACTGTCCAGTGCGTCAGCCACGTCACCCAACCGTTAGAGTTCTGACGGTTTTGACCGTTGGAGCTCTGACAGCTTGGGGCACCGGACAGTCACTGTTCACTGTCAGGTGCGCCTTCTGGCGCTGCTCTGACTCTGTGCGCACTGTTCACGTTGTCATCCGACCGTTGCGTTGGCGACCATTGCTCCGCTTGGCACACTGGACAGTCTGGTGAATTATAGCGGAGAGCGGCCTCAGAAACCCGAAGGTGAAGAGTTGGAGTTGATTGACCATGGTGCACCGGACACTATCCGGTGGCACACCGGACAGTCCGGTGCGCCAGACCAGGATTCTCTTCAGTTTCTTTTGCTCCTTTCTTTTGAACCCTAACTTGTATCTTTTTATTGGTTTGTGTTGAACCTTTAGCACCTGTAGAACATATAATCTAGAGCAAACTAGTTAGTTCAATTATTTGTGTTGGGCATTTCAACCACCAAAATCATATAGAAAAAGGTTTGACTCTATTTCCTTTTCACTTACCATGGCTTTAAGCTTTATCAAATGGACGTGAAAAGTGCTTTCCTCAATGGACCAATCAAGGAAGAGGTCTATGTTGAGCAACCTCCCGGCTTTGAAGATAGCGAGTATCCTAACCATGTGTATAAACTCTCAAAGGCGCTTTATGGGCTCAAGCAAGCCCTAAGAGCATGGTATGAATGCCTGCGAGATTTTCTTATCACTAATGGCTTCAAAGTCGGTAAAGCCGATCCTACACTCTTTACTAAAACTATTGCAGAAGATTTGTTCGTATGCCAAATTTATGTTGATGATATCATATTTGGGTCTACTAACAAATCTATTTGTGAAGAGTTTAGTAGGATCATGATACAAAAAATTTGAGATGTCTATGATGGGGGAGTTGAAGTATTTCGTAGGATTTCAAGTCAAGCAACTCCAAGAGGGCACCTTCATCAGCCAAACAAAGTACATTCAAGACATACTTACCAAGTTTGGAATGAAGGATGTCAAGTCCATCAAGACACCATGGGAACCAATGGGCATCTCGACCTCGACACAGGAGGTAAGTCCATAGATCAAAAGGTATACCGTCGATGATAGGATCATTACTCTATTTATGTGCATCTTGACCGGATATTATGCTTTTCGTATGCATGTGTGCAAGGTTCCAAGCCGATCCTAAGGAAGTTCACCTTAGGTTCGTGAAAAGAATCATGAGATATTTAGTTTACATTCCTAAGTTTGGACTTTGGTACCACAAGGGATTCACTTTTGATTTAATAGGATATTCAGATGCTAATTGGGCAGTGTGTAAAATTGATAGAAAGAGCACATCAGGGACTTGTCAGTTTTTGGGGAGATCTCTGGTGTCTTGGGCTTCAAAGAAACAAAACTCAGTACCTCTTTCTATCGTCGAAGCCGAGTATATTGCCGCCGGCCATTGTTGTGCGCAATTACTTTGGATGAGGCAAACCCTTAGGGACTATGGCTACAAATTGAGCAAAGTCCCTCTCCTATGTGATAATGAGAGTGCAATCCGCATGGCGGATAATCCTGTTGAACACAGCCGCACTAAGCACATAGACATTCGATATCTCTTTTTGAGGGATCACCAACAAAGGGGGATATCGAGATAGCTTATGTTAGCACCAAAGAACAATTAGCCGATATCTTTACCAAGCCTTTAGATGAGAAAACATTTACCAAACTTAGGAATGAGCTAAATATTCTTGATTCTCGAAACTTTGATTTAAACATTGCACACATATCTCATTTATATACCTTTGATCATATCTCTTTCATAACTATGACTAATGTGTTTCCAAGTATATTTCTATATTAAGTCATAGATTGAAAGGGAAATGGAGTATTCGACGAAGGCAAGGCTTCCACTCCACTCTAATGGTTTCATTTATCCTTCGCCGTCACTCCACGTCACTCTCAAATTGGTATAATCTTCACTCTTATTACTTATACCAATGGAGAGAAAGTAAAAAGGGCTCTCAAAGTCTCAGTTTTTGGCGATTAAATGCCAAAGGGGAGAAAGTATTAGCCCAAAGCAAAAGGACCGCACCACCACCTAATTTTAAATTTTGTTTTAATTTTTTTAATTGGTATATTTCAAATTGGTATGATTATTTTCAATTGATATATTTAAAGATAGTTTTTCAAAATATTTCCAATTGGTATCTACTAAAACCCTCTTGAAAACTAAGAGGAGAATTTTATTCAGGGAGAATTTTGTTTAGTCAAAGGAAAAGCATTTGAAACAGGGGGAGAAATTTCAAATCTTAAAAATGCTTCTTACAATCATATTCATATACCTTTGACTATTTGCAAAAGACTTTGAAAATATTTTTCCAAAAAGATTTGCAAAAACAAAACAAGTGGTGCAAGCGTGGTCCAAAATGTTAGATAAAAGAAAGCAATCCATGCATATCTAGTAAAATTATTAATTGGTTTAATTCCAAGCAACCTATGCACTCACCTTATGCAAACTAGTTCAATTCTGCACTTATACATTTGCTTTGGTTTGTGTTGGCATCAATCACCAAAAGGGGGAGATTGAAAGGGAAATAGGATTAACCTTTTCCTGGTATTAATTTTGTTGGTTGAATGCCCAACACAAATATTGAACTAACTAGTTTGCTCTAGATTATATATTATATAGGTGCATAAAGGTTCAACACAAACCAATAAAAAGATTGAAGAAAGGGTTCAATTCAAAGGAGCAAAGGAATCAGTAGTGCCCTGGTCTGGTGCACCGGACTGTCCGGTGCTCCAGGATCGTAAAGCGTCCAACTCTCCACTCTCAGGTTTCTCAGAGCGCGCTCCACTATAATTCACCGGACTGTCCGGTGTGCCACCGGACTGTCCGGTGTGCCACCGGACTGTCCGGTGCACCAGCGAAGCAACGACTACTTCGTGCAACGGTCGCCTGCAAAAGCTAAAGACTCAGAGTAACAGTGCGCGGCAGAGCAGAGCCGCCCAGAGGCACACCGGACAGTGAACAGTACCTATCCGGTGCGGCACCGGACTGTCCAGTGCCACTAGAGGACAAAGCCTCCAACGGTTAGAAGCTCCCAAACTCTAACGGTTGGGTGACGTGGCTGGCGTACCGGACTGTCCGGTGCGCCCATCGACAATAGCCATCCCCAACGGCTATGTGGTGGTTGAGGGCTATAAATACCTCCCCCAACCACCACCACTCCAAGCATCCAAGTTTCCAGCACTTCACATTCAATACAAGAGCTAGTGCATTCACTCCTTCACACAATTCAAAAGAATCAAAGCCTCTCCAAGTCCCAAATTCACTCCAAACACCTAGTGACTAGAGAGAGAGTTTTGTTCGTGTTCTTTGTGCTCTTGTTTCTTGGATCGCTTTCTTCTTCCTCATTCTTGTTCTCAAGTGAATTGTAATCAAGACAAGAGACACCAAGTATGTGGTGGTCCTTGCGGGGTCTAAGTGACCCGTTTGTTTAAGGAGAAAGCTCACTCGGTCTAGGTGATCGTTTGAGAGAGGGAAAGGGTTGAAAGAGACCCGGTCTTTGTGACCACCTCAATGGGGACTAGGTTCTTTGGAACCTAACCTCGGTAAAACAAATCATCATGTTCATCCGCTTCATTTCTTGGTTGATTTGTTTTTCCCTTCCCTTTCGGACTTGAATTTAATTCTAACGCTAACCCCGGCTTGTAGTGTGTGCTTAAGTTTATAATTTATAGATTTCGCCTATCCACTCCCTCTAGGCGACTTTTAATGATATACCTGTGGCATTCTAGGGGACTCGAGCGGTTTCTCGGGTGCCTCTCCGTAAGGACCTGTTCGTTGGATGACCACCCGGGAAAACTGTGTAACCATGAGGGTGGTATGGGACACCCTTAGCTGATTAATTAGAGGAACTGAGGTGTAGTTCGCTTCGCCGTCGTGCCGTTAATGGGGCTCGGTGTATGCGGCTCGCTATGCCGAGGGTGGATTGCCCCTTGGGGAGGAGTGCAGTACATTTAGGAAACCTAACGGACGACTACAACCTCAGGGAATCTTTGTAAAGGCTTCGTAGTGAATCCGTGGCCATTCACCTCGGGAGTGAACAACGGTCTTGCAAGCCCGGACTAGAGAGGGAATCATGACTTGTGCGTAAAGTGTGCAACCTCTACAGAGTGTTATGAAACTTATATATCAGCCGTTCTCGTGGTTATGAGCGGCCAAGGGAGCTCAATTGATTAGAGACACATTGATCAGAGATACTTTGTTTACAGATGATGATGAGGATAATGTTGGTTTCTATTGTGATTATGATTATGATTATGGTTTCTGGTATTCTTTCCGTTTGGAAAGAGTACTTTTGGGTTAACAACTTGGGTAAATGTTAAAACCTGGCTCTCTACAAGTAATAATTACTTGATCAATTAAAAGCAACTGCTTGACCTTAACCCCACATAAAGCTAGTCCACTACAGCCAAACGAGACATTTGCTGAGTACGTTGATGTGTACTCACCCATGCTTTCACAAAACACTAGGTTGCCTTTGGTGCAATCTATACTCAGGTAAAGTGAAAGGGAAATGTGCCCTTGGGCAATTTCTATTATGTTTTGGTAATTAAGTGCCCAACACATTTAAATAAGCTCTCATGTGCTAAATAAAGAGAGAAGTAACAATCAAAGCAAATGTATGTTTCTAGACTTAGTACATTGGTTTTGTGTACTAATATATTTGTCTAAGTGCAAGAAACAGAGAAAAGAGATGCAAAAGACTTGGCTTGGTACAGCCAATACTCAGCTCAGTCTGGCACACCGGACTGTCCGGTGGTGCACCGGACAGTGTCCGGTGCGCCAGGCTAAACTCCGGTGAACAGGCCGTTCTCGGGGAAATTTGGCGGCATACGACTATAATTCACCGGACTGTCTGGTGGTGCACCGGACTGTCCGGTGAGCCAACGGCCGCCAGCGCAACGGTCGGCCGCGCAATCCACGGGCGACGCGTGGCCCGCGCCAACGGTTGGCAAGAGGCACCGGACAGTGTCCGGTGTGCCAACCAGCCCGGAGTTGCAACGGTCGGCTGCGCCAGAATAGAAAGGAGATCGCGCACCAGACATGAACAGTGACTGTCTGGTGGTGCACCGGACTGTCTGGTGCGCCACCCGATAGAAGGCAAGAATTGCCTTCCTTGTTGGCCTCCAACGGCTTCTAGCTGCCTTGGGGCTATAAAAGAGACCCCTAGACGCTTGGAGGAGCCAACCAAGCATTCACTAAGCAATCTAATACTCCCACACTCTGTCTCCGCGCACTTGATCGATCGTGTTAGTGATCTGAGATCCTTCTAGTTGTGAAATCTCTGTGTTTCATTTTGAGCTCAAGTCTTGGCTTGTGTGCGTGCGTGTGCTGCGGATTTGTGTGTGTTGCTCCCTAACCTTACTCCGTGTTTTCTTTGTGATCAATCTTGTAAGGGCGAGAGGCTCCAACTTGTGGAGATTCCTCGCAACCGGGAAAAGATATAAGTAAGAATACTGTGGTATTCAAGTTGATCATTGGATCACTAAAAAGGGGTTGAGTGCAACCCTCGTCCATTGGGATGCCACAACGTGGAAGTAGGCAAGTGTTATACTTGGCCGAACCACGTGATAAACCACTGTGTCTCTTGTGTTGTCTTTCTCTGTGATTATTGTGATTTGCAAGAGCTCGCTCCATAGCCACTTGGTTTGATTGCACTAACATCTTTATAACCAAGCTTGTGGCTATTTAGTGTTGAATTTTACAGGATCACCTATTCACCCCCCCCCCCCCTCTAGGTGCTCTCAATTGGTATCATAGTCGTTCTCTTCACGTAAGGGACTAATCGCCCAAAGAGATGGATCCTAAGGGAAAGGGGATGGTGGTCAACGACAAGGAGAAGGAGTCCTTCCTCAACGAGCCTAGAGATGACAAGACCACTGACTCTGGATCAAGTCACAAGAAGAAGGACGAGAAGAAGAAGAGGCGCATCAATAAGATCGTCTACTACGATAGCGACGAATCTTCTTCTTCACCAAGAGATGACGACGACGAGAAAAAGAAACTGGTTAATTCAAATTATTCGTTTGATTATTCTCGTATTCCTTTTAATTCCAATGCTCATTTGCTTTCAATTCCTCTTGGTAAACCTCCACACTTTGATGGAGAGGACTACTCTTTTTGGAGTCACAAAATGCGTAGTCATCTATTCTCTCTCCATCCTAGTATTTGGGAGATAGTTGAAAATGGAATGCAATTTGATAGTACGGATAACCCCGTGTTTATTAACGAGAAAATTCATAAAAATGCACAAGCTACCACTGTTTTGCTAGCATTTTGTGCAGGGATGAGTACAACAAGGTGAGCGGCTTGGACAACGCCAAGCAAATCTGGGACACCCTCAAAATATCACATGAGGGAAACGACGCCACCATGATCACCAAAATGAAGTTGGTGGAAGGTGAGCTGGGAAGGTTCGCTATGATCAGGGGAGAGGAGCCAACACAGACGTACAACAGGCTCAAGACCCTGGTCAACAAGATTAGGAGCTATGGGAGCACGAGATGGATGAACCACGACGTCGTTCGACTTATGCTCAGGTCTTTTACTATTATTGACCCTCATCTTGTAAACCTCATCCATGAAAATCCCAGGTACACAAAGATGACACCCGAGAAGATACTCGGAAAGTTTGTGAGCGGGCGCATGATGGTGAAAGAAGCTCGATATGTAGACGACGCACTTAATGGTCCATTACCCGTCTACGAGCCTCAACCCGTTGCTCTCAAAGCAACAAGCGGCAGGGAGGCGCTACCAAGCAAGGTGGCACAAGTTGAGGCGGCCGGGCTAAACAAAGATGAGATGGCTCTCATCATCAAGCGCTTCAAGACCGCATTAAAAGGACGCAAGGAGTACCCCAACAAGAATAAAGCAAAGGGAAAGCGCTCCTGCTTCAAATGTGGTAAGACAGGTCATTTTATTTCTCAATGTCCCGATAATGAAAATGACCAGGGGAAGAAAGACATGGGAAGAAGGAGAAGAAGAAAAGCTATAGGAAGGCTAAAGGCGAGGCGCATCTTGGCAAGGAATGGGACTCGGACTGCTCGTCATCCGACTCCGATGATGAAGGACTGGTAGCCTCGGCCTTCAACAAATCTTCTCTCTTCCCCAACGAACGCCACACTTGCCTCATGGCAAAGGAGAAAAAGGTAGAAGAGGCCTTGCAAGATCCAGACTAGGTGTTGGCCATGCAAGAGGAGCTCAACAACTTCAAGCGAAATGAAGTTTGGAGCCTGGTGCCATGTCCAAAGCAAAACGTTGTGGGAACCAAGTGGGTGTTTCGCAACAAGCAAGAGGAGCACGGGGTGGTGACAAGAAACAAGGCTCGACTTGTGGCAAAAGGTTATGCCCAAGTCGCAGGTTTGGATTTTGAGGAGACCTTTGCTCCTGTGGCTAGGCTAGAGTCAATTCGCATTTTGTTAGCCTATGTCGCTCACCATTCTTTCAGGTTGTTTCAAATGGATGTGAAGAGCGCTTTCCTCAATGGGCCAATCAAGGAGGAGGTGTATGTGGAACAACCCCCTGGCTTTGAGGATGACAGGTATCCCGACCACGTTTTAAGCTCTCTAAGGCGCTCTATGGACTAAAGCAAGCCCCAAGAGCATGGTATGAATGCCTTAGAGATTTCTTAATTGCTAATGCTTTCAAGGTTGGGAAAGTCGATCCCACTCTTTTCACTAAGACTTGCGATGATGACCTTTTTGTGTGCCAAATTTATGTCGATGACATAATATTTGGTTCTACTAATCAAAAGTCTTGTGAGGAGTTTAGCAGGGTGATGACATAGAAATTTGAGATGTCGATGATGGGCGAGTTGAACTACTTCCTTGGGTTCCAAGTGAAGCAACTCAAGCATGGCACCTTCATCTCCCAAACAAAGTACACTCAAGATCTTCTCAAGCGGTTTGGGATGAAGGACGCCAAGCCCACGAAGACATCGATGGGAACCGACGGACATGTCGACCTCAACAAAGGAGGTAAGTCCGTTGATCAAAAGGCATACCGGTCTATGATAGGGTCATTGCTTTATTTATGTGCTAGTTGTCACACCCGGATTTTAGGGTCCAAAACCCGGGCGCGAACATAATCACCAGGTGTGCTGGGACCAAGTCTCACACATATGATGAATCATGGCACAGGATCGAATGTCACAACTTTACTATATAATAGGAGTTCTATACAGTATAAATAAATAATTACATTATACGGAGACAACGGTCCAGCAACCCAAAGTTGACTGGGAGACGACGGCCTAGATCTCTCACGAACTCATCGCAGCATCCTCCATGCGCCTCATCCTGCGGTACCTGTTCTTGACCTGTGGGGGGGTGTGAGACAGCAAGAGTGAGCTCACATACGTTCATCGCTCAACAAGTTGTGGGGAATAATGTGCATGAACTCGCCAAAGGTGGGAGCTCACGTGAAGTGTAAGGCTTACCAAAGAGGATGGTTAGAGCTGAGCATTGCTTTTAAAGTTGGTCAAAATTTTATTATCAATTACTAAGTATAAGTAAATACCAACCCAATTAAGTAGTAGAACAAAAGTAACAACCTCACCTGCGATGCAATGCATATGACAAATTGAGTTTAAGTTCCATAATTTAATCATGTGAGTGTCCGAGCCGCTCATGACCGTGAGCACGGCTAGTATACCAGTTTTACACTCTGCAGAGGTTGTGCATCTTTACCCACAAGTCGTGTTACCCATTTGCCACAGAGTTGATCAGACTCCATACACCTCTACCAAGGAAGCGAGGCAGGGTAACACTACGAGGCCTTTACAAAGTTCCACTAGCTTCAGAAAACCCGCTACAGTTTATAGGAAGCTCCAATGCAGGAATCCCTTGCAGGACCGCCATCGCAGCAAAATCCTCCCGAGGGCCTCCCTACACTGACCACTCCCCTACTGCCCTTGCCCCTTTCGGGTAAGGTAGTCCTCCACTAGCTTTCCTAATTAGTCAGCCAAGGGCGTCCCATTAAACCCTTGTGGTAGCACTGTTTTCCCGGGTGGTTCTCCATGTTCCAATTAACATAATGATCTTATCATGAACAGTAAATAATAACTGATAATAAAAGATAATCATGAATAAAATGTATCTCTATACCCAAAACCACATAAAGCAATAGCAGGTACTACCCGAAAATCCAGTGGTGAACAAGGTATAAAGATAGTCAAACTAGGGTAACCTATTGGGTCCCATCAAAATTAACCTATGCAGATCATTATGATTAATTAGAACATGACTGGGTAAAAAGAAGTGATCAAGGGCACAACTTGCCTGGGACTTGAGATTCCAGGTACCAGCTTGCTCTTCAGATGACACGTGACCTCGCTCTAGTCGTAGCAATACAAACAAACATTGCATAGGCAAAATTAACATTACACCAAACATGTAAATAAAATACACAGAAATAAACTAGACATTAAAATATGATCACATGAACTGGAATCCTTAAATTTGGAGTTATAAATTTTAAGTTATGGATTTTCTAAGGTTTTATGCATTTAATATAGGATTAAGTGGGAAATAAATATAAATGTGTATTTCATGTAAAAACAGTGGTACTATTTGGTAGAGAATAATATTACAAAATTATAGGAACTGGAATGGGTCAATTTGGAGTTCATATGCATTTTCTATGGATTACACAAGTTCTAGGATTATTTTTACACATAAAAATCTATTTCTTAATTTATTTTATAAGTTTTCCCACTGTCTGGACTAGGCGTCAATTACAGGAAAGCGCAGGGGTGTTGGCGCAAAAGATCCTAAGACACAGACCGCAACCCAGCTGGACGGCGGGTTGTTTTGGTGAAAACCGAGGGGCTCATGTGCAAAAAGGCCTGGGCGAAGGGGTACAGGGGGATATCAGCCGCAAGATCCAGAATAGAGGGCTAGGATTAGATCTGGCGCCCAATGAACCGGTATGCGCTATTGGTCGTGGGATCAAAATCCGATGGCCCAGATTCTATGAACCCTGATATAACCACAACCGCATGATCAGAGATCTATGGCTCCCGCTTGATCTATTCTGTGCCGTCCGATTTCCATCTAACGGCCAACCCTTCTCTTCTTCCTCCGACCGCGCGACGCAGCGAACCAGGGTGGCACGACGTCGGACCTCACCGGAGAGGGCGAAATCGCGCCCAAGCCCACAAGGCCAAACGTAGGGGGGTGCTACACGTAGTAATGGATGCGGCGAGTAGGGTAGATGAGGTTTTACCGGCGATTATGCAGAGGCGAGATCCAATTTCGATGCCCAGCGGCTCTGATGATCCCCGACAAGGAATTCCGATTATACAGCGGCCGTTCTTCTGGTCCGAGGGCACCCAGAGATCCCTAGTGGTTCGGCCAACACCACCGACCCACCTGTGCGCCCCCGACGATGGCGTGGATGAGGACTGCTGCCGGTGGCGGATAACTGGAGCTCGGTTTGGTGGAAGCTAACAGGAGGGAAAAAAGAAGAAAAAAGAGTCTGCGCGAGGGGCAACGGATGGAGAGAAGGATGCGGCCCGATTCTCTTATACGCAGGGTGGGTCAGCAACGGAATCCGAGGTCTCCGGCGACGGATTCGGCGGGTTCTGTTCACCAGCGACGCGGAATTGGCTTCAGCCGCGAGGAAGACCGGGACCAACACGATGGCCCCACCCAGCGGTGAGACAGAGCAGCCGCACGCGCGAATGACGGGCCGGCCCCACATTCCAGTGAGATCCAAAGGAATCGAGCGGATGGCGGCTGACGCGTGGGGTCATCCTGTCGGCGCTCCCCAAGGTTGATGGGCCGCGCGGGAGATGAGTGAAGTCGAAATGGGCCGAATTGGAGGTCTGAGGCCCAGGCAGGGTTTTAATCTTTTTCCATTTTATTTTCTATTTTCTTTTCTCTTTTTTTTTCCAATTCAAACTCCAATTTGAATTTGAATTCGAATTCCGCAGCAAACTTGCCTCCAAATTAAATATCCCACTTGAATATGACATGGGATAAATTAATTTATTTTTAAGAAATTTTATTTGGTGATGGATAATGCTTTTCCCCCCTTCTCCACATTTCTTTAAAAGTTTGCTTTCCAAAAATAGAATTTAAATCCATGTGTCCACTAATATATTAACAATGCCTTTATTTTATTAGCCACAAATGCACAATCAAGTAAAACTCAGCATGATGCATGATTTATTTAGGTGTTATTGGTTATTCAATCCCTTTTGATGGTGTTTATTCACATGTGGTATTAACTAGAGATGGTACACACATATAGATAAAGGAAATACTCTCTCTTCATATGAGTTACAAATTTAGGCATTACAAATCCTACCCCCCTTAAAAATAATCTCGTCCTCGAGATTTGTAAGAAAAAGGGATGCAACCAGTTTGGTTTGAAATTTAGTTTCTCATTTGGTTTAGGAATCAAAAGTTTTGTTTGAAGTTTTTTTTACATGTTAGTAGATGATTTGGAATATATGGATATACATATGTCTAGCCATTTATTAGGTCAGATAAGGTACGATTATGGCAAGTATAGGTTGTGGCAAGGAAGGGTATAATAAGGAAAGACTTCATCCAGAACTGTGGATCTTGATTCAACTTGATCTTTGAAGACTTGAGTTGATGCTTATCCTTCTTTGACGTGGTTGGTCTTCTTTGGCCTTTCTTCTTGGAGTTGCCATCCGAGTTAAGGACTTATGGTTAAGATATATGTGAGCGGGATGGATCATGTGGTGTAGGTAGGTTAGAATCTCTTGCTAGGTTAAAATCGAGGGGTTATGAAACTATCGGATGGTTAAGGTAGTTGCATATGGCCAAGTCGGTCTGTCGTTCTTATTTTAGTGCAGGGTGAACTAAGTTAAGACATGTTCTATAGGAGTAGAGTCTAATCTATCTCATCAGTATTATCTAACATGTTTGATAAGTCACTTCAGATTAGATTAGATCTAGGTTAGATTGTTATGATTAGATAGACTAGATAAGATCTCATTAATTTGTATTAGATCATGGTTGTTATTCTAATGTGGGATAAATATATTAATTATGGCAAGATGAATCCATAGGGATAAGGTAGAATCTTTTGAGGTCAGTTAGATCTATTAGGATGACATAAAATCTTTTCACGATAAGATGAGTCTATTAAGATAAGAAAGAATCTTTCAAGACAAGATGGAGTTATTAGGTTAGATATACGTTTAATGGGGATATTCTTAGATTGTCTAGTTATTTTATAAATACTATCCTTTATGCCTAGATATATATGCAGATGTAATTGTGGACATTACTCCACAACTCATCACACTCAATCAAAGATCCAAATCAGACAAATATCATAAGAACAAACATTCAAGCATACAAATATTTTCAAAAATAGTTTTGATTTTGTCCCTAAGATGAGGTCTCCTATTCCTAAAGGTCACTTCCGGCACAGAATTTCAAAGTGTGAAATCCACATTTGTCTTTAGAAGGAAAAGGTAAGGATAATCAGAGTAAAGCAGAAATAGATGATAGTAGATTAAGAAAAGTTTAGAAAGAATCAGAGTAGCAGAGGTAAGTAGATAATGGTTGTCCAATTCTATTTAGGTTTCGTCCTACAGTCAACATTCCTCTGATACCACTTCTGTCACACCCGGATTTTAGGGTCCAAAACCCGGGCGCGAACATAATCACCAGGTGTGCTGGGACCAAGTCTCACACATATGATGAATCATGGCACAGGATCGAATGTCACAACTTTACTATATAATAGGAGTTCTATACAGTATAAATAAATAATTACATTATACGGAGACAACGGTCCAGCAACCCAAAGTTGACTGGGAGACGACGGCCTAGATCTCTCACGAACTCATCGCAGCATCCTCCATGCGCCTCATCCTGCGGTACCTGTTCTTGACCTGTGGGGGGGGGGTGTGAGACAGCAAGAGTGAGCTCACATACGTTCATCGCTCAACAAGTTGTGGGGAATAATGTGCATGAACTCGCCAAAGGTGGGAGCTCACGTGAAGTGTAAGGCTTACCAAAGAGGATGGTTAGAGCTGAGCATTGCTTTTAAAGTTGGTCAAAATTTTATTAGCAATTACTAAGTATAAGTAAATACCAACCCAATTAAGTAGTAGAACAAAAGTAACAACCTCACCTGCGATGCAATGCATATGACAAATTGAGTTTAAGTTCCATAATTTAATCATGTGAGTGTCCGAGCCGCTCATGACCGTGAGCACGGCTAGTATACCAGTTTTACACTCTGCAGAGGTTGCGCATCTTTACCCACAAGTCGTGTTACCCATTTGCCACAGAGTTGATCAGACTCCATACACCTCTACCAAGGAAGCGAGGCAGGGTAACACTACGAGGCCTTTACAAAGTTCCACTAGCTTCAGAAAACCCGCTAAAGTTTATAGGAAGCTCCAATGCAGGAATCCCTTGCAGGACCGCCATCGCAGCAAAATCCTCCCGAGGGCCTCCCTACACTGACCACTCCCCTACTGCCCTTGCCCCTTTCGGGTAAGGTAGTCCTCCACTAGCTTTCCTAATTAGTCAGCCAAGGGCGTCCCATTAAACCCTTGTGGTAGCACTGTTTTCCTGGGTGGTTCTCCATGTTCCAATTAACATAATGATCTTATCATGAACAGTAAATAATAACTGATAATAAAAGATAATCATGAATAAAATGTATCTCTATACCCAAAACCACATAAAGCGATAGCAGGTACTACCCGAAAATCCAGTGGTGAACAAGGTATAAAGATAGTCAAACTAGGGTAACCTATTGGGTCCCATCAAAATTAACCTATGCAGATCATTATGATTAATTAGAACATGACTGGGTAAAAAGAAGTGATCAAGGGCACAACTTGCCTGGGACTTGAGATTCCAGGTACCAGCTTGCTCTTCAGATGACACGTGACCTCGCTCTAGTCGTAGCAATACAAACAAACATTGCATAGGCAAAATTAACATTACACCAAACATGTAAATAAAATACACAGAAATAAACTAGACATTAAAATATGATCACAGGAACTGGAATCCTTAAATTTGGAGTTATAAATTTTAAGTTATGGATTTTCTAAGGTTTTATGCATTTAATATAGGATTAAGTGGGAAATAAATATAAATGTGTATTTCATGTAAAAACAGTGGTACTATTTGGTAGAGAATAATATTACAAAATTATAGGAACTGGAATGGGTCAATTTGGAGTTCATATGCATTTTCTATGGATTACACAAGTTCTAGGATTATTTTTACACATAAAAATCTATTTCTTAATTTATTTTATAAGTTTTCCCACTGTCTGGACTAGGCGTCAATTACAGGAAAGCGCAGGGGTGTTGGCGCAAAAGATCCTAAGACACAGACCGCAACCCAGCTGGACGGCGGGTTGTTTTGGTGAAAACCGAGGGGCTCATGTGCAAAAAGGCCTGGGCGAAGGGGTACAGGGGGATATCAGCCGCAAGATCCAGAATAGAGGGCTAGGATTAGATCTGGCGCCCAATGAACCGGTATGCGCTATTGGTCGTGGGATCAAAATCCGATGGCCCAGATTCTATGAACCCTGATATAACCACAACCGCATGATCAGAGATCTATGGCTCCCGCTTGATCTATTCTGTGCCGTCCGATTTCCATCTAACGGCCAACCCTTCTCTTCTTCCTCCGACCGCGCGACGCAGCGAACCAGGGTGGCACGACGTCGGACCTCACCGGAGAGGGCGAAATCGCGCCCAAGCCCACAAGGCCAAACGTAGGGGGGTGCTACACGTAGTAATGGATGCGGCGAGTAGGGTAGATGAGGTTTTACCGGCGATTATGCAGAGGCGAGATCCAATTTCGATGCCCAGCGGCTCAGATGATCCCCGACAAGGAATTCCGATTATACAGCGGCCGTTCTTCTGGTCCGAGGGCACCCAGAGATCCCTAGTGGTTCGGCCAACACCACCGACCCACCTGTGCGCCCCCGACGATGGCGTGGATGAGGACTGCTGCCGGTGGCGGATAACTGGAGCTCGGTTTGGTGGCAGCTAACAGGAGGGAAAAAAAGAAGAAAAAAGAGTCTGCGCGAGGGGCAACGGATGGAGAGAAGGATGCGGCCCGATTCTCTTATACGCAGGGTGGGTCAGCAACAGAATCCGAGGTCTCCGGCGACGGATTCGGCGGGTTCTGTTCACCAGCGACGCGGAATTGGCTTCAGCCGCGAGGAAGACCGGGACCGACACGATGGCCCCACCCAGCGGTGAGACAGAGCAGCCGCACGCGCGAATGACGGGCCGGCCCCACATTCCAGTGAGATCCAAAGGAATCGAGCGGATGGCGGCTGACGCGTGGGGTCATCCTGTCGGCGCTCCCCAAGGTTGATGGGCCGCGCGGGAGATGAGTGAAGTAGAAATGGGCCGAATTGGAGGTCTGAGGCCCAGGCAGGGTTTTAATCTTTTTCCATTTTATTTTCTATTTTCTTTTCTCTTTTTTTTCCAATTCAAACTCCAATTTGAATTTGAATTCGAATTCCGCAGCAAACTTGCCTCCAAATTAAATATCCCACTTGAATATGACATGGGATAAATTAATTTATTTTTAAGAAATTTTATTTGGTGATGGATAATGCTTTTCCCCCCTTCTCCACATTTCTTTAAAAGTTTGCTTTCCAAAAATAGAATTTAAATCCATGTGTCCACTAATATATTAACAATGCCTTTATTTTATTAGCCACAAATGCACAATCAAGTAAAACTCAGCATGATGCATGATTTATTTAGGTGTTATTGGTTATTCAATCCCTTTTGATGGTGTTTATTCACATGTGGTATTAACTAGAGATGGTACACACATATAGATAAAGGAAATACTCTCTCTTCATATGAGTTACAAATTTAGGCATTACACTAGTAGACCAGATATTATGCTTAGTGTATGCATGTGTGCTAGATTTCAATCCGATTCAAGGGAATGTCACCTTGTGGCCGTTAAGCGGATTCTTAGATATTTAGTTGCTACACCTTGCTTCGGGATCTGGTATCCAAAGGGGTCTACTTTTGACTTGATTGTATATTCAGACTCCGATTATGCTGGATGCAAGGTTGATAGGAAGAGTACATCAGGGACATGCCAATTCCTAGGAAGGTCCCTGGTGTCTTGGAGTTCTAAGAAACAAACCTCTGTTGCCCTATCCACCGCTGAGGCCGAGTATGTTGCCGCAGGATAGTGTTGTGTGCAACTACTTTGGATGAGGCAAACCCTCTAGGACTTTGGCTACAATCTGAGCAAAGTCCCACTCCTATGTGACAATGAGAGTGCAACCTGCATGGCGGATAATCCTGTTGAATACAGCCGCACTAAGCGCATAGACATCCGGCATCACTTTTTGAGAGACCTCCAGCAAAAGGGAGATATCGAAGTGTTCTATATTAGCACCGAGAACCAGCTAGTCAATATCTTTACCAAGCCTTTAGATGAGAAAACCTATTGCAGGCTGCGAAGTGAGCTAAATGTCTTAGATTCGCGTAACTTGGATTGATCTATAGCATACATGTGTTTTATGCCTTGATCAAGTTACTTTATGAATTTATGAGATTTGTTGTTTATTTATGGTGATCAAGTTGTGCAAGGGATCCCCGGACCTCATAAGTCCATGTGTGAATGATGCACATATCTAGGGGGAGAAGTGCTACAACTTGACCCTTTGAGACTAAAATTTGTGTTTGAGTTTACTTGATGTTGTCTCAAAGGTGAATTGAAAGGGAAAGGTGAACTTGGACCATGCAAAGACTTCCACTGCACTCCGGTATTAGTGTACTCACCTCCAAGTTCATTCTTAAGCTCTTATTGCCTTTTTGCTCTTAATTGACATTTTTGGTGAGGCAATGGGGTTAAAGGGCCAAGAATGGTCCCGTTTTGGTGCATAATGCCAAAGGGGGAGAAATTAAGGCCAAATCAAATGGACCAGCTACCACTTGAGAACAGCTATCACTTGAGAATATTCAAAATAGTAGAGTTAGATTTTTTGATTTGTACAAAATACTCTTATTGCAAAATTTGGTCTCTTGTGGAGAGAATATATGATTATGGGAAAAAGGGGGAGTTTTTGGCACTCGATCAATTTTTCAATTGGAATATCTCTCTTTGTGCCTAAACATGTGTGTTTGACTTAGAGATAGGAAAATGATTTTGATTTGCAAAAACAAACCAAGTGGTGGCAAAGAATGATCCAAATATGCCAAATTAGAGTCAAAAACAATTTGGTCTTCAATTTAAATCGATGTTGCATTGTTTTTTGATGGGTTGGCATAAATCACCAAAAATGGGGAGATTGAAAGGGAAATGTGCCCTTGGGCAATTTCTATTATGTTTTGGTGATTAAGTGCCCAACACATTTAAATAAGCTCTTATGTGCTAAATAAAGAGAGAAGTAATAATGAAAGCAAAGGTATGTTTCTAGACTTAGTACATTGGTTTTGTGTACTAATATATTTGTCTAAGTGCTAGAATTAGAGAAAAGAAGAAGAGAAAAGAGATACAAAAGACTTGGCTTGGTACAGCCAACACTCAGCTCAGTCTGGCACACCGGACTGTCCGGTGGTGCACCGGACAGTGTCCGGTGCGCCAGGCTGAACTCTGGTGAACAGGCCGCTCTCGGGAAAATTTGGCGGCGTACGGCTATAATTCACCGGACTGTCCGGTGGTGCACCGGACTGTCCGGTGGTGCACCGGACTGTTCGGTGAGCCAATGGCCGCCAGCGCAACGGTCGGTCGTGCAATCCGCGGGCGACGCATGGCCCGCGCCAACGGTCGGCAAGGGGCACTGGACTGTCCGATGTGTACCGGACAATGTCCGGTGCGCCAACCAGCCCAGAGTTGCAACGGTCGGTTGCGCTAGAATAGGAAGGAGATCGCGCACCGGACATGAACAGTGGATGTCCGGTGGTGCACCGAACTGTCCGGTGCGCCACCCGACAGAAGGCAAGAATTGCCTTCCTTGTTGGCCTCCAACGGCTCCTAGCTGCCTTGGGGCTATAAAAGAGACCCCTAGACGCTTGGAGGATCCAACCAAGCATTCACTAAGCAATCTAATACTCCCACACTCCGTCTCCGCGCACTTGATCGATCGTGTTAGTGATTTGAGCTCCGTTCTAGTTGTGAACTCTCTGTATTTCATTTTGAGCTCAAGTCTTGGCTTGTGTGCATGCGTGTGCTACGGATTTGTGTGTGTTGCTCCCTAACCTTACTCCGTGCTTTCTTTGTGATCAATCTTGTAAGGGCGAGAGGCTCCAACTTGTGGAGATTCCTCTCAACCGGGAAAATATATAAGGAAGAATATCGTGGTATTCATGTTGATCATTGGATCACTTGAAAGGGGTTGAGTGCAACCCTCGTTCATTGGGACGCCACAACGTGGAAGTAGGCAAGTGTTATACTTGGCCGAACCACGGGATAAACCACTGTGTCTCTTGTGCTTTCTTTCTCTGTGATTATTGTGATTTGCAAGAGCTCGCTCCATAGCCACTTGGTTCGATTGCACTAACATCTTTATAACCAAGCTTGTGGCTATTAGTGTTGAATTTTACAGGATCACCTATTCACCCCCCTCTAGGTGCTCTCATAAAGAAGGCGTCGAGGCGGATCTCTAGGAGTTCTAGGACGTCGACGAGTTCGAGGATTAGGCTAGCGACCTCCCCCAGTAAGCTGCCTATGGTGGGTTTGTTTATGTTGGCTACGTTTTGATTCTGTGTACTTTGATTTTTATTATATAAATGGCTCTAGTCTGTAATATTATTACTTACTATTTATTGTTATTCGAAGCATTGTGCTATGATGAGTCATTTATGTAAATGCTGTGTATGTGAATTTCTGATCCTGGCACGTACATGGTTTGCATTCGGTTTACCTTCCAAAACCGGTTGTGACAAGTACTTGCTCTACTGAGGCTGGGTGCCGAGGTTCTTCCGTGTTGCTTTTGTTAGTCACCCTTGAGAGCACCTAGAGGGGGGTGAATAGGTGATCCTGTAAAAACTTGAAACTTAATGCCACAAAACTTGATTAGGAGTTAGCACAATAAAGCCAAGTGGCTAGAGAGGAGTTCTTGCAAAACACAATAACCACAAGAAGATCAACACAGATAGGCACAATGGTTTATCCCGTGGTTCGGCCAAGTCCAACACTTGCTTACTCCACGTTGTGGCGTCCCAACGGACGAGGGTTGCACTCAACCCCTCTCAAGCGGTCCAAAGACCCACTTGAATACCACAGTGTTTTGCTTTGTTTCACTATATCTCGCTTGCGAGGAATCTCCACAACTTGGAGCCTCTCGCCCTTACAATTTGATGTTCACAAAGAAGCACGGAAGTAAGGATGGGATGAAAAACGCACACAAGACACAAAATCAGAGCACAAACACGCACACAAGTCATAACTCGAGCTCACAACACAACCCGAAGAGTTCTACTCAAATGGAGCTCTAGTTGCTATCACAAAGAGTCAAATGCGCGGAATTGGAGTCTTGGTGCTTAGGAATGCTTAGAGAATGCTTGGTGTTCTCCTCCATGCGCCTAGGGGTCCCTTTTATAGCCCCAAGGCAGCTAGGAGCCGTTGAGAGCATTCCAGGAAGGCAATTCTTGCCTTCTGTCGACTGGCGCACCGGACAGTCTGGTGCACCACCGGACACTGTTCGGTGCGGATTTCTTTCCTGTTTTGGCGCAACCGACCGTTGAAGATCCAGAGCCGTTGGCGCACCGGACACTGTCCGGTGCACACCGGACAGTCCGGTGCCCCCTTCAGACAGTTGGCCCGGCCATGCGTCACGCGTAGATTGCGCGGTCGACCATTGGCTCACCGGACAGTCCGGTGAATTTTAGCCGTACGCCGCCGACGAAATCCCGAGAGCGGCCTTTTCACCAGAGCCAGCCTGGCGCACCGGACACTGTCCGGTGCTCCCAGACTGAACTGTCTTTGGCTGAACAAAGCCATCTCTTTTCCAAATTGATTTCTCCTATTTCCAGTACTTAGACACAATACATTAGTCTTTAAAACAAAGTATTAAGTCTTAGAAACATACCTTTATGTTAATTTTCACTTTGTCCATCATTTGGCATAGATTAACACATGACCACTTGTGTTGGCACTCAATCACCAAAATACTTAGAAATGACCCAAGGGCACATTTCCCTTTCAATCTCCCCCTTTTTGGTGATTTATGCCAACATAACAAAAAGCAACTAAAGGTAGTGCAACATCAATGCAAATGAGAACACAAATTTGTTTTGATTCAAATTTGGCATATTTGGATCATTCTTTGCCACCACTTGGTTTGTTTTTGCAAATCAAACTCAATTTCCTATCTCTAAGTCAAATTCACTTGTTGAGGCATAGAGAAAGGTATTCCAAAACAAATTGATCACTGATTCAAAAACTCCCCCTATTTCCCATAATCAAACATTCTCCCCACAAGAGACCATCTTTTGATAAAAAGAGACATTTAGAATTTTGACAAATCAAAAGTCCTAACTCTACTATTTTCAAAATTCTCAAGTGGTAGATGGTCCATTTGTTGCTTTGGCCTTATTTTCTCCCCCTTTGGCATCAAGCACCAAAACGAGATCATTTTTGGCCCTAGAACCCCATTGCCTCACCAAAATCTTCAATTAAGAGTAAAAAGGCAATAAGAGCATGGAGATGAACTTGGAATAAGTTACCCTCTCATCGGAGTGCAGTGGAAGTCTTGCATGGTCCAAGTCCACCTTTTCCCTTTCAAACCTCCTTTGAGACTAGATTAAGAAAACTCAAGCACATGGTTAGTCTCAAAGGGTCAAGTTGTAGCACAACTCCCCCTAAATATGTGCATTACTTGTAAATGGACTTGTGAGGTCCGGGGAGTGCTTGTACAACTTGAGCACCATACATAAACAACAAAATGTATAAGGAACATGATCAAGGCATAAAACACATGTATGCTAAGAATCAATCCAAGTTCCGCGAATCTAAGACATTTAGCTCACTACGCAGCCTGCAAAAGGTCTTCTCATCTAGAGGCTTGGTAAAGATATCAGCTAGCTGGTTTTCAGTGCTAACATGAAACACTTCGATATCCCCCTTTTGCTGGTGGTCTCTCAAAAAGTGATGTCGGATGTCTATGTGCTTTGTGCGGCTGTGTTCAACAGGATTATCAGCCATGTGGATAGCACTCTCATTATCACATAGGAGTGGGACTTTGCTCATATTGTAGCCAAAGTCCCGGAGGGTTTGCCTCATCCAAAGTAGTTGCGCGCAGCACTGTCCTGCGGCAACATACTCGGCCTCAGCGGTGGATAGGGCAACATAAGTTTGTTTCTTAGAACTCCACGACACCAGGGACCTTCCTAAGAATTGGCACGTCCCCGATGTACTCTTCCTATCGACCTTACATCCAGCATAGTCGGAGTCTGAATATCCAATCAAGTCAAAGGTAGACCCCTTTGGATACCAGATCCCGAAGCAAGGCGTAGCAACTAAATATCTAAGAATTCGCTTCACGGCCACTAAGTGACATTCCCTTGGATCGGATTCAAATCTAGCACACATGCATACACTAAGCATAATATCCGGTCTACTAGCACATAAATAAAGTAAAGACCCTATCATAGACCGGTATGCCTTTTGATCAACGGACTTACCTCCTTTGTTGAGGTCGACGTGTTCGTCTGTTCCCATTGGAGTCTTTGCGGGCTTGGCGTCCTTCATCCCAAACCGCTTGATCAAGTCTTGTGTGTACTTCGTTTGGGATATGAAAGTGCCATCCTTGAGTTGCTTCACTTGGAACCCAAGGAAGTAGTTCAACTCGCCCATCATCGACATTTCGAACTTCTGAGTCATCACCCTGCTAAACTCTTCACAAGACTTTTGGTTAGTAGAACCAAATATTATGTCGTCGACATAAATTTGGCATACAAATAAGTCACCATCACAAGTCTTAGTAAAAAGAGTTGGATCGGCTTTCCCAACCTTGAAAGCATTAGCAATTAAAAAGTATCTAAGGCATTCATACCATGCTCTTGGGGCTTGCTTAAGTCCATAGAGCGCCTTAGAGAGTTTACACACGTGGTCGGGGTACCGTTCATCCTCAAAGTCAGGGGGTTGCTCTACATACACCTCCTCCTTGATTGGCCCATTGAGGAAAGCGCTCTTTACGTCCATTTGGAACAACCTGAAAGAATGGTGAGCGGCATAGGCTAACAATATTCGAATTGACTCTAGCCTAGCCACAGGAGCAAAAGTCTCCTCAAAGTCCAAACCTGCGACTTGGGCATAACCCTTTGCCACAAGTCGTGCCTTGTTCCTTGTCACCACCCCGTGCTCGTCTTGTTTGTTGCGGAACACCCACTTGGTTCCCACAACGTTTTGCTTGGGATGAGGCACCAGTGTCCAAACTTCATTTCTCTTGAAGTTGTTGAGCTCTTCCTGCATGGCCAACACCCAGTCCGGATCTAGCAAGGCCTCTTCTACCCTGAAAGGCTCAATAGAAGAGACAAAAGAGTAATGCTCACAAAAATTAACTAATCTAGAGCGAGTAGTTACTCCCTTGCTAATATCACCCAAAACTAGGTCGACGGGATGATTCCTTTGAATCGTCGCTCGAACTTGGGTTGGAGGGGCCTGTTGTGCTTCTTCCTCCATTACATGATCATCTTGTGCTCCCCCTTGATCACATGCCTCCTCTTGATGAACCTGTTCATCGTCTCGAGTTGGGGGATGCACCATTGTTGAGGAAGAAGGTTGATCTTGCTCCTTTTGTTCCTGTGGCCGCACATCTCCAATCACCATGGTGCGTATTGCGGCCATTGGAATGTCTTCTTCATCTACATCATCCAGATCAACAACTATCTCCCTTGGAGAGCCATTAGTCTCATCAAATACAACATCGCTAGAGACTTCAACCAAACCCGATGATTTGTTGAAGACCCTATACGCCTTTGTATTTGAGTCATAACCTAACAAAAACCCTTCTACAGCTTTGGGAGCAAACTTAGAATTTCTACCTTTCTTCACTAGAATGTAGCATTTACTCCCAAATACACGAAAGTATGAAACATTGGGTTTGTTACCGGTTAGAAGCTCATACGAAGTCTTCTTAAGGAGGCGATGAAGATAGACCCGGTTTATGGCGTGGCAAGCCGTGTTCACGGCTTCCGACCAAAACCTCTCGGGTGTCTTGAACTCTCCAAGCATCGTCCTCGCCATGTCGATGAGCGTCCTGTTCTTCCTCTCTACCACACCGTTTTGCTGTGGTGTGTAGGGAGCGGAGAACTCGTGCTTGATTCCTTCCTCCTCAAGGAACTCCTCCACTTGAAGATTCTTGAATTCGGACCCGTTGTCGCTCCTTATATTCTTCACTTTGAGCTCAAACTCATTTTGAGCTCTCCTTAGGAAGCGCTTGAGGGTCCCTTGGGTTTCAGATTTATCCTGCAAGAAGAATACCCAAGTGAAGCGGGAAAAGTCATCAACGATAACAAGACCATACTTACTTCCTCTTATGCTTAGATAGGCGACGGGTCCGAAGAGGTCCATATGAAGCAACTCCAAAGGTCTTGATGAGGTCATCACATTTTTGGTATGATGAGAGCTTCCCACCTGTTTACCTGCTTGACAAGCTGCACAAGGTCTATCTTTTTCGAAGGTTATATTTGTTAGACCTATCACATGTTCTCCCTTTAGAAGTTTGTGAAGGTTCTTCATCCCCACATGTGCTAAACGGCGATGCCACAGCCAGCCCATGCTAGTCTTAGCAATTAAGCATGCATCTAGACCGGCCTCCTCTTTTGCAAAATCAACTAAATAGAGTTTGCCGTCTAATACACCCTTAAAAGCTAATGAACCATCACTCCTTCTAAAGACAGACACGTCTACATTTGTGAATAAGCAATTGTATCCCATATTGCATAATTGACTAACGGACAACAAATTATACCCAAGCGACTCAACTAAAAACACATTAGAAACGGAGTGCTCGGATGAAATAGCAATCTTTCCTAACCCTTTAACCTTGCCTTGATTCCCATCACCGAATATGATTGAGTCTTGGGAATCTTTGTTCTTGACGTAGGAGGTGAACATCTTCTTCTCCCCCGTCATGTGGTTTGTGCATCCGCTGTCGATAATCCAGCTTGATCCCCCGGATGCATAAACCTGCAAGGCAAATTTAGGTTTGGGTCTTAGGTACCCAACTCTTGTTGGGTCCTACAAGGTTAGTGACAATATCCTTAGGGACCCAAATGCAAGTTTTATCTCCCTTGCATTTTGCCCCTAATTTCCTAGCAATCACCTTCTTATCCTTTCTACAAATAGCAAAGGAAGCATTGCAAGCATGATAAATTGTAGAAGGTTCATTACTTGTTTTCCTAGGTACATGAACAACATTTCTTCTAGACATAACATTTTTCTTAGCCAAATTTGTATCATGCATAATGGAGGAACTTGAAGCAAACATGGCATTTGAATCATAAGCATTACACCTCCTATCATAATGAACATTTCTAGAATGTCTCTTATCACCATAAATGAAAGCATGATTCTTTTGACTACTATTAGTCATAGGAGCCTTCCCTTTCTCCTTGGCGGGAATGGGAGCCTTAGGACTTGTTAAGTTCTTGGCTTCTCTCTTAAAGCCAAGCCCATCCTTAATTTAGGGGTGTCTACCAATGGTGTAGGCATCCCTTGCAAATTTTAGTTTATCAAATTCATTTTTGCTAGTCTTAAGTTGGGCATTAAGACTAGCCACTTTATCATTTAACTTTGCAATAGAAACTAGGTGTTCACTACAAGCATCAACATTAAAATCTTTACACCTATTGCAAATCACAACATGTTCTACACAAGAGTTAGATTTATTTGCTACTTCTAGTTTAGCATTTAAATCATCATTAGCACTTTTAAAACTCGAAATGGTCCCATGGCAAGTAGATAGTTCACAAGAAAGCATTTCATTCCTTTTAACTTCTAAAGTAAGAGATTTTTGTGCCTCTACAAATTTATCATGTTCTTCATACAAAAGATCCTTTTGCTTTTCTAACAATCTATTCTTATCATTCAAAGCATCAATCAATTCATTGATCTTATCGATTTTAGTTCTATCTAAGCCCTTGAACAAACTAGCGTAGTCTATTTCATCATCGCTAGATTCATCATCACTAGAAGAAGCATAAGTAGACTTTTGAGTGTTTACCTTCTTCTCCTTTGCCATTAGGCACGTGTGATGCTCGTTGGGGAAGAGGGACGATTTGTTGAAGGCCGAGGCGGCGAGTCCTTCGTTGTCGGAGTCGGACGACGAACAATCCGAGTCCCACTCCTTGCCAAGGTGTGCCTCGCCCTTAGCCTTCTTGTAAGCCTTCTTCTTTTCCCTCTTCTTTTCTTGTTCCTGGTCACTATCATTATCGGGACAATTAGCGATAAAATGACCAATCTTACCACACTTGAAGCAGGAGCGCTTTCCCTTCGTCTTGCTTTTGTTGGGATGCTCCTTGCGACCTTTGAGTGTCGTCTTGAATCGCTTGATGATGAGGGCCATTTCTTCTTCGTTAAGCCCGGCCGCCTCAACTTGCGCCACCTTGCTAGGTAGCGCTTCCTTGCTCCTCGTTGCTTTGAGAGCAACGGTTTGAGGCTCGTGGATTGGGCCATTCAACGCATCATCAACGTATCTTGCCTCCTTGATCATCATCCGCCCGCTTACAAACTTCCCAAGTATTTCCTCGGGTGTCATCTTGGTGTACCTAGGATTCTCACGAATATTGTTTACAAGATGTGGATCAAGGATAGTGAAAGACCTTAGCATTAGGCGGACGACGTCGTGGTCCGTCCATCGTGTGCTTCCATAACTCCTTATTTTGTTGACGAGGGTCTTGAGCCGGTTGTACGTTTGGGTTGGCTCCTCTCCCCTGATCATTGAGAATCTCCCAAGTTCGCCTTCCACCAACTCCATCTTGGTGAGCATGGTGACGTCGTTCCCCTCATGCGAGATCTTGAGGGTGTCCCAGATCTGCTTGGCGTTATCCAAGCCGCTCACCTTATGGTATTCATCCCTGCACAATGATGCTTGAAGAACAGTAGTAGCTTGTGCATTTTTGTGAATTTGCTCATTGATAAATATGGGACTTTCAGTACTATCAAATTGCATTCCACTCTCTACTATCTCTCATATGCTTGGATGGAGAGAGAACAAGTGACTACGCATTTTGTGACTCCAAAATCCGTAGTCCTCTCCATCAAAGTGAGGAGGTTTACCAAGTGGAATGGAGAGTAAATGTGCATTTGAACTATGCGGCATACGAGAGTAATCAAAAGAAAAGTTTGAGTTAATCGTCTTCTTTTTCTCGTAGTCGTTGTCATCGTTGTCCTTTTGGGAAGAAGAGGACTCATCGCTGTCGTCGTAGTAGACGATCTTCTTGATGCGCCTCTTCTTCTTCCCTTCCTTCTTCTTATGACTTGAGCCCGAGTCAGTAGGCTTGTCGTCTTTCGGCTCATTGATGAAGGACTCCTTTTCCTTGTCGTTGATCACTATCCCCTTTCCCTTAGGATCCATCCCTTCGGGCGATTAGTCCCTTTCTTGAAGAGAACGGCTCTGATACCAATTGAGAGCACCTAGAGGGGGGTGAATAGGTGATCCTGTAAAAACTTGAAACTTAATGCCACAAAACTTGATTAGGAGTTAGCACAATAAAGCCAAGTGGCTAGAGAGGAGTTCTTGCAAAACACAATAACCACAAGAAGATCAACACAGATAGACACAGTGGTTTATCCCGTGGTTCGGCCAAGTCCAACACTTGCCTACTCCACGTTGTGGCGTCCCAACGGACGAGGGTTGCACTCAACCCCTCTCAAGCGGTCCAAAGACCCACTTGAATACCACGGTGTTTTGCTTTGTTTCACTATATCCCGCTTGCGAGGAATCTCCACAACTTGGAGCCTCTCGCCCTTACAATTTGATGTTCACAAAGAAGCACAGAAGTAAGGATGGGATGAACAACGCACAAAAGACACAAAATCAGAGCACAAACACGCACACAAGTCACAACTCGAGCTCACAACACAACCCGAAGAGTTCTCTACTCTAATGGAGCTCTAGTTGCTATCACAAAGAGTCAAATGCGCGGAATTGGAGTCTTGGTGCTTAGGAATGCTTAGAGAATGCTTGGTGTTCTCCTCCATGCGCCTAGGGGTCCCTTTTATAGCCCCAAGGCAGCTAGGAGCCGTTGAGAGCATTCCAGGAAGGCAATTCTTGCCTTCTATCGACTGGCGCACCGCACAGTCCGGTGCACCACCGGACACTGTCCGGTGCGGATTTCTTTCCTGTTTTGGCGCAGCCGACCGTTGAAGATCCAGAGCCGTTGGCACACCGAACACTGTCCGGTGCACACCGGACAGTCCGGTGCCCCCTTCAGACCATTGGCCCGGCCACGCGTCACGCGTAGATTGCGCGGCCGACCGTTGGCTCGGCCGACCGTTGGCTCACCGGACAGTCCGGTGCACACCGGACAGTCTGGTGAATTTTAGTCGTACGCCGCCGACGAAATCCCGAGAGCGGCCTTTTCACCAGAGCCAGCCTGGCGCACCGGACACTGTCCGGTGCACCACCGGACAGTCCGGTGCTCCCAGACTGAACTGTCTTTGGCTTAACAAAGCCATCTCTTTTCCAAATTGATTTCTCCTGTTTCCAGTACTTAGACACAATACATTAGTCCTTAAAACAAAGTACTAAGTCTTAGAAACATACCTTTATGTTGATTTTCACTTTGTCCATCATTTGGCATAGATTAACACATGACCACTTGTGTTGGCACTCAATCACCAAAATACTTAGAAATGGCCCAAGGGCACATTTCCCTTTCAACCCTTCCTGTAGGCAGAGATACTTTGTTTATCAAACTGGAGAAACCTAACAGGAGGCTATGACCTCTGGGGAATCTTTGTAAAGTCTACGTAGTGAATCCCTAGCCATTCACATCAGTAGTGAAGATCCGGTCTTGCAAACCCAGGTTGGGAAGAGATCACGACTCGTGGGTAAAGCGTGCAACCGCTACAGAGGATTAGAAAGTGGTATATCAGTCGTGCTCATGGTTATGAGTAGCCTTGGGAGCTCCTTTGATTAGAGTTACTCTGGATATTTTTATGATGATGCTTAATGATGACGATTATAATTATGGATTCTGGTATTTCCTCTTGGAGCGAGTACTCTTGGGTTAATAACTTGGGATTATTGCTAAAATTTGACTCTTTACTTGTAATAAATACCTGACCAAATAAAAGCAATTGCTTTAAGTTTCACCCCACATACAGTTAGTCTACTTTAGCCAAAGGGAACATTTGTTGAGTACGTTGATGTGTACTCACCCTTGCTTAAAACACCAAACCCCAGACTATCCCCATTGCAACAAGTGCTCAGGAGAAGATGAAGGCAACATGGAGGACTTTCAGGAGTTTTAGGACTTCGACGAGTTATAGAATAGATTAGTGGCAAATCCTGAGTCATCTGCATATGAAGGCCTTATCGTACTGCGTTTCGTTCAACACTTTGATGATAGCTTAAGTTAATAACTTTGTGGATGTTTTAGACATCGTGATGTAATAAAATACTTATTTGCGATATTATTTTGAGCAATGTGTGAGGATGTCCAGTTATGTAATCGTTGTGTATGTGAATTTATGGTCTTGGAATGTACATAGTTCGTATTCGATTTACCTTTTAAAACAATAGAAGAGGCTATTTGTAAAAATATGGTGCGAGACAACCATCGATATATATATATATATACACTAGTCGGTTGCCCGTGCGTTGCGATGGCTCACAACAATACCCACGTAAACTATCCACCAAAAAATGTCAATTTTTTTATCGATTGTCTGCTCTCCGTATAAAATTTTTTATTTGACTAAGCGAGTCGACATTGTGATAAAGGAAAGACCATGTAGACAGTCGATGACGAGCCATCGAATGGGTACCATCGGCAGCAAATCAGGGACCACATCCCTCGCCTCCCCCATTTCCAAGGTTTCGTAGACGAGGAAGGGAAGGGAAGAGGCAGTCATACATGTTTGTTGCCAGAGAAGGACACGACGAAGACATGGACATCTGGAGGTGACATAGCTAGTATACCGCTATATACATACAGGGAGAGAGCACGCAAGCGGAGAAAGAAGCCCAGCCAGAGCAGCTCCAAAACGAGAGGCACCCGCACCATGCGTCAGTCTGAACAGGGCGAGAGAATGCGAGTGCCTTCCAGCCCTGGACCCGCCAAGGCGACACAACACCACCACCAACTCTATAGCATATGCCGACTGTTGTCGCGCTACATGCTTTGGTTGTCCAATATCTTAGATCTGGACTCGTCATCGCCAAGATAACCTAAGCGTGGCAGGCACCATCGTGTCCTCCTCGGTAACACGCACGAAGAAAAGCCAGGAGCAAGATCGACTCGCCCGTACTCGCATCGACGAGCGTCGGTCGGCTCGCGGCTGCGACCGTGGCAGGGGCAGCAGGTTGGGGAGGAAAAACAGGGCGAAGGCCGGGAAGACGAACGAGACGTTCGATGACGGCGAAAATGATGGTGCGTGCATGCTGTGAAACACCCTCGTGGACGTGCAATAGCCACTGCCCTGGTTGGTGTCGAGGCTGGTGTCGGACGAATATGGGGATGAGGCGCCTGCTCCCACGCCCTCTGACGAGAATGTGTGGCGTGGAGGCGGAGGCATGAGAGGAGAGAGAAAAGAAAAAGGATGACGAACAAGGTGACGACAACTGAGACGAGGACCATCATTATCGTGCGGAGTTATAGATGACCAAATGGGTCGTGTCTGGCGGGCTGGTTCGGGGCACGACTCATTTAATAGTGCCTGAGCCAGCCCGACACGATCATCGTGTCGTGTTTGGGCCGTAGCCTCGACCCGTAGTGCCGATCTGGCCTCACACCATTATATATTTTTTATTTTACAAAATCCGTATATACATATGTATAATTTATATTCAATATTAAAAATAATTGACCATGATGTTCTACTGGTTAAATGACTTCACTTAGTGTCTTCCGTCGTTCTTTTATCAGGGTTTATGTTCAAATCTCACCTCCGTGCACTATTTTTTAAAATATTTCATGCTAATTTCACCACCCGACTGGATATGAAAAGTTTATAGGATATCTATTTGCTGCTCGTGCTCCGTTGCAATTTTTTTCTCTGTAAGACCATTTATGAGTTGCCGCAAAGCCCATAAAATAAGTGGTTCTTTGCGGAGCTGTCGTAAAGCCCATAAAATAACACTGATTCTTTGCGGACCTGCCGTAAAGCCCAGAATCGCCGACGACGCTTCGCAGACAGCGGCCGGAGCGGCCCGCTTGCAATGCTAAAGGTAATTAGGCCCTATTTGGAATCTTAGTATTTTTACAGTTTTGAAGGAATACTTTAGTATTAGATGATACTATGGTATATAAAGCCAAAATATGTATGTTTGTACCGGTTAAAACGCAGTTTTGAATATCATGGTCTATCTAAAACTGTAGTATTTTTACAGTTTTGAAAACTCCACTTAAACTTCAGTTTTCAAAGGCTTAGGGGATGTTTGGGAGTGAAGTTTTTTCATAGTTTTAGAAGAATACTGTAGTATTCTCAAATACTGCAGTATTATATACAAAATGGTGTTTGGCAAGCCGGCTAAAATCTTTGTTTTCAAAACTGAAGTATTGCAAATACTATGATTGTTTTAAGGTATTCTAAACTTAGGTCTGGACCTCAGTTTTCAAAACTGCGGTATTGTCATGACTAAAGTATAATGCAGTATTTCAAAAACTGTGGTTTTCAAAAACTTTGTTCCCAAACAGGGCCTTAGTAGCCATAGCGCTGCCTGTGATGCATACGATTGTACGTGAGAGAGCACATGGCCAAACAGTTCTTAGTATTTTTGAAAACTATGGTTTTAATGTGGTTTTTGAAAACTACAGTATTTTTGCTATGAACAAATGTAAACCATAGTATTTCAAAACTGTAGTATCTAAAAAATTTGTTGCCAAACTGGCCCTTACTGGGTGTTTGGTTTGAGAAATGAACTAGTCCATCGTCTTCTTATCCTCACTATTTTTGTTTGGTTTGTGAAATAAAATGAGTTTATCAATTACCATCTCATTCATCATAAATAGTGAGTACTAATATAAAGAATGGAGTCATCCCACCAAATATAAGAAATAAACCTATAATATACACCTTAATTTAGATGGTATGATTCCTTAAACCAACACTCCATACGTTACACAGCTCATGTGACACGAGGCCAAGAAAACCAGTCAAACTTCCGCGCACTGCCGTCTGTCCACTATGGCCTTCGCCGCCTCCCCTTCCCTCTCCGCACTCGCTTCCTCCTCGTCGTCAACCGCCGCCGCCCCCACGCCTTCTTCCAACCCTTTGCACGAGCCGAGGCCTCTCCACCTCTCGCTCAAGCCCGTCTTACCCCTCCCCAAACCGCATGCGCTCTCCTGCTCCGCGCCGCACATCCCCCGCGCCGCCGCTGGGGACGGATCGGGCGTCGGGAATGGAGGCAAGGATGGAGGCGGCGGCGGGGGTGGCGAGGATGAAGACGACTGTGACGATGCGGACTTCGGTCCGCTGCTCGGCTTCAACGAGGTGCTGCACCTCGCCGCGGCGCGCGGCGTTGCGCTCCCGGGCGACATGCTGGAGGCGGCCAAGGACGCCGGCATCCGGGAAGTCCTCTTGCTCCGCTACTTCGATCTGCAGGTCCTCGAATTTCAGGGAATTTGTATGGAAGATTCAAACGTGGCCGTTTTTTCTCATTCCTTTGATATTGATCTGCAGGCCGCGCCGTGGCCACTAGGCGTGTTGATCCGCGCCTTCTCGATGCTCCGCAACCGGATGCTCGCCGACCCGTCGTTCCTCTTCAAAGTTAGCACCGAGGTGGATGCGATTGGTCAGTTATTATTTTCAAGTGGTCAGAAGGTAGCAGTTCGGCTGTTGCTAACAATTGCGTTCTGGGCTCAATGCAGATTGTGATCGACTCTTGCTGCGCGACATTTGCAGAGGTGCAGAAGAGGGGAAAGGATTTTTGGGCAGAGTTTGAACTGTACGCTGCTGATCTTCTTGTCGGTGTAGCAGTTGATATTGCACTTGTGGGGCTGCTGGCTCCATATGTGAGAATTGGGAAGCCATCTGCTTCAACGGGTCTCTTTGGAAGATTCAGCAGGATGGCTGGATCTTTGCCAAGCAGGTGAAATTTCGTTTCCAGTTGTTGTCTGTGGAGCTTTTTACTGCACCATGAATAAGAATTGAACTTAACCTGTATACCACTCCCATGTCCGTTTCGCCATCTATGAAATTGAAAGAGAATGGAGATTTTGCTAAACTAGCTATGGAGCTTTGACTTAAAAAATCTAATTCTGTATGGCACTAAGATTTTTAAAACTGCAGTGTTTTTGAAGCTGAAAGACCAGGCTGCAGATTTACAGCCCAGCAAAGAATCGGAACATACTTTTACAAGGTAATGAACCTTACGTGGCAAAGATACTCTCAACTTTGAGCCATGTATGATTGTTAGTTCAAACTACAGGAGCATTGCCATGTTGTGTGTACAAATTATACTGGCATAACTGTTTGAACTGCAGGGTGTCTTGTATGGTTCAGTTGGATTTGTCTGTGGCATAATTGGTCAAGGAATTGCTAATATGATAATGACTGCCAAAAGGTAATAGTGTGCCATTATTCGTGCTTCTGCACATCAAAATCTCTATCTGCTATTAATTAAATGACTAAGTTCATAGTTGATTACTTCCCATTTTGGTGTTTTGTTGATCCGATCACACTATTGTATTCTTTGGCACATAGATTTATAGGTTTCCTATTAATATTGTGTCTGCTTCACCCATGCTCAGTAATGCTGATTAATCTTTATTTTTTCCCTGCTATCTTGACTTGTATACTGATGTTTGTTCCTTGTTCAGGAGTGTCAAAAAATCAGATGAAGATATTCCTGTTCCACCACTTGTTAAAAGTGCAGCTCTATGGGGTAAGCCTATTATTTGTTTTCCCTTTCTTATCACTTTTACTTGGTCTGAGAATCATTTTTGGCTATTGCAAATAGCAAGTATGGTTTGTTGTCTACTAAAATGGCATCCTGAAGATAATGTACAGCAAAACATATCTCATCGATGAATGGCTTGCAGTTGTCTATTTTTTTTAAATTTTAACTATGTTTTCTTCAATATTTACATCATTATCTTGGACCAGATAGTCTCAGATAACGAAAGTTCACGTAAAAAATTCCCATTTTTGCTCATGTTAAGCTTATGCAATTTTATGCCGTGAGCTTTGTGATTTGTGTCATTATGTGCTCATATAAGGTATAGTTTCTCTTGTTGGGTTCTTCCAGTTAACTGAGAACTGACAAATTATGTTGACATGTAGGTGTGTTCCTCGCTGTATCATCTAACACACGCTACCAGATCATCAATGGCCTGGAGCGGGTAGTGGAGGCATCGCCTGTCGCAAGACGTGTTCCCCCTGTTGCTATGGCTTTTACGGTTGGGGTTCGTTTTGCCAACAATATCTACGGTGGAATGCAGTTCGTGGATTGGGCTCGGTGGAGCGGCGTTCAGTAATGGGCTCTTGGTTGCAGTTACCAAAACATCAATACATTGTACGTTCAAATCTTAGTTGCAGTAATCGTTCAGGTGGATCCGTGTTGTTTTCTCGTTACATTTCCTGGTAAGTAGCGGAGGCTGGGGCAGAGCTCTATGAAGTTTTAACTCATTTACTATGAGAAACAAGGAAGTACTTCGCATCATATGGCATTTATATTGCTGCTCCTAATTGATCATGTGCACTTTTGCCATACTGAATGAATAGAAGCGTTCTGACTCCTGCATTGCCCCCAAAATCATTGCCTCAGTGCGTGTTTCAGTCAGCTAGTGGCGAATGTGAAGCCGTGGGAAAGTTGTACAGCTCTTCAACGAATTTTGTGCACAAATGATATTGAGGACTAGTTTGGAAACTCGTATCTCCTTTTCAATTCTGAAGGTTATTTGAGTTTTCAAACTAGCCTTGAAGGGAAAAAAATATTTAGTGCTATATCCTGATGATGCATTTACCGGATCAGTCAAAATTGTATTCCAGAAGCCGAAATCGATGTCTTATGATTTTATGTATATTTTTAGTCGCCAACCATATCATGATTAAGAGTGGTAATATGTTCTAAATTTTACACTATAAAATTTAATCGAATCCTATTAAAATCGAGCTTAATTTCTATTTATTTTTAAACTCAAATTAATTAAGAGTTCAAATGTATCATTAAGAAACTCTTTATTTAGATCGTGATTTACTGCCACCCTAATCATGATACAGTAATTGGTATTTTACTGTTTAGATCGTTGCCTCTATAATATCATGTTATCTGGTTCAACTTTATGATTTTTTGTGGATCTGATAAAATTGACGTGTTGGAAAACAAAAGCGAGACGGTCCAACTTGTGTTCTCCCAACTAGACTGGCTCAGTCAAACTTGTAGCGCTACTCCGGTGAAGTCCAAACCGAAAACGATGTGTCTTTGATTTTCAGTCATCAATCACATGATGATGGGGTACCTGCCGCAGTCCAATTTGCGTTCTCGGAACGATACCAAACGAAGACACAATAGAAGAGCCCGGCACGGGACAAGCTCGCTCGACTATGGCGTCCCTCCTGCCGCTTGTGGTGCTGTTTCTGGCCGTGGCCGCGACCGCGGCGGGCGGCTTGTGCCCGGCGAGTTGCGGCATGATCGACATCTCGTACCCTTTTGGCGTTGGCCCGGCGTGCTCCCTGCCGGGGTTCAACCTCACCTGTAAGTCCAACACGTACAACGACCAGCTCTGGCTCGGCAGCCCCAACGTGAGCGTGGACATGACTAGAGATGGCAACGGGTACAAACCCGCTGGGTTTTGCCGTCCCAAACCCGTACCCGTGAAAAATATCTATGCCCATTAAAAAACCCGTACCCGTGACGGGTTTGAGATTTTGCCCAAACCCGTACCCATCGGGTTAACGGGTACCTATGGGTTACCCGCGGGTTTCATCTCCAATATAATTATCTTCTCATAATCAATAAGTATCGTAATGATTAATGATATCATGATCCAAAATTTATGTAATGAACAACGAGTTCATGATTTGGTATAAAAATTATTAGTAGAGAGAATGAAATACAAATAATAAGTTGTATAATTAAGTGACCTTGCACTAAGTTATCCATCCACCATATATATAACGCTAGTAAAAACTATAATAACAAGCAAGCAACACTCTCACCGATTACTGATACATTCACCAATTGTTAAAAATTATGAAGTAAATAAGGAATAACAAGTTTGTTGTTTGTTTATAAAATAAAATGACAATATGCACTAGGTTTGGTCGGGTTTAAAAAACCCACGGGTTCACGGGTTTGGGTACTATAGGAACAAACCCGTACCCATAAACCCGCTGGGTACAGATTTATGCCCATTAACAAACCCATGGGTATGAAAATTGGCCCAAACCCGTACCCTAATGGGGTAAAAACCCATCGGGTTTCGGGTACCCATTGCCATCTCTAGACATGACGGTGTCTGCGAGCGGCTCCATTACCGCGCTCGCCGCCCACGTGGTGCGGTCCGTGAACATGCCCGCCGCCGCCACAGCCTACTCTGTCTCGTGGGAGGGCCCCGGCAGGCCGTTCGCCATCTCCGGCTCGTCGAACATGTCGCTGTTCGTCGTCGGCTGTGGCGTCTTGGCCGCGCTGCTGGACGGCGGCACCGGAGCTGTTGTCGGGAATTGCTCCGTGATCTGCGCCGGGGAGGAGGTCGTCATGGAGAGGCTGCCGGACGGGCTGTGCGGCGGCGTGGGGTGCTGCCGCATCGACGTGCGCGTGCCCCTCAGGGCGTTCGTCCTCAACCTCTCGCGCACGGGCGAGGGTGTCACCAGAGACAGGGTGACGTTCCTGGTGACCGGCCCAGACGGGTACACGTTCCGGGCGAGCGACCTGGAGCAAGGCATTGTTGCAGGCGAGGCCGCCCCAGCTCTGCTGGACTGGGCCATCCCTGACCCCGCGGACTGCGCGCTGGCTGCGGCGGACGGGGCTAGCTATGCCTGTGTCAGCAACAACAGCGAGTGCCAGAACTCGTCGATTGGTGGCTACGTCTGCCACTGCTCCCCGGGTTTCGTCGGCAACGCCTACGTCGTCGGTGGCTGCGTGCCAAACCAAGGTAACCCTCCTCGCCACTCGAATGTCTTCCCGATTGGCGTTGAGCCTTGAGCGTGGTCGTCTAACATTGCTTCCGCGCCTCCAACAGTCTACGGTTCAAGACAGCCCAAGGCGGATTGTCCGACGACGTGCGGGAACGTGGACATCCCGTTCCCCTTCGGCATGGAGCTGGGTTGCTTTGCAAGGATCCATCTCTACCTGGCATGCAACCCGGGGCCAACTCCTCCCATCCTCCAGATGACTGAGCATTCGGCGGTCACTGACATTTCCATCGACCAAGGCATCTTGAGAATCCAGAGACTCTCTGACCCAGGCGGCTTCCTGGACGGCGGGGACAGCGCGTTCTACCTCTACGTCCTCTCTGGAGAGTCCGGTGTGGCCAAGTGGGCTGTGGATAATTCGACTTGCAGAGATGCAATGGCGAACAAGCACCAGTACATGTGCGTCAGCACTCACAGCGACTGCCTAGAAGTCACGGACAACAGAACGAGCGGCCATGTCGGATACAGATGTAGATGCTCCTCTGGCTTCCAAGGGAACCCTTACCTCGAAGATGGGTGCACAGGTAAGGTTTATCACGACTGCTCCATTCTATAATTTATAGAGACAAAACACTGTATAAACAACATAAGCCGACTGATTATGACATGTTTGGTTCTATACTTTTGTTGCTAAAAATTGCCACATTTTTTTTTATGTCACACTTGACTAATGTGTTTAAAGGTAGACGCTCAAATTCTGGGCCACAGTTTTCCATGGTAAAAGAAATCTTAACACACTTTTACAAGTCATCGACAAGTAGATCATACATAGTAGGAGAAAAATCTTACCATAATAGCTTTAAACAAACACATGGCTAATTTAATCAAACTTGTCTAACTTAGACGTGGTAAATTATGACAAATAAGGCAACAAACCAAACAGCTTAATCCGAAACAAATACTTGGATCGAAAGTTATCTACTTCCTCCGTCTCATGGTACCTCGTGCAATCTGCAGATATTGACGAGTGCTTGCAGCCAGATAAATACATTTGCCATGGCATCTGCCGGAATAGCCTTGGAAGTTTTTCTTGCACCGAGTGTCCGCACGGAACTGAGTTTGACACCGCTACAAGGAAGTGTAAGACGTCCAGCACTATTTTAGGTAAGCCGTCGTGAGCAAATTCAGGTATTTTTGTCATTGTTTAACTACGAAAAGAAATTGTGAATTTTTCAATTATATTAGTTGGTTGTATAATTTTTTTTACCGTAAACTTTGCATGTTCACAGATCCGCAACCAATATAATGCAGGTATCACCGTCGGAATCAGTTCTGGTGGCGGCCTTCTATTCCTTGCAGCGATCGCTGTCCTTCTCAACCGGAGATGGAAGAGAGGAGTCCAAAAGCAGCTCCGGAGGCGGTACTTCCGCAAGAACAAGGGCATCCTCCTCGAGCAGCTCATCTCCTCTGACCAGAACGCGAGCGACGGCACGAAGATATTCTCCCTGGCCGAGCTAGAGAAGGCAACAAACAACTTCGACCAGGCCCGCGTCGTTGGCCGCGGCGGCCACGGCACGGTCTACAAGGGCATCCTGACGGACCAGCGCGTGGTCGCCATCAAGAGGTCGAAGCAGGTGGCCACCGTCGAGATAGAGGAGTTCATCAACGAGGTCGCCATCCTCTCGCGGATCAACCACAGGAACGTGGTGAAGCTCCACGGGTGCTGCCTCGAGTCCGAGGTCCCCCTGCTCGTCTACGAGTTCATCTCCAACGGCACCCTGTACGACCTCCTGCACAGCGGCCGCCGGCGAGACGGCGGCGGCTTGTTGTCGTCGCCGCTGCCGTGGGAGGAACGCCTGCGGATCGCCAGCGAGGTAGCCGGCGCGCTCACGTATCTCCACTCGGCTGCTTCCATGTCGGTGCTCCACAGAGACGTCAAGTCCATGAACGTGCTCCTGAACGACAGCTACACTGCCAAGGTGTCGGACTTCGGGGCGTCGAGGCTGATCCCGATTGACCAGACGCACCTCGTCACCGCCGTGCAGGGCACCTTCGGCTACCTGGACCCGGAGTATTACCATACGGGGCAGCTGACTGACAAGAGCGACGTCTACAGCTTCGGAGTGATACTCGCTGAGCTCCTGACGAGGAACAAGCCGATCATCGAGAAGGGGAACGGCGAGAAGGAGAACCTGTCCAACTACCTGTGGGAGGCCAATGAGAAACCTCTCGAGGAGATAGTGGACGGTCAGGTCTGGGAGGAAGCGAGCAAGGAAGCGGTCGTGTGCTTTGCTCGCCTGGCGCTGGAGTGTCTGGATCTGAGGCGAGAGGCGAGGCCAACCATGAAAGACGTGGAGGTGAGGCTGCAGCTCCTCAAGGCCAAGGCACGTGCTTATGCTTCGGGACCGAGAGCGGACGGCGAGTTCCGTCCTCCCGGTGAAACAGGGCGACGCGCTAGGCGCTACGGCGTGGTTCCGGTGACTGCTCAGGATGGGACGCGTCGGTACAGCCTAGAGCAGGAGATCGCGTCGTCCCTGCGCATACCACGCTGAAATTGGAAGCCATACCATCATTCTCGAACAAATAGCTGATGGAGTAGCTGTCGCATTAAGGACAAATCCAGATAAATTTTATATATGTGTCAGCATCAATTTTCATATATACGAAACCAATGTCATAATAAATTTTTATTATATAACAATAATGTCTTACAAAATAACTCGAATAAAATAAATCTGAACTAAGATAACTATCTCTACATGTGCGGTTGATTGACGGTCTAGATCTCATCATAGAAGTCCTCTTTCGATGGTACCTGATTTTGATCTAGCGTGACTACCTGATCTTGATCTAGAGTCTGTTTGGTTGGGCTGTGGCTGTGAAAAAAGTTGTTGTGGGCTGTGAGTTATGGAAAAAGCTGTTGTAGGCTGTAAGCTATTAAAAAGCTAAAAACCGTTTGGTGGAAACCACTAAAAATCGTTAAAAATTCTTCGATGTGTATTTTTATAGTTCCCTCCGAAAAGCCACTAAAAGCAGTTCCAGGGGTGCTTTCAGATTTGTACTACGAGAAAGTCGGCTTTTAGGAAAAGCTGCTTCCTGGATCCAGCCCTTTGGTTGGCTTTTGACTTTTAGGGGGGCAAAAGCCAAAGCCAAAAGTCAAACCAAACACACCCCTAGTGTGACTATAACAAGTATGAACTCTCATACGGTCACCATTCAGCAAGTGTGAAAAAAATATAGTGTAAAGTTTACCTAGGAATGTGGTTGAGGTTGAACATTGTTTTTAATTGTATTGGTCAAAATTTTATTAGCAATTACTAAATATAAGTAAATATCAACCCAATTAAATAATAGATCATAATGAAATTCACATAATTCAATGAATGTCAAATAAGTTGGTTCTGTCATTTAATCATGTGAGTGTACGAGTCGCTTATAATCGTGACCATGACAGATATATCAGTTTTACACTCTGCAGAGGTGGCACACTTTACCCATAAGTCGCCTAAAAGTTTGGAGAACTTTTGCACCCAACCATTCATGTGACGGCCAAGCACAATATCACACTACCGATGTGTGATTGCATAGGAACGCTACGAGACCTTTACAAAGTTCCACTAGCATGAGAGAATCTGTTACAGAATCAGGCTGTCGGGGACCATAATTAGGGGTACCCTCAAGTCTCCTAATTCTCAGCTGGTAACCCCCATCAGCATAAAGCTGCAAAGGCCTGATGGGTGCGATTTAGTTAGGGATCGGTCCGTTCGAGGGACTCGATCACGCCTCGCCCGAGCCTAGCCTCGGACAAGGGCAGCCGACCCCGGAGGATTTCCGTCTCGCCCGAGGCCCCCCTCCAGCGACGAACATACTTACGGCTCGCCCGAGGCCCTGTCTTCGCCAAGAAGCAACCCTAACCAAATCGTCGCGCCAACCGACCAGATCGCAGGAGCATTTAATGCAAAGGTGGCCTGACACCTTTATCCTGACACGCGTCCTCCAGTCGACAGAGCCGAAGTGACCGCAGTCACTTTGCCGCTCCACTGACCGGCCTGACAGAAGGACAGCGCCGCCTGTGCCGCTCCGACTGCTGTGCCACTCGACAGAGTGAGGCTGACAGGCAGTCAGGCCTGACCTCAGGCACCATAGGAAGCTCCGCTTCGCCCGACCCAGGGCTCGAACTCGGGTTCAGCCCCGGAAGACGACGAACTCTGCTCCGCCCGACCCAGGGCTCGGACTCGGGCTCAGCCCCGGAAGACGGCGAACTCCGCTTCGCCCGACCCAGGGCTCGGACTCGGGCTCAGCCCCGGAAGACGACGAACTCCGCTTCGCCTGACCCAGGGCTCGGACTCGGGCTCAGCCCCGGAAGACGACGAACTCCGCTCCGCCCGACCCAGGGCTCGGACTCGGGCTTAGCCCCGGACGACGACGAACTCCGCTTCGCCCGACCCCAGGGCTCGGACTCAGCCCTGGCCTCAGCCGACGGTCTCAGCCTCGCCCGACCCAGGGGCTCGGACTCGACCACGGCCACGGAAGACAGATTCGACCTCGACCTCGGAGGAGCCTCCACATCGCCCAACCTAGGGCGCGGACCGACCACGTCGACAGGAGGCGTCATCATTACACTACCCCAAGCTGACTCAGGCTACGGGGAACAAGACCGGCGTCCCATCTGGCTCGCTCCGCCAGATAGGCAATGATGGCGCCCTGCACGCTCTGTGACGACGGCGGATCTCAGCCCCCTTACGGAAGCAAGAGGACGTCAGCAAGGACTCGACAGCCCCGACAGCTGTCCTTCCGCCAGGCTCCAGCGCTCCTCCGATGGCCACGACACTACACGAACCGGGTGCCAAAACCTCTCCGGCTGCCACGACGGCATGTACTTAGGGCGCTAGCTCTCCTCCGCTAGACACGTAGCACTCTGCTACACCCCCATTGTACACCTGGATCCTCTCCTTACGCCTATAAAAGGAAGGACCAGGGCCCTCTTACAGAGGGTTGGCCGCGCGGGGAAGAGGACGAGACAGGCGCTCGCGTGAGGCCGCTCGCTCCCCCTCCCGCGTGGACGCTTGTAACCCCCTACTGCAAGCGCACCCGACCTGGGCGCGGGACGAACACTAAGGCTGCGGGATTTCCACTTCTCCCACGCCCGTCTCCGGCTGCCTTCCTTCCCCCCTTCGCGCTCGGCCTCGCGCCGACCCATCTGGGCTGGGGCACGCGGCGACATTTCACTCGTCGGCCCAGGGACCCCCCGGTCTCGAAACGCCGACAGTTGGCGCGCCAGGTAGGGGACCTGCTGCGTGTTGACGAACAGCTTCCCATCAAGCTCCACATGGGCAGTCTCCAGCAACCTTTCCAGCCCGGGACGGTGCTCCGTTTCGGGAGTCTTGAGTTCATGTCCCTCGACGGCAGCTACGACATGATACTCCTTCCTCCGCCGTGCGACAGCGACAATGGCGGCCGACAGCCCTCCCGCCGGCGGCGGAATCAACGACGTCTTCCCCCACGTGGTGGAAGTACAACATTCAAGCTCACCCCGCCCTCTCCCCCACCGACGGAGGAGGAGGCGGGGCAACCAAGGCCAAGCAGGAGGCGGCCCCCCGTCGGCTGTCGAGTAAGTCGACGGCGCCGGCGCCCCAACAGGGGGCGCGTCGGGCATCGACCTCGCGTTTGAGACGAAGACGAGCGCCGTCTCCCCGCGACACGCCAATTCCGAGCAAACGGACGACGCCAGCACGCTCGCGAAAGGCTTGCTGGGCGTCACCCTCATACCTGAGACGACGGTGCAGTCAGTCCTTGACGTGACTCCGTCACCGCCCGTCGACCAAGAGGTACCGACCGATTCCCATCTCACGCCCCTTGGATTCAGGCTCGACCCGCCAAGCAGCTTTGCTTTGGCGGACGCTCTCGTAGAGGCGAGTCCAAACCCTCTGGGGTATCGTATGCAGTCACCCTAGGACCGGCTGACGGACGTATCGACCTACGGGCCCTCGGGGTCCGAGGAAGATGACGAGCCCGACTTCTGTTGGGATTTCTCTGGACGTGGCAAACCCAGTGCCATGCGGGACTTCATGACCGCATGCGACTACTGCCTTTCCGACTGTTCCGATGGTAGCCGTAGCCTCGGCGACGAGGACTGCGGCCCAAGTCGTGAATGTTTCCACGTCGATCTAGGGGGTCCCTCCGGAGGCAACCATCTCGGTATGCCGGAGAACGGTGATCTCCCTAGGCCTGTGCCACGCGTTGACATCCTACGGGAGCTAGCTGTGGTCCCCGTTCCGGCGGGGGGTCATGACCCACAGCTCGAGCAAATCCACGGGGTGCAGGCCAGGCTCGACGAGGGAGTAGGAGCACTTGAGCTGATCCGCCGGGACGTCGGGCAGGAATGGGCGGGCCAACCTCCGGCCGAAGAAATGCGTCATCTACCCAGGGTATCCAGCACTGCATCGCTGACGATGTCAGGGCAAGGCCGCCGCCCGCTTCCAGTGGGGTCGGCCAGAACCTGGCTGCAGCGGCAATGCTTCTCCGCGCGATGCCAGAGCCATCAACCACCGAGGGGCGGCGAATCCAGGGAGAGCTCAAGAATCTCCTGGAGGGCGCCGCGGTCCGACGGGCTGAGAGCTCCACCTCCCGGAGGCAGGGGTACCGCTCAGAACATCGTGCCGCGACATCCCGATTCATGCGAGAAGCCTCGGTCCACACCGGGCGCACGCGCAACACAGCGCCTGCGGCCCCGAGTCACCTCGGCAACGAGCACCATCACCACGACCGTCGGGCCCACCTCGACGAGAGGGTGCGCCGAGGCTACCACCCTAGGCGTGGAGGACGCTACGACAGCGGGGAGGATCAGAGTCCCTCGCCCGAACCACCCGGTCCGCAGGCCTTCAGCCGTGCCATACGACGGGCGCCGTTCCCGACCCGGTTCCGACCCCCGACTACTATCACAAAGTACTTGGGGGAGACGAGACCGGAACTGTGGCTCGCGGACTACCGGCTGGCCTGCCAACTGGGTGGAACGGACAACGACAACCTCATCATCCGCAACCTCCCCCTATTCCTCTCCGACACCGCTCGCGCCTGGTTGGAGCACCTGCCTCTGGGGCAGATCTCTAACTGGGATGACCTGGTCCAAGCCTTCGCCGGCAATTTCCAGGGCACGTACGTACGCCCTGGAAACTCCTGGGACCTCCGAAGCTGCCGACAGCAGCCGGGAGAGTCTCTCCAGGACTACATCCGGCGATTCTCGAAGCAGCGCACCGAGCTGCCCAACATCACCAATTCAGATGTCATCGACGCGTTCCTCGCCGGCACCACCTGTCGTGACCTGGTGACCAAACTGGGTCGCAAGACCCCCACCAGGGCGAGCGAGCTGATGGACATCGCCACCAAGTTTGCCTCTGACCAGGAGGCGGTTGAGGCTATCTTCCGGAAGGACAAGCAACCCCAGGGCCGCCCACCGGAAGATGCCCCCGAGGCGTCAACTCAGCGCGGCGCCAAGAAGAAGGGCAAGAAGAAGTCGCAAGCGAAATGCGACGCCGCCGACGCGGACCTTGTCGTTGCCGCCGAGTACAAGAACCCTCGAAAACCCCCCGGAGGTGCCAACCTCTTCGACAAGATGCTCAAGGAGCCGTGCCCCTATCATCAGGGGCCCGTCAAGCACACCCTTGAGGAGTGCGCTATGCTTCGGCGCCACTTCCACAGGGCCGGGCCACCCATGGAGGGGGGTAGGGCTCGCGACGACGACAAGAAGGAAGATCACTAGGCAGGAGAGTTCCCCGAGGTCCGCGACTGCTTCATGATATACGGTGGGCAAGCGGCGAACGCCTCGGCTCGGCACCGCAAGCAAGAGCGTCGGGAGGTCTATTCGGTGAAGGTGGCAGCGCCAGTCTACCTAGACTGGTCCGACAAGCCCATCACCTTCGACCAAGCCGACCACCCCGATCACGTGCCGAGCCCGGGGAAATACCCGCTCGTTGTCAACCCCGTCATTGGCGACGTCAAGCTCACCAAGGTCCTCATGGACGGAGGCAGCAGCCTCAACATCATCTACGCCGAGACCCTCGGGCTCCTGCGTGTCGATCTGTCCTCGGTCCGGGCAGGTGTTGCGCCTTTCCACGGGATCATCCCCAGGAAGCGCGTCCAGCCCCTCGGACAACTCGACCTTCCCGTCTGCTTCAGAACGCCCTCCAACTTCCGAAGGGAGACCCTTACGTTCGAGGTGGTCGGGTTTCGAGGAACCTACCACACGGTACTGGGGAGGCCATGCTATGCGAAGTTCATGGCCGTCCCCAACTACACCTACCTCAAGCTCAAGATGCCGGGCCCCAACAGGGTCATCACCGTCGGCCCCACGTACAAACACGCGTTCGAATGCGACGTGGAGTGCGTGGAGTACGCCGAGGCCCTCGCCGAGTCCGAGGCCCTCATCGCCGACCTAGAAAGCCTCTCTAAGGAGGTGCCAGACGTGAAGCGTCACGCCGGCAACTTCGAGCCAGCGGAGACGGTTAAGTCTGTCCCCCTCGACCCCAGCATCGATGCCTCCAAGCAGATCCAGATCGGCTCCGAGCTCGATCCCAAATAGGAAGTAGTGCTCGTCGACTTTCTCCGCGAAACGCCGACGTTTTCGCGTGGAGTCCCTCGGACATGCCCGGCATACCGAGGGATGTCGCCGAGCACTCGCTGGATATCCGAGCCAGAGCCCGACCCGTCAAGCAGGCTCTGCACCGATTCGACGAAGAAAAGCGCAGAGCCATAGGCGAGGAGATCCATAAGCTAATGGTGGCAGGGTTCATCAAAGAGGGTACCACCAAATCAGGATGAAAGAGTCCGACCAGCTCGCGACTTCTTTCATCACACCCTTCGGCATGTACTGCTATGTCACCATGCCGTTCGGCTTGAGGAATGCGGGCGCGACGTACCAGCGGTGCATGAACCATGTGTTCGGCGAACACATTGGCTGGACGGTCGAGGCCTACGTCAATGACATCGTAGTCAAGACGAGGAAAGCCTCCGACCTCCTTTCCGACCTTGAAGTGACATTCCAGTGTCTCAAGGCGAAAGGCGTGAAGCTCAATCTCGAAAAGTGTGTCTTCGGGGTGCCCCGAGGCATGCTCTTAGGGTTCATCGTCTCCGAGCGGGGCATCGAAGCCAACCCGGAGAAGATCACAGCCATCACCAGCATGGGGCCCATCAAGGACTTGAAAGGCGTATAGAGAGTCATGGGATGTCTTACGGCTCTGAGCCGCTTCATCTCGCGCCTCGGCGAAAGAGGCCTGCCTCTGTACCGCCTCTTAAGGAAGGCCGAGTGCTTCACTTGGACCCCTGAGGCCGAGGAAGCCCTCGGGAACCTGAAGGCGCTCCTCACGAACGCGCCCATCTTGGTGCTCCCCGCTGCCGGAGAAGCCCTCTTGATCTACGTTGCCGCGACCACTCAGGTGGTTAGCGCCGCGATTATGGTCGAGAGACGAGAAGAGGGGCATGCATTGCCCGTTTAGAGGCCAGTCTACTTCATCAGCGAGGTACTGTCCGAAACCAAGATCCGCTGCCCACAAGTTCAGAAGCTGCTGTACGCGGTGATCCTGACGCGATGGAAGTTGCGACACTACTTCGAGTCTCATCCGGTAACTGTGGTGTCATCCTTCCCCCTAGGGGAGATCATCCAGTGCCGAGAGGCCTCGGGTAGGATCGCAAAGTGGGCGGTGGAAATTATGGGCGAAACAATCTCGTTCGCCCCTCGGAAGGCCATCAAGTCCCAGGTCTTGGTGGACTTCGTGGCTGAATGGGTCGGCACCCAGCTCCCAACAGATCCGATCCAGCCGAAACTCTGGACCATGTTCTTCGATGGGTCACTGATGAAGACAGGAGCGGGCGCAGGCCTGCTCTTCATCTCGCCCCTCGGAAAGCATCTACGCTACGTGCTACGCCTCCACTTCCCGGCGTCCAACAATGTGGCTGAGTATGAGGCCCTGGTCAACGGGTTGCGCATCGCCATCGAGTTAGGGGTCCGACGCCTCGACGCTCGCGGTGACTCGCAGCTCGTCATCGACCAAGTCATGAAGAACTCCCACTGCCGCGACCCGAAGATGGAGGCCTACTGCGATGAGGTTCGCCGCCTAGAAGACAAGTTCTACGGGCTCGAGCTCAACCACATCGCCCGGCGCTACAACGAGACTGCCGACGAGCTGGCTAAAATAGCCTCGGGGCGAACAACGGTTCCCCCGGACGTCTTCTCTCGAGACCTGCATCAACCCTCCGTCAAGATCGACGACACGCCCGAGGCACCCTCGGCCCAGCCGGAGGTACCCTCGGCTCAGTCCGAGACACCCTCGGCTCGGCCCGAGGCATCCTCGGTTCAGCCTGAGGTACCCTCGGCCCCCGAGGGCGAGGCACTGCGCGTCGAGGAGGAGCGAAGCGGGGTCACGCCTAATCAAAACTGGCAGACCCCGTACCTGAAATATCTCCACCGAGGAGAGCTACCCCTCGACCGAGCCGAGGCTCGGCGGTTGGCGCGACGCGCCAAGTCGTTCGTCTTGCTGGGAGATGGGAAGGAGCTCTACCACCGTAGCCCCTCGGGCATCCTCCAATGATGCATTTCCATCGCCGAAGGTCAGGAACTCCTACGAGAAATACACTCGGGGGCTTGCGGCCACCACGCAGCACCTCGAGCCCTTGTCGGAAATGCTTTCCGGCAAGGTTTCTACTGGCCGACGGCGGTGGCCGACGCCACTAGAATTGTCCGCACCTGCGAAGCGTGTCAGTTCTACGCAAGGCAGACCCACCTGCCTGCTCAGGCTCTGCAGACCATACCCATCACCTGGCCTTTTGCTGTGTGGGGTCTGGACCTCGTCGGCCCCTTGCAGAAGGCACCTGGGGGCTACACGCACCTGTTGGTCGCCATCGACAAATTATCCAAGTGGATCGAGGTCTGACCTCTAAACAGCATCAGGTCCAAGCAGGCGGTGGCGTTCTTCACCAACATCATCCATCGCTTCGGGGTCCCGAACTCCATCATCACCGACAACGGCACCCAGTTCACCGGCAGGAAGTTCCTGGACTTCTGCGAGGATCACCACATCCGGGTGCACTGGGCCGCCGTGGCTCACCCCATGACGAATGGGCAAGTAGAGCGCGCCAACAGCATGATTCTACAAGGACTCAAGCCTCGGATCTACAACAACCTCAACAAGTTCGGCAAGCGATGGATGAAGGAACTCCCCTCGGTGGTCTGGAGTCTGAGGACGACGCCGAGCCGAGCCACGGGCTTCACGCCGTTCTTTCTAGTCTATGGGGCCGAGGCCATCTTGCCCACAGACTTAGAATACGGTTCCCCGAGGACGAGGGCCTACACTGACCAAAGCAACCAAGCTAATCGAGAAGACTCGCTGGACCAGCTGGAAGAGGCTCGGGACAAGGCCTTACTACACTCGGCGTGGTACAAGCAGTCCCTGCGACGCTACCACGCCCGAGGGGTCCGGTCCCGAGACCTCCAGGTGGGCGACCTGGTGCTTCGGCTACGACAGGACACCCGAGGGCGGCACAAGCTCACGCCTCCCTAGGAAGGGCCATTCGTCATCGCCAAAGTTCTGAAGCCCGGAACGTACAAGCTGGCCAACAGTCAAGGCAAGGTCTACAACAACGCTTGGAACATCCAACATCTACGTCGCTTCTACCCTTAAGATGTTTTCAAGTTGTTCATATACCTCGCTTCCACGCAAAGTTTAGTCATCAAGGAAGGGTCAGTCTTGCCTCGGCAAAGCCTGACCCTCCCTCGGGGGCTAAAAGGGGGGAACCCCCTCTGCGTCGAAATTTTCCTCGAAAAAAGATCCTTTATGCCAGAATGTCTTTCGTGCTTTTCGACTACTTCGAAAGTGGATCCTGAAAACGATGGAGTACACGTAAGCAGCCAAGGCTGACCGAGCCGAGGGACTCCTACGCCTCCGGGATACGGATACCTCACTCATCACCTTCTGCGATAAGTAACTCACGTTCGGATAAGTGATTCCACGGACCGAACAAGTCTTCACGTTCGAAAGCTCCTCTACCGAAGCGATTCTTCGAGCCTTCTCGACTGCGTCGATGACAGAACCCTATGGATGGGTAAGAGTGCGCGTAAGCGGCAAGGCTGACCGAGCCGAGGGATTCCTACGCCTCCGGGATACGGATACCTCACTCATCACCTTCTGTGAGAAGCAACTCTCGCTCGCACAGACAATTCTGTTACCGACGAAAAAGTCCAGATAATCGAAACAAGAGGAAAAGAAATGCATCTTTACAACACGGCGAGGGTGTGTTTGGGCCTCGGCGGCCGCAGAAAACACACGCTACAAGATAATCCGATCCTGCAGGCTCAGATCTTGACGGTTGAAGGGAGCAGCAGCACCCTCGGCGTCAACTACACCTTCGGCGAGGTCCGACCTAGCCTCCGACGCCGACATGGTCCGAGGGTCTCCACTCTGAAGGATGACTTCATCATCACGCCCGGGCCATCGCCGCCCGGGTCTCGTCCAAGAATCCGGCTCGAGCAGGCGGCTCGGCTGGTCACCCCGAGGCCTCGGCCAGCTGTCCCCGAAAACATCAGCCTGGCCCGAGGCCTCGGCAGATCAACTCCGGCGTCAGTCCCGCTAACGGATGACCCGGCCAGGCTCCGGCCGACCAAGTCTTCTTTTTGAGCCAACTCTGCCTCTGTCCGTGCTGACACCGCTACCCCTGGCTTCGGCTCATCGAAGAGCGGCCGAGGGGTTCCTTTAACTAAGCAAGAGAAGCCTCGGACAGCAAGGCCAACCGAGCCGAGGGACTCCTACGCCTCCGGGATATGGATACCTCACTCGTCACCTCTGCACGGGGCGACTCACGCTTGATGAAGCGGTTCAGACAACCAACAGGCGAGTCTTAGTGCTCGAAAATGAGGAAAAAACATGGCTCCGTGCCAAAAATACATACATGTTCAGGCCTCGACAGCCACAATGAACAAAAAACACTGGCATTCAAGGTGCCATTACAAACGGAACTTCGGTTCCGTCCCCGCGGGTATGAACAACCTCCACACCGGGGAGCCTGCGGGGCGACGAGTTCCGGGCGACTCGCCAGCGACCTCTGCAACAGCAGCCATGGTCCCAGGATGGACGCGACCACTGGAAGGCTCTCGTTCGCATTCCCGCTCAAGGGACGCGAACCAGCCATCAAAGCCAAAGAGTGGGCCGCTCCCAAGCGCACCGGCAGGTCCTCGCTCCCGTCCTCGCCACGAAAGCGAGGAAGAGGGCAAAATGTTGCACCCTAGCTGGGCAGCAACAGTTCGCCTTCCCCGGCATGGCTGGAGGACGCCTCCTCCACAGAGCTGGAGGATGGTTTCCACCACCAGAAGCTGGAAGAGGAGGTGGCCAGCCGACCCACGCGGGAGGGTAGAGCCCCGGCTCGCCTCGCTCTTCGCCCCAGCAAGGATGATGAACATCCTTGAAGCTGAGGGCGGGGCCGAGATCACAGCCCGGCTTGCTTCTCCCCATCCAGGGGCTGGTGGTCACCGTCTTGGGTGACCACCGGCGGAGGGGTGCAGCCGGGCTGCATGATGAAAATCCTTGAAGCCGAACGATGGCTGAAAGGTACCGACTCCCACAGAGTTGCGTTCCTCCAACGACAAGGCGAAAGGACTGCGGGCATCCCCCATCCGGGGGCTCGAAAGGTGGAAAGACACGATGCATAAGGGAGCGCGAAGACATGGTCGCCTTTCAAGGGGGTCACCCTCCTTTTAAAGGCGACTCAACCTACTTGCGTCCCCAGCCGTCGTGGCTGAGTCTTCTCCAACACGCTCCAAGGTCCTCCCCCTATGGCGCGGGGGCTGGGTCCCACACGTCATGCAAGTTGTCCCAGGGCAGAAGAAGCCAAACCGCCGCGCGTGGTGCATGCAACCGCCCAACGGTTACAAGCAGTTCTCCACTTTTGCCTAGACCAGCGGGCGAAAGGGCGGGCAGCCATGCAGGCGGCGTGCAACCGCGCCAAGTGGGCGCACCTCTCCGACTTCCAACACGCCCAGCATGGAAGCCCACGCCCACGCGTCATGCAACCGGCGTGCCGGTCGCTACGTGCAAGCAACCGCACCGCCACTCTATCACACCCGGTTTCAGAAGGCAAACCGAATGCGAACCATGTACGTGCCAGGATCAGAACTCACGTACACAGCGATTACATAAATGAACATCATCGCATAGTGCTCGAATAATAACTTAAAAGAGTATTAACTTATTACATCATAGAGTTAGAGACATCCACATAGTCATCCAAATAACGGGTAAATCAAAGTGCTAAGCGAAACGTAGTAAAGATAGGGCCTTCACAGGCAGCTGACTAGGGGTTTGCCGCCAACCCACACCTAGAACTCGTCGTAGTCTTGGAACTCCTGGAAGTCTCCTTCTACGGCTTCGTCTTCTCCTGAGCGGTGGTTGCAATGTGGACAACCTGGTGTTTTGTGGTAAAGCAAGGATGAGTACACATCAACGTACTCAGCAAATGCCCCGTTTGGCTGAAGTGGACTAGCTTTATGTGGGGTTAGGCTCAAGCAGTTGCTTTTAGTTGGTCAGGTATTTATTGTGAGTAGAAGCCAGATTTTATCATTAAGCCCAAGTGATAGACCCAAAAGTACCTCCTCAGAGAGGAAATACTAAAATACATAATTAAAGTCAGCAACATTAACCATCATCATTAGAGTCATCATCTGAAGTGCATCCGGAGTATCTCTAATCAAAGAGGATCCCAAGGCTGCTCTTAACCGTGAGCACGGCTGATATATCAGTTTCACTACCCTCTGCAGAGGTCGCACACTTTACCCATGAGTCATGATTCCCTTTCTACCCGGGGAGAGCTAATCCCCATTGACCACTACATAGGTGGTCCGGCAGGGTATCACTACGTAGCTGTTACAAAGATTCCCTAGAGATCATAGCTGCCCGTTAGGTTTCTCCAGTTTGATAAACACAGTACCCCTCCCCGCAGGAGAGTGACTAACAAAAAGGAAAACGAAAGAACCTCGGCACTCAGCCTCGGCAGAGCAAGCACTGTGCCTAGACCCCATTGACGGCACGACGGCGAAGCAACTACACCTCTAGTTCCTCTAATTAATTAGCTAAGGGCATCCCATTTCACCCTCATGGTTGCACTGTTATCCCGGGTGGTATCTCAACGAACAGGTCCTTACGGAGAGGTACTCAGGAAACAGCCTGAGCCCCCTAGAGCATCACAAGATCATCAATATCATCAGGATAACAGTATCGTATCATAAATAGTCACATCATGTTCATTGATTAAGTTAAGGCAATAGCAAAATGCTAACCATAATAACCCAAAAGGTCATCAAGGATAAGGTAAATATGAAGCTAGTCAATCCTTAGGTTTCAATTAAGTAATGCGGGATAGTGAATTATAAGTGAATAGGACATAATGGGTCAGAGGACACTTGCCTTCACCAAATTGCTGCTTAGGGACTTCTTCTGCAACTTCCTCAGGAAACATAGACTGCCCATTGTCTACGCAAAGTAATCATTCATTCTATGCACTTGGGAAATAACAAACAAAAGCAATATACCAAACATATGCAGCAGAGAGATCACAAGTTCACAATAGAAAAGGATTGGCAATCTGGTGTTCCCTAGGTCTAGGGTAGGTGATTATACAAAGTGATTCATTATCCACTAACTAGGTCTATGTCAGTGGTGGGGGTTAAATCATTACATGGTATTAAGTCCATAAACTTAGGTGCTCCAACTTTTATTAAAGTCTACTACCCTTACTTTATTTGAAATAGGGTTCCAATAACATTACTTTTACACTAATGATCAACTATTAATTGGAACATAAAAACAGCAGGGAAACATTGTTTAAATAGGTAGATAAAAATATTATGAGCATTTTGCAATTTGAAGCACCTAATTTGGAGTTCATATGACCAAGTTATGAATTTTACAAGATTAGGGATTAAAAATACTCCTTAAATACCTATTCTGGATTAAATAAAAGGTCCGAGGACCTAACTGCGAAGTTCCAGGGACGGCGGGTTAATTTGCAGAAAACCGGGGGTCTCTTTAAGAAGTTGCGCGAGCGAAGGGGTATCGGGCTCCTACGGCCGTTGGATCTCAGATCAACGCCCGAGATTAGATCCGCGGGGGGCGCGCGAGCGCGTGGCGGCATGAGCGGCTGACAGGCGGGGCCGGGCGGGCAGAACAGGCGCGGGCGGCTGACAGGCGGGGCCGGGCGGGCAGAGCGGGCGCGGGCGGCTGACAGGCGGGGCCCGGTTGACAGGAAGGCGGGGGTGTGGGGGAAGCGGCCCTGGGCCGTTGGATCTCAGGCGGACGGCTAGGGTTGGGCTCGGGCTATTTAAAATAGAGCCGTCCGATCTAAGATGGACGGCGGAGATCTGGCGGCTGGCTTCTGTCCCCTTCTCCAGCCAGTAGAGGCGGCGGCGGCCGCACCCGCGGCGTGGGAGCTCGCCGGAGACGAGGGGCGCAGGGGCTCTGCAGGTCCTTAGGGCGACCGGGGTGGCCTGGGAGGTTGGGGAAGGCGCGAGGAATCTTCTGGTGGGGGCTAGGTCAGGACAGGGACACCGGAGGGGGGCGGTCCACGGCGAAATGGCTCGGCGGCGGCGCTAATCAACTCCGGCGAGGAATTAAGCGCAGCAGGGGGCAATAGAAAGGAAGGGAGAGGGCAGGGGAGGTTCCTTACCTCAAGGCGAACCCCGGGGACTCCTCGGTGGCGGCGAAGGCGCGGCGGTGGCCCGAGTCGACGGTGGCGGACCACGGCGACTGCATAGAGGACGGCGGGTGAGCGCGGGCAGAGAAAATTAGGGTGGGAGAGGGGAAATTGGGGCGTGTCCCGGGTTGCGGACGTCGAGGCGAAACTCATCGTGGCAGAGGGCACGGCGGGGCTCCAACGTCGACGGAGAAACGGGCTCGGGACGACGGCGGTTAATGGCGGCGGCGCTTTGGCGTGCGCGCAGCGTGGGGGAGGTGGAAAGGAGGTCTGCAGGTGCACAAATGAGGGAGGGAGAGAGGGTGGACTAGGCTCCGGGCTCAAGTTGCCGAGGGCGGGGTGGTTGCGAGCTTCACGCGCGACGTGGGCGTGGAGACCGCGGCACGCGCAGCTCGGGGCGGCGGTTACGCAGGGATGAAGGAGCTGACAGCCGGGGCCCACGGGCAGAGAGAGCGGGGGAGCGAGCGCGGATGTGGGGAAAGAGGCCGCGCTGACGGGCGGGCCCGCCAGGGCAGAGAGAGCGGGGGGGGGGGGGGGGGGGGGGGGGGGGGAGAAGGCGCGCGCGCGGGGTGGGCCGGCTGGGCCGAAAGGCTGAGGGGGGGGCAGGGATATGGGCTTCTTTCCTTTTTCTTTTATTCCAGCAATTGTTTTCCCTTTTCTTTTTATTTACTCTATTTGATTCAATTCTAAATATGCCACAAATTCAAATTAGCACTTCCAAGTATTATGCACCAAACAAAAGTGAAACTTAGGGTTTAACATGATGCCACATTTCATACTCCCTTGGAGTTTAGAATAATAGACCATAATTACACAAAGAAAACAGCCACTCTTCTTCTATAGAAAAGAGAAAGAGGATATTGGGAAGGGTGTGAAAAGAGGAGTAACACCTGAATTTGTGAATATGAGCAAAGAAATTTTATACCCCCAAATTCAGGGTGTTACAAACCTATCCCCTTAAAAGAATCTCGCCCCGAGATTCAAGGTTGGTCAGCAAAGAGTTCAGGGTATTTGTCTTTCAAATCATCTTCTCGTTCCCAGGTTGCTTCTTCCTCAGAGTGGTGGCCCCATCTGACTTTGCACATTCTGATGGTGTTCCTCCGGGTGACTCTGACTGCAAACTCTAGAACCTGCGTTGGCTTCTCTACGTAGGTCAGATCCTCTTGGACTTCCAAGCCCTCCACTGGCAACTGTTCTTTTGGTACTCGTAGACACTTCTTCAATTGTGACACGTGGAACACGTTGTGCACTGCCGACAAACTTTCTGGTAGGTTGAGCTGGTAGGCTACTTCTCCACGCTTTGCTTGAATCTGATAAGGTCCAACGTACCGGGGTGCTAACTTGCCCTTGACTCCGAACCTTCTGACTCATCTGATGGGCGACACCTTCAGATAGACGTAATCTCCCACTTCAAAACTCAGTTTTCTTCTCCTCCTGTCAGCATAGCTTCGCTGCCTTGATTGTGCTATCTTCAAATTCTCCCGAACCATTTTGATATTCTCTTCGGCTTCAAGCAAGATGTCGGGGCCAAACACCTGTCTCTCTCCAGGCTGGTCCCAATGCAGCGGAGTCCTACAACTCCGTCCATAGAGCGCCTGAAACGGTGACATCTTCAAGCTGGCCTGGTAACTATTGTTGTAGGAGAATTCTGCATAAGGTAACCTTTTGTCCCATCCTGACTTGTCTTGCAGCGCACAGGCTCTCAACATATCTTCTAGGATCTGGTTAGTTCTTTCAGTCTGACCGTCTGTCTGTGGGTGATAAGCCGAGCTGAAGTTCAAATGCGTGCCCAAAGCTTCTTGTAGCTGCTGCAAAAAATGAGAGGTAAAATGTGTTCCTCGATTTGACACTATCTTCTTTGGCACACCATGTAGGCAGACTATCCGGGACATGTATAATTCAGCTAATGTTGCTCCGGTGTACGTTGTCTTCACAGGTATGAAATGGGCCACCTTTGTTAAGCGGTCCACAACCACCCAGATGGAATCATAGCCGGCCCGGGTACGAGGTAGGCCAACTATAAAATCCATCCCGATCTCATCCCACTTCCACTGAGGAATTTGCAATGGCTGCAACAGTCCGACGGGTCTCTGATGCTCTGCTTTAGTTCTTTGACAGCTATCACAGATGGCGACATATTCTGCGATTTCTCTTTTCATGTCATACCACCAAAACCTCCTTTTTAGATCCTGATACATCTTTTCACTTCCAGGGTGTATGTTGTAGGCTGTCTCATGAGCTTCCTTTAGGATCAGCTCCCGAATAGGTTTGATGTCGGGAACACACAGTCGGTCCTTGAACCATATTACTCCCTCTTCATCCTCTCGAAAGTCTTTGCCTCTTCCTTCTAAGATTAGCTGCCAGATCTTGTTGATGTTTTCATCATCCTTCTGCCCTTCTTTGATCTCCCGCTCTAGGGTGGGCTCTAATTCCACTGTTACTCCTTGTGTACTGTTCAGAAAACCGAGACTCAGTCTGTCGAACTCCTTGGCCAGCTCATATGACATCAGGTACGTGGCCATCATTATCCACTAATCAGGTCTAAGTCAGTGGTGGGGTTAAATCATTACATGGTGTTAAGTCCATAAACTTAGGTGCTCCAACTTTTATTAAAGTCTACTAATTTTTATTTATCTCAAATAGGGTTCCAATAACATTAATTTTACCCTAATGATCAACTATTAATTGGGACATAAAAACAGCAGGGAAACATTGTTTAAATAGATAGATAAGAATATTATGAACATTTTGCAATTTGAAGCACCTAATTTGGAGTTCATATGACAAAGTTATGAATTTTACAAGATTAGGGATTAAAATATGCCTTAAATGCTTATTTTGGATTAAATAAAAGGTCCGAGGACCTAACTGCGAAGATCCAGGGACGGCGGGTTAATTTGCAGAAAGCCGGGGGTCTCTTTAAGAAATTGCGCGGGCGAAGGGGTATCGGGCTCTTATAGCCGTTGGATCTCGGATCAATGCCCGAGATTAGATCCGCGGGCGGGCGCGCGAGCGCGCGGCGGCATGAGCGGCTGACAGGTGGGGCCGAGCGGGCAGCGCGGGCGCGGACGGCTGACAAGCGGGGCCGGGCGGGCAGCGCGGGGGCGGACGGCTGACAGGCGGGGCCCAAATGGCAGGAAGGCGGGGTGCGGGGGGGGGGGGGGGGGGGGGGAATGGCCCTGGGCCGTTGGATCTCAGGCGGATGGCTAGGATTGGGCTCGGCCTATTTGAAACAGGGCCGTCCGATCTAAGCTGGACGGCAGAGATCTGGCGGCCGGCTTCTATCTTCCCCTCCGGCTAGCAGAGGCGGCGGCGCCTGCTCCCGCGGCGGAGAACTCGCCGGAGACGAGGGGCGCGGGGGCTCTACGGGTCCTTGGGGCGACCTGGATGGCTGGGGAGGTTGGGGAGGGCGCGGGGAACCTTCTAGTGGGGACTAGGTCGGAATAGGGGCACCGGAGGGGGGCGATCCACGGCGAAGTGGCTCGGCGGTGGCGCTAAAGGACTCCGGCGAGGAATTAAGCGCAGCAGGGGGCAATAAAAAGGAAGGGAGAGGGCGGGGGAGGTTCCTTACCTCAAGGCGAACTCCGGGGACTCCTCGGTGGCGGCGAAGGCGCGGCGGTAACCCGAGTCGATGGTGGCGGACCTCGGCGACTGCGCAGAGAACGGCGGGTGAGCGCGGGCAGAGGAAATTGGGGAGGGAGAGGGGAAATTGGAGCGTGTCCCGGGTTGCGGACGTCGAGGCGGAGCTCACCGTGGCAGAGGGCACGGCGGGGCTCCAACGTCGATGGAGGGACGGGTTCAGGACGGCGGCGATTAATGGCGGCGGCGTTTTGGCGTGCGAGCAGCGTGGGGGAGGTGGAAGGGAGGTCTGCAGGTGCGCAAATGAGGGAGGGAGAGAGGGTGGGCTAGGCTCCGGGCTCAAGTGGTCGAGGGCGAGGTGGTTGCGAGCTCCACGCACGACGTGGGCGTGGAGTCCGCGACACGCGCAGCTCGGGGCGGCGGTTACGCGGAGACGGAGGAGCTGACAGCCCGGGCCCGCGAGCAAAGAGAGAGGGGGAAGCGGGCGCGGACGCGGGGAAAGCGGCTGCGTTGACGGGCGGGCCCGCCAGGGCAGAGAGAGAAGAGGGGGGGGGAGGAAGGCGCGCGGGGGGGATGGGCCAGATGGGCCGAAAGGCCGAGGGGGCGGGGGGTGTGGGCTTCTTTCCTTTTTTCTTTTATTCTGGCATTTGATTTCCCTTTTCTTTTTATTTACTCTATTTGATTCAAATCTAAATAGGCCACAAATTCAAATTAGCACTTCCAAGTATTATGCACCAAGCAAAAGTGAAATTTATGGTTTATCATGATGCCACAATACATACTCCTTTGGAGTTTGGTCTAATAGACTTTAATTACCCAAAGAAAATAGCCCCTTTTCTTCTATAGAAAAGAGAAAGAAGAGATTGGGAAGGGTGTGAAAAGAGAAGTAACACCTGAATTTGTGAATATGAGCAAAGAAATTTTATACCCCCAAATTCAGGGTGTTACAAACCTATCCCCCTTAAAAGAATCTCGCCCCGAGATTCAAGGTTGGTCAGCAAAGAGTTCAGGGTATTTGGCCTTCAGATCATCTTCTCGTTCCCAGGTTGCTTCTTCCTCAGAGTGGTGGCCCCATCTGACTTTGCACATTCTGATGGTGTTCCTCCGGGTGACTCTGTCTGCAAACTCCAGAATCTGCGTTGGCTTCTCTATGTAGGTCAGATCCTCTTGGACTTCCAAGTCCTCCACTGGAAACTGTTCTTCTGGTACTCGCAGACACTTCTTCAATTGCGACACGTGGAACACATTGTGCACTGCTGACAGACTTTCTGGTAAGTTGAGCTGGTAGGCCACTTCTCCACGCTTTGCTTGAATCTGATATGGTCCAACGTACCGGGGTGCTAGCTTGCCCTTGACTCCGAACCTTCTGACTCCTCTGATAGGCGACACCTTCAGATAGACGTAATCTCCCACTTCAAAACTCAGTTCTCTTCTCCTTCTGTCAGCATAGCTTCGCTGTCTTGATTGTGCTATCTTCAGGTTCTCTCGAACCATTTTGATATTCTCTTCGGCTTCAAGCAAGATGTCGGGGCCAAACACCTGTCTCTCTCCAGGCTGATCCTAATGCAGCGGAGTCCTACAACTCCGTCCATAGAGCGCCTGAAACGGTGACATCTTCAAGCTGGCCTGGTAACTATTGTTATAGGAGAATTCTGCATAAGGTAACCTTTTGTCCCATCCTGACTTGTCTTGCAACGCACAGGCTCTCAACATATCTTCTAGGATCTGATTGGTTCTCTCAGTCTGACCGTCCGTCTGTGGGTGATAAGCCGAGCTGAAGTTCAAATGTGTGCCCACAGCTTCTTGTAGCTGCTGCCAAAAATGAGAGGTGAACTGTGTTCCTCGATCTGACACTATCTTCTTTGGCACACCATGAAGGCAGACTATCCGTGACATGTATAACTCAGCTAACGTTGCTCCGGTGTATGTTGTCTTCACGGGTATGAAATGGGCCACCTTTGTTAAGCGGTCCACAACCACCCAGATGGAATCATAGCCGGCCCGGGTACGAGGTAGGCCAACTATAAAATCCATCCCGATCTCATCCCACTTCCACTGAGGAATCCGCAATGGCTGCAACAATCCGGCGGGCCTCTGATGCTCTGCTTTGGTTCTTCGACAGCTATCACAGATGGCGACATATTCTGCGATCTCTCTTTTCATGCTATACCACCAAAACCTCCTTTTTAGATCCTGATACATCTTCTCACTTCCAGGGTGTATGGAGTAGGCTGTCTCATGAGCTTCCTTGAGGATCAGCTCCCGAATAGGTTTGATGTCGGGAACACACAATCGGTCCTTGAACCATATTACTCCCTCATCATCCTCTTGAAAGTCTTTGCCTCTTCCTTCTAAGATCAGTTGCCGGATCTTGTTGATGTTTTCATCATCCTTCTGCCCTTCTTTGATCTCCCGCTCTAGGGTGGGCTCTAATTCCACTGTTACTCCTTGCGTACTGTTCAGAAAACCAAGACTCAGTCTGTCGAACTCCTTGGCTAACTCATATGGCATTGGGTACGTGGCCATCATATTTGTGATGGAACCTCCCAAGTAATCAGGCCCACCTACAGTTGTCCTTGTCTAACAGACATCAGACACCCTGTAGATGTTCCTAAGTTACTTGACAAGCTCGGTATCTTTCCTTACCTCACCAGGAATGTTTCACCCGTCTTGCAGACATTACAGATCATCGGAGATGAAGATATGCGGAAGCGAATTACATAAACTGACATTTATTTCCAAAAGCAAGCTCGAGTTATTTTATTACAGACCAGTCTAAAAGTGAGTGCATAGAGTAATAATTATACAAACCAGGGAGACACAAACTTCTCCCGAAAGACTATAAACAAAAGATCCTAGATGGAGGACCGAGTCCTCCCGCACTTCAGTCTTGTTTTTCTTCTTTGGGAACCACCTTAGCACAGAAGCAGCAAAAGTCTGCTACTTCCCCACCTAAAAACAACAAAGGGATAAACCCTGAGTATGGAATTACTCAGCAAGTCTTACCCGACTAAGGAAAAGACTCTCAAGGGTATGCTGGTTATAGGGGAGTCAAGGTAAGGCTTCTCAATAAGCAAGACTCTGTTTTGCAGAAATGCTTACTAAAGTGGATCCTTAAAAATCCAATTTTATTTGTCAAGTTCGGTAAAATTACCTGCACTAGAGTTCTTTCTACCCTAGTTCAATCACTGGTCCTGCACTAGCCAATTTCTTTAACAAAAACCCATCATCTTTAGTGGAATGCTACGTGTAGGTCAGTGACCAAGTCTTCATAACCGCGAAGGTACGGCGATCCGAATCGATTATACTCAGCTGAGGATCTCCAATCACACGACATATGTAGCACTTAACCCTTGCATATGTCAACCCGCCACCGGGGTTCTTAAGACCGGATCAGGTTCACGCAAACCGAGAGCACAGATACACCACCGTCCAGCCTCTTGCCACGGAGGGTACACGCTACTCTCGCCACCGCTCCACTCCCATTTCGTGTTATCTTATTCCGGCCTTAGTCTGCCCGAGGCAAGGCTTACCCATGACGAGGCATGTGACCAGTTAAAGGGTCCTCGATCATCAAGCCTACATCGACAAGGTCCTTAATCGACTCAGACGGAGACACTACACCGAGACTCTCTTCTCGTGCAAGTCACCCGCCCGGTCTCAGCTTAATCATTTCAAACCCAAAGTTTGGTACCTGACAGAGGTACATCTTTTTCGATGTTGGACCCATCATGGCCATGATGGATCCACCATCAAGTTTTGTTTTCGAAAACATCCCTCCCACTTTGCCAAACATCTTTTGTAAAACAAATCCTTTTGTTTTTCTAAAGCAATACTAAGCATAGTAAAACCTTTTTGTAAAAACAGGATTTCAAGGAGGGTAATAAAGATCAAGGAAGGTAATGCAGGAATTGTTTAATCAATCAACTCCTATCACCTAATGCAGCAAGCAAGTGAGAAAGATTTTAAAAACATCAAGGAAGGTGGCAAATGCACCGGGGCTTGCCTTTGTTGTCAGGTGTGTCCTGCTCGGATCCACAGATATCGAAATAAAAGCAGTTGTCTGCTTGAGGATCAGAGGTGGGTGGTATCCCTTCTTCAGAAACTTCTTCTTCTTCTTCGTGCTCTAATATAACCATATACATGTATAAGAATGGATGTCATGGAATGCTCATGAGGATGCAAAGATAGCATAAACTTATTATTTATGTCTTGAGTACAACCTTCCTTCACGGTACTCCGAGAACCTAGAGTTTCCGGAGTCAGTAAAGGAGTTCATGGAGCAGGGGGGGGGGGTGGTTTTGGGTTTAGTGATCAAACAAGGTCCAAATCAAACCAAACTCTACCCAAGGCTTCTAAATAATGTGAAAAGCTCACATAAAAAGTTTGGGAAATTTTGGGACTTATTATTTATTTTCTAAAAATCCAGAACCAATGGTTTAGGCTATTTTAAATACCCTAAAATTCCTTATTTGATCTAAATATCAGGAGTTTATTTTTATTAAATTTTAGGGAAATTAACAAGCCTAGGAAAATTAGTCTCATATTTTTAGGATTTTTCTATAATTTTCTACAGATTTCTAAAGCTCCACTGAAAAAGAAAAGGAAAAACTCTAAACAGTACTGGGCCGAATTCAGCCCAGCGGCCCAGTTCCAGGGAGAACAGCGCGCTCGCGCCCGCGCCCGCGAGGCGACTTTGCAGCAAAGTCCTCGGCGTTTTGCCTAACTGGAGATAGGTTCGTTTACTGTTTCTCTAAGTCGCTGACACTTTACAACCAGACCCTCCGGTTTCTATCAATTCACGACTAAAAGTCCTCGACGCCGTTCACGCACGGCCGCGCTCCGGCGAGCCAGCAGACCGGCCGAACGGGGCAACGGCTGGGTTCTCCGAGCGGTGGACATGAAATTGGGGTCAGCCTGACCATTTCCCCTAACTTAATCGCATGATTGATGAACTATAGAGCTCCGGCCATGGTGGCCGTAAGCAAAGCGGCAAGACAGCCGTGTTCCCGGCGATGGGCGTTGGTCTAGTTCAATTAAAGGGGTCGGGGAGCATCACTGAGGCATGAGAATGCTCAAACGAGGAAGCAAAGGGTGGGAACTGACCGGAGTTGGGCTGGCGACGGTGAGCTTGATTCACGGCGGCGGAAAACCAGTTTGGGGGCAACGAGCAATTCAGGCGAGCTGGTGGACGATCGAGTGTGGGAGCGGGTGCTACAGCTTCACGACTATATGGCGCAACTATCCCCGCCCTCAATTTATAGGCGCCGGGAGCGGTGGCCGGTGAATTTGAGGAGGACGCGCGGCGGTCGGAGGTGAGGAAGAAGTGTTGGCCGCGGTGAATACGTGTCCACCGCCGTGGCAACTCTCTCGGCGATGATGGGACAGTCATAGGGCGTTACGGCGGTGCTGTGAACCGGCTAGGCCACGCGGCGCACGGTCGGGCAGCAGCGGTCGACGGCGAACTTATCGCCAGCCGCAAAGCAGAAGGAAGACAGGGGGGTCGTCGGAGTGGTGGCCAGCTCACCGGCGGTAAAGATCTTTACCAAGCTACGCTTATCCAAGGACCACAGAGCACGAATCTCGGCGAACGACGATCGACGGCGACGGCTATCGGCGATGAGCACGAACCCGATCTTCTTCAGTTTACCGGTCACTGTACCATGGCCATACGTTCATCAGTGCACCTGACAGCCACAGTTTAGGACCAAATCTCTCTAAAATTTCTCTAGTAACTCATTCCACTCTCTGTAGCAAAGTTTTAAAGCTACAAACCAGCTACAATTCGATTATAGGGATTAGGCTGAGTTGAGCACTGGATCATGCTCAAAACCTAGCTTGAAGTCGAGGTCAGTTCACTGCTAGTCTGAAAATTCAGACATAACAGCCTGACAGCCCAACTTTAGGCTTGGTTTTCTCTAAATTCTTCTTAACAACTAAGCTCACAACCTTAAGCAAAGTTGTTCTCCTATAATGGGTCTTCAACTTTGATGTGGTGACCTAGGGTAAAAACCATATACTTTGTAAGTTACAAAGCCCCAAAGTTGAGCCAATGTCACTAAAATCCAGACTTAACCCCAAAAAGGTTAAGTGGGGCACTTTTGCACTTAAGTCCAAATCTCAAGTTTTGGATTGCAAATTCTCATATAAGTGACCCAAATAACTTAAAATACTTATTTGACTTGGTTTTTGCACTTTAGCCCAAAAGTGGACTAATTTTACACTTAGGTCCCTAGGGTTTGGTTTCAGGGTTTCCCAGGGTTCCAATTAGGGTTTCTGGGATCCCAGGGGTATAAATGTGATTCAACTTTATTGTTGGGGTCATTTTATGACTTTTACCCTAAAGCTTTTAGGTTTTCTCAACTTAAGTTAAGTTTTACCCCTTTAATCACTATTTAGGGTTAAGTCCTTTAACCAGGGTCCTATTTGTAAAACATTAAAATAATACAACTTGTTTGAAATTTTTGCCTAGTGGATGCACTCTAGGTGTGTCAAACATATGCAATGCCCATGCTCATGATGCCATGCTCAAGTTTTAGTTATAGTAACACCAGGGGTGTTACATCCTTTCCCCCATAAAAGAATCTCGTCCCGAGATTTAAAATCCTAGGGTGAGTAATGGAAAAGGAAATGTGTCACATTTTTATTTCCTTATTTTTGGTACAAGGCAGGGGTGGTGTGGGGGTTTATTCCTTTATTACACAACTATACAAACTTTACAACTTACAAGAGGCTAGAAAGCCTGGGAAATTCTTATCTAAGAAGTCTTGGGTTTCCCATGTAGCCTCATCTTCCGAATGCTGGTTCCACTGTATCTTATAAAACTTAAGAGTCTTTCTCCGGGTAACCCTGTCCTTTTGATCCAGAACTCGAATAGGATGTTCCGAGTACGTTAAATCTGGTTCCAGGACAACATCAGTCACTTCAATGGTTCGATCGGGAATCCGAAGACACTTCTTCAATTGCGACACGTGGAACACATTATGCACAGCAGACAATGTTTCGGGGAGCTGAAGTCGGTATGCCACTGGTCCACATTGCTGAAGTACCAGGAATGGACCAATGTACCTGGGTGCAAGTTTTCCTTTAATCCCAAAACGCGATACGCCTTTCATTGGTGAAACCTTTAAGTAGACGTAGTCTCCTTCTAAGAAGTATAAGGGCATTCGCCGTTTGTCTGCATAACTTTTCTGACGAGCCTGTGCCTTCTTCATATTATGAACTATATTCTGAACCTTTTCTTCGGTTTCTTTTACCATATTAGGCCTAAAGAAATACCTTTCACCAGGTTCAGACCAATTTAGCGGAGCTCGACACCGTCGCCCATATAAAGCTTCAAAAGGTGCCATCTTGATACTTTCCTGATAACTGTTATTGTATGAAAACTCCGCCAAAGGTAAACATTCATCCCATTTCTGCGAGAAATCCAGGACACATGCCCGCAACATATCCTCGAGTATCTGATTCACTCTCTCAGTTTGTCCACTGGTTTGAGGATGATAGGCCGAACTGTGGAGTAACTTAGTTCCCAGGGATTTATGAAGTTCTTCCCAAAATTTGGATACGAACTGAGGTCCACGATCCGACACTATGGTCTTTGGAACACCATGCAAACTGAGAATACGGGCAATGTATAACTCTGCATAGGTAAGTACCGGGTAATATGTCTTGACCGGCAGAAAATGAGCAACCTTTGTAAGTCGATCAACAATCACCCAGATAGAGTCATACCCTTTTGCGGTCCTGGGCAATCCCACAATGAAGTCCATGCTTATGTCTTCCCATTTCCATGTTGGGATTGGCAAAGATTGCAATGGACCAGCAGTTTTCATGTGTATGGCTTTGACACGTCTGCAAGTGTCACACTTAGCCACATAGCGTGCAATTTCAATTTTCATCTTCGTCCACCAGTAATGTTGCTTTAAATCTTGGTACATCTTAGTGCTTCCCGGATGAATAGAATAGCGACTAAGATGCGCTTCATCTAAGATTTGCTGGCGGAGTTCTTCATCCTTTGGCACTACTATGCGGTTGTTAAACCATAACACACCTTGATCATCTTCCTTGAAACATTTGGCTGTTCCAGCCCTTATTTTCTCTCGTATGTGCTTCATGCCCAGATTATCCCTTTGAGCATCAATTATCTTTTGCAAAATGGTTGACTCAAGCTTTAGTTGATTCAGAGTCCCTTGCTGGATTATCCCCAGGTTTAACTTTTCCATTTCTTGACATAAAGTGTTTTCGGAGGTCTTTGCTATAAGACAGTGGCAGGAAGTCTTACGACTCAATGCATCTGCCACCACATTGGCCTTGCCTGGGTGATAATGGATTTCCAGTTCATAGTCTTTAATGAGCTCAAGCCATCGTCTTTGCCTCATATTTAACTCTGACTGGGTAAATATATACTTCAAACTCTTATGATCTGTATATATGTGACAGATATTTCCCAGCAGATAGTGACGCCATATTTTCAGGGCATGAACCACAGCAGCTAGCTCGAGATCATGTGTTGGATAATGCTCTTCATGTCGGCGTAACTGCCTTGAAGCATACACAATTACTCGACCCTCTAGCATCAGCACACAGCCGAGTCCACTGCCTGACGCATCACAATATACATCAAAAGGCTTAGTGATGTCCGGTTGAGCCAATACCGGAGCAGTGGTCAATAGTGTCTTCAATTGCTCAAAGGCTTCGTTACACTTAGAAGACCAATTGAACTTAACATCATTCTTCAATAAACTTGTGATTGGCTTCACAAGCTTAGAAAAATCAGGTATGAATCTGCGATAATATCCCGCTAGTCCAAGAAAACTCCGGACTTGGTGGACAGTTGTTGGGGGTTTCCATTCCAGAATATCCTTGACCTTGCTAGGATCTACCGCAATTCCTTTAGCTGATAACACGTGCCCCAAAAATTGAATTTCTTCCAGCCAGAACGCGCACTTGCTGAACTTGGCATACAGCTGATGTTCCCTCAGGCGCGTCAATACAATCCGTAGGTGCTGAGCATGCTCCTCTTCATTTTTAGAGTATATCAAAATATCGTCGATGAAGACCACCACGAACTTGTCTAACTCGGGCATGAACACCGAGTTCATCAAATAGGTGAAGTGGGCAGGAGCATTAGTGAGCCCGAAAGACATTACCAAGTACTCAAACAATCCATACCGCGTAGTAAATGCGGTCTTCGGTATATCCTCGGGCCGAATACGGATTTGATGATAGCCCGACCTGAGATCAATTTTGGAAAATACCCTCGCCCCAGTCAGTTGATCAAATAAGATGTCGATCCTTGGAAGAGGGTACTTATTCTTAATGGTGACCTCATTTAGGGGCCGATAGTCCACGCACATGCGCAAGGTTTGATCCTTCTTCTTCACAAAGATGGCGGGACAACCCCATGGGGACGAGCTTGGCCGGATGAATCCCTTATTCAGTAGATCTTGCAATTGAATCTTCAATTCCGCCAACTCATTAGGGGGCATACGGTACGATCTCCGGGAGATGGGAGCCGTACCGGGCTTTAGCTCAATTACGAATTCTACATCTCTTTCAGGGGGTAGTCCAGGCAAATCTTCCGGAAATACATCTGGAAACTCACACACTACCGGAATGTTCTTGATCTCCGGTACAATGGCTTCAAATATTCTACCAGAAGCTTTGGCTGGATTGGTTTTGGGGAGAGACAAGAGAATTTCTTCTTGATTATAGCTCAACCTGACGGTTCTGAGTTCAGTGTTGAGAATTGCCTTGTGTTGCGTTAACCAATTCATACCCAAAATTACATCTATATCCTGGCCTTTCAGAACAATCATGTTAGCAGGAAAGTTCCGTTCGGCCATAGTTACTGGCACTTCATAGGCCACTTCTCTAGTAAAAATGTGTCCCCCAGGTGAATGAATTTTAAATCCCTCTTTTGATTCATGACATGCAATGTGATGTTGCTCCACAAATGTCTTGCTAATGAAGGTATGCGAAGCACCAGAATCAAAAAGAATAATTGCAGGGTGACTGGCCACAGGGAACGTACCCATCATCACCAGCTCTCCCTCCGGTGTGGTAGCCACTTGCGTATAATATACTCGCCCCATTTTCTTGGTATTCTTGCCCGAAGTACTTCCCTTGCCTGGAGCTGCATTCCCCGATCCTTGCTGATTATTAGCCTGATTTTGCCGAGGATAGGGGCAATCTTTAATAAAATGCCCAGATTTGCCACAGTTAAAACATCCAGTTGAAGAACTTGGCAGAGCAGGGAATCGAGTGCCTGGGGCACCCGGCTGACTTTGGACAGTAGGGGCTTTGTTGGGACGAATAATTATGGGCTGCTTGAAAGGGAAAGATGGTGCACTTGAACGGTTCTGGTTAGAGGGCCGGAGAATAAACCGTTGCCTCTTTACCGGGCCCTGACTAGGCCTATCACCACTGAATCCCTTATTTTTCCCAGAATTTGCATATTTTGCCTCCACAGATAAGGTTGTGCTGACAGCCTTTCCATATGTAAGATCAATACATGCAGCCATTTTTCGCTGCATTCGGTCATTCAGACCTCTCATAAAACAGTTCCTTTTCTTCAAATCCGTATTCACCTGATCAATTGCATATTGTGACAGGTGATTGAACTTATTGAGATACTGATTAACAGTATCTCCCCCTTGTTTCAGTTTCATAAACTCTTCTTGTTTCATGTGCAGCACTCCCTTAGGAATGTAATGCTCGCGGAATGCTGCTTTAAACTCGTTCCATGTAATTTGATGGTTGTCTGGTTGAATGGCCACAAAGTTTCCCCACCAAGTACTGGCAGGGCCTCGGAGTTGCTGTGCCGCAAACAATGGCTTCTGGGTTTCCGAACAACGAAGAAGGCCAAACTTCTGTTCAATGACTCGTATCCATTCGTCGGCTTCGAGCGGGTCTTCTGCTTTGATGAAGAGAGGCGGACGAGTTTCGGAGAAATCCAGATAAGTAGTCTCACGGGGACCTTGTTGAAAACCTCTTCCTGCTTGTTGCTGGAACTGTTGCTGACCCGCCATCTCCCTCAGGAAGCGGGTATTGTCGGCTGTAGCATTCACCAAGGCAGCAATTGCCTCGGCTAGCGTGGGTGGAACGGGAGGTGGATTCGGGGTAGCATCCCGACCCCCGGATGTTCCGGCTGCATCCTGTCCGCGAGTCCGGGTCGGCATCTGAGGCAAAAACATTTGAATAAACATAATGTGCCAAAGAAAACCTTCCGTTTTACATTACTATGAAGAGTAATGATACAGACTCGATATTATACAACAGGATACATTACCCATTTTACAAAAGTTTAACCTATTATACAACAGTACACCCTACAATACACTACTCTACTTTTATTACACCATTAGTCCTGCTTTCCATTGCTTTTGGCGGCTTCATTGTCAGGTGTGGGAGTCCAGACGTCAACCAACCTCAAGGAAGGAGGGGGTTCAAAAAGATCTAACTCCCCACCCAACGCGCGTCCCGCAACGTGAGAGGGTCCGGCTTCCGCCTCAGCAGAGTGTGCAGGCTCACTAGGGTGTAGTTGCGAGTAGAGCACATGGACTTCCTCATGCAATGTATTGCAGTAGACCTGCAGGTTATCGACAGCTGAACTAAGTTCTTTAATTCGGGCCTGAGCCCTTGCTTCCTTAGCACATGCCAACATATGTGACTGTACTGCCCAGTCAAGTGCTAAGTCCCAATCAGCCAGCTGATCCTGCAAGTGACGGATGTCCCTTCTTAGTTCATTGATTCGATCTCCGTCTGCGATCCAAGTATTAGTCCTGTGTCGCAGCGTTGCTTGAAGTCGACTCACTTCGGCTTCCAAGTCTCCTATGGGGTCATTACTCCCGCTGCTACTGCTTTCGTGTCGAGGGGCCAGTTGATGCCGGGGTACTCCAATTGGTCCCGTTGATTTACGTGCCGTTAGCCTTGTGCGTGGCGGCATCTTTCTACGGGGGAAAATTTATTAGCATAATTCTTAGCATGATGCATGAGTAAGTACAGAATCAACCTTGGTCGATTCAACCTTCTATACGTTGCACTCTTCCTATCTGGTCTTTAAGATAGACTCTTCAGAGTACTTAGGTAAGAAGAGAGAAGAATCTTTAGGTAAGACTTTTGAAAATCTTTTGAAGATGCCTTATAATATCTGCAAAGAAGGGCTACGCTCCGATACCAGCTGTGACGGAACCTCCCAAGTAATCAGGCCCACCTACAGTTGTCCTTGTCTAACAGACATCAGACACCCTGTAGTTCCTAAGTTACTTGACAAGCTCGGTATCTTTCCTTACCTCACCAGGAACGTTTCACCCGTCTTGCAGACATTACAGATCATCGGAGATGAAGATATGCGGAAGCGAATTACATAAACTGACATTTATTTCCAAAAGCAAGCTCGAGTTATTTTATTACAGACCAGTCTAAAAGTGAGTGCATAGAGTAATAATTATACAAACCAGGGAGACACAAACTTCTCCCGAAAGACTATAAACAAAAGATCCTAGATGGAGGACCGAGTCCTCCCGCACTTCAGTCTTGTTTTTCTTCTTTGGGAACCACCTTAGCACAGAAGCAGCAAAAGTCTGCTACTTCCCCACCTAAAAACAACAAAGGGATAAACCCTGAGTATGGAATTACTCAGCAAGTCTTACCCGACTAAGGAAAAGACTCTCAAGGGTATGCTGGTTATAGGGGAGTCAAGGTAAGGCTTCTCAATAAGCAAGACTCTGTTTTGCAGAAATGCT